>NW_026782775.1:0-337066 GCF_031769215.1 Ylistrum balloti | reverse complement strand
GTATCTAAGCATCTTAAAGCTGGCAAAGTATCAGTTCTTTAAGCATTTTGGTTGTTGAGAATAATTAATTATATTAATTTATTCCGGACGGACAATGGACGGCTTACAAAGGCAAAAAAACACATGTCACACGACAAAACTAGATCATTGCAATGCACAGATTATTTGAAAGGTTGTTTGAAGTATTTTCACTTGATACAAAGTCATTATAGAAAAGATAAAAAAGGTTCATCTATATGAATAATTGTCACACTTAAAATGATACTTTTCCTGTCCTGACCTGGAATAACAACTGTTACACTCATACATATCTTATGTCTGCATTTATTACAACGGATATGGACATTGCATCAAATTTTGTGTCGACACAACAGGTGGATATAATGAACTGTAACAATTCATATTTTCTTAAATTTTTATCAACAAGTAAATGACAAAATAGGCACCGGGCAGCATTGTTATCATTGCGAAGATCTTGATAAGTATATCAAAGATTTGATGATTAAGACTACAGTTAAGATTGTCTTTACTTTGAAGGAGTATACATCAAAATCAAATAGAGAAGAAGTTGTGTATGAAGTAGTTGGGGAAACCTTTTCTACAATATATTGTAAGTCAAATAATATAAGATACATTGAAGCACACATCGGAGGTAAATAATTAGTATCGCTTTGTTTTGTTTTTTCACATCAGCTAATTTGACATGACATCATGATCTGAGATTTTTGCACATATCAGCTGATTTGGTCTTGATTGGTTATTTCTTGAAATAATGATCCATTCAAAACTATATTTCCACATCTTCGTAAAAGTGTTTTCAATTATAGAAAGTTTTTCGTAGATTGGTAACTTGTTTGTTTATTTTGCTACGTTATTTATGTTACTTGTCAAAACTGTTCATTTTTTACGACAATTATGCGGTGCGGATAGCATGATCATTTCCTTTTATTTTGTAATCTGTACATTTTATGAAGTTTACCTTTCTTGAAATTTTTATTGATATCATACCTTTGAATACACATCTTTCAAGATGAATTATTATTCTTTTGAATATGATAGCGGTATTCTTGATATAATTATCCAATGATCCCATCTTTCCAGACGAATTGTTATTTTGCCTCTGCATCGTTTCAGCCTTCGCATTTGAATAAATTAGATATTTTAATCATAGTATGTTTTCTATACCAGATCAATATTTTCAAATGGAGTTGCTGGAAGTAGAACTTGAAATCAAATAGCAAACGTCGCTGTCTTCCGAACTAAGGATATATGATAATCCTTAGTTCGACATTTCTCAGACTGAATAGCTAAAAAGGTACTTTTGGTATGGTATTTTGAACAGTTAGATTTTTATCCAACCGTCAGATGGTAGTTGTTCAAATCCCCCACGCCTGTGGTCCTTTTGTCGCCAATCTTTAAAAATCATCATTGTCACGACATTTTCTGGAAAAATGCTGGGTAGACATCGCTAAATTATTATGCGAGGATTTTCCTTAGTCCCTAGTAGAGCATGTTGATTTTGTAACGAAAGAAAAAGAAAAATGGGTGACATATTGCCATCCTCGATTAGTCAACAAAAGTTCGTTATCGCTATTTCTTTTGATGAACATTTCCAAAATACATTTAAAGGTTCCATTGTCACCATATTAGTGTTCTTCTTCTAATTTTGAACTGATCAGAAAAAGTGGACTGACAGACTACCATCTCTGATTTAGCTGATGGAAGTTTATCCCTTTTCTTTAGTAGGACTTCATGGATCTTCCTGATATGCCCATAAAGCTTCTTATTGATTCATAACCTGTGACCTGATTTCGAAAATGATTAGGAAAAAACAATAAAAGTCTCTTTCACCAAGATTTTGTAAAAATGACACTGGAATAATAAAAACAAGAATGTGAAAATGCCGCAATTGCGCTTGACTTCACAAAATTACAAATCAACCGGATATGACATTTTAAGTCAAAACGAAGGGGTTACCGTGTTTATTTATTTTCAAACTTTTTAAACAATCTGGATCTAAAATCTAGGAAAGAGATCTACTGACAGCTTTTAAGTTTTTTCGATCTGTGATTGTGGATATAGTTTAATTATAGAATCATTAATAAGAAAATGATCATGAAATTGTTAAAGTTACAGTTAATATATAAAAGTCTTAAATTATTCCCGATACAGTAAGGAATATGATTATTGTTTTTTTTCCCCCAATTTTTTGGATTTCCATTATACAGGTGGTTATACTTTTTATGGAGTTCCATTATACAATTGTAATACTTTCCTTCTAGTCGAATTGTATCTTTTTCATTCCCGTAATTGCATATTCTAAGAATCGGCCTACTTTCTCATTTGGGTACATTATTTCATGCCTTTGGCAGATTTGGTTATAACACATTTATCCCAACGACAGGACTTTAAATCATTCTCCATTCATTCTATATTGAATCATATCCATGTGGAATTGTTAAATGAATAGAAAAATTGTAACACATTACCTAATATGAATTGGAGGATAAACATGTATGCATACTGAGCACCATTTCTTTTCATAGTGTCATAGAGATTTCAATAGCGGGAAATTCAAGTTCAAACAGAGACATCGTTAGCAATATGGATAGCGCCTCATCGAAAACAAAAAATACATCGCAGCATAACAAAGGAAGGATTGTATTGTCTCCTCCTGATGGTGGCTGGGGCTGGATAATCGTCATATGTTGTTTTTTGGCCCGTGGGATATCATGTGAGTACTTAATTTAGTTTCTGTTTAATTTCGGATGTAAACAATAAACGTCATGGATGTTGTAGAACGAAACAGGCAATCTAATAGGTTTATCAACTTAAAATCAAGATATTTGTGATACAAGACCATATTACAAATTAATTACAAATTATATAAAAACAAAGAAGCATAGTCATACAAACATAACTTACGATAATTGACAACAGAAGATACGGGTGAAAAATATTACAGTTATAGTGCAAATCATCACAGATAAGAAGTTTAAAATGAAACAAATTTTAATGATGAACACCGTCATGGTATGACACAGTGTTACTAAATATGAAAGAGTAAAACACTATTGAGAAAGTGAAATGTACATACATGCTTATATAGCAAATTGTATAAAATGGCAGGATATACAATGAATAATGAATATGTCTACATTTTCACTTATAACTGTTGTACAGGTAATCATGTATTTGTGATTCATGTGATGACATATACTTGCCGTGATATATTGTAATATAACGGGTAAATCACCAGGTACAACTTGTAAACATTTAACCATACATTGTAAACTTGAATTTGTTTATATAAATCTGATGGCTGATCTAGTTTAAACAGATGCATTATACTGAGATCCAATGTTTGAGAAGATGTAAAATTCCGAACCATTCCCGGTCGATTCAGTATTTAATTATTATGTTATGTGTTTTAGCTGGTTTACAATCGTCCTCTGGGGTTTTCTACCTGGAATTTGAAGAGAAGTATCATCAATCAACTGCTCTTACCCTTTGGATGTGTACTCTTCCAGGTGTACTGCGAACTATATTAGGTACGGAACAAGTTTATCATCATTCTATTTCGAATTAATTCATTATATTTCTACAAAACTGTTCTTTGTGGAGACAAAATTCTTGTTCAGCCTTTCAAGCACTTTATATGTAGTATGCCATATTGATATATTTTTGTTTGATTTCACGTAATCACCAAACTAAATTAAATGCTTTCCTTTTGGTTATGTCACATAGGCCGTGTATGTTAATAGCTGGGATTGTCTTAATAGCATATAAGTAAATGCGTCTGTGAATTATTTCTGTTTTCTCAGCTATGCACCGATACGACATTAAAACCCATTTTAAGACTGTGAATATATTGATATATTACATAATTCAGTGTTGTAAGCAATGCAACTGATCTACTGAAAATATTAAAAAAAATATTGTTATGTTGATTTTTAGGTCCGATGAGCGCTTTTCTTATCAACAGATTCTCATGTCGATCTGTTTCAATAGCTGGAGGTTTAGTTTTAGGATTGAGCCTCGCTTTGACTGCTTTCGTCGATGATCTGATATTTACCATCTTCAGTTTTTCATTACTCGGAGGTAAGCACACTTCTTCAAAATTAGTTAAAATTTTAAATTCTTAAAAAGTTTAGCTCTGATTGCTAAGTAAAACCAGTAAATTCTGACCTTCGCTCATAATAACCGAAGTGTTTTTCTCAACAATACAACAGAAGAATACACAAACAACGGACAATTGTATTTGTTTTAAGATTAAATTCAGTAGGTATAACTTAACATGGTGTTTTCTGCATAAGAAATCTATCCTCTAAAGAACAACTGACAGTTTAGTTTGTATTATAAAAACTTAACAATGATTAAATAATTAGTATTACAGATAACATGTTATCGTCATTCCACTTTTCTTCGTTTATCATTAAACATAACAATAATGGATATGAATAAGTAAGATATTCTAATTGATGATTAACAAATGAGGCCAGATATGATTACCTTGTCTGACACCTGAATGTGCAAGTATGGTAATTTCCTGACACACATAAAGGTATTATTATAAAGTATTCATACCATTTTGCTAATTATCTAAAGACAATTACATAGACAAAGTTACACTTATGTCAGACATTCTGTATTAAATTCAAATTACTGCAAATCTCCCATCAAGTTAACTAATAATCATGTCAGACGTGTGCATAGGTCGTGGTTGAAAAAACAAGTTGAAAGCTTTATCTCAAGGAGTTCGAGCTCAAGTAAGATATGTATATTTACCCCAGTATAACTGGCTGTACCAGCTGCCGACTGCTGAGATCGTTAGCATAACAGAAGAAAGCATAGTACGTGGAAAGTGCTACAAGCGGTACCTCAAGCAAAGGCCATTGCAGTCTGAACTGTATGAACCTTCTGGTATGAGCACTCCAGATGACCTGGCGAATGATGCAGATGATGCTTACACTGATTTCATGTCATCCAACCAACTACCACTAATCTCTGTTGAGAAACTATTTTATGGTAGCAATTCACATAAAAGATGCATCATATGTGGAAAAGAGGGCCCGGGGCTATGCACTATACCCCAGCATGCCATGACAAACAGTATATGTCTCACGCATTTCATAGTGTCTTAAAAGCCTTGAGTCAGACCATTGTGCCCCATTTCCTTGGTCCAAGACACATTATCCGCGAGAACGTTAAGTGCCACAACACTGCCTTAACAAGATGTTTCTACGGGGACAAAGTAACTGTAATCCTTGATGGTACTTATATTTATGTCCAAAAAGTGCCGATCACCCCCTTCAAAGATCATCATACTGTTGGCAAAAGAAGCGCAACTATGCTAATTTCATGAGCATTGCCTTTACAAATAGTCATGTACTAGACACTATTGGGCCTTTTTATGGCAATGAAAATGATGCAGATGTCTTGACAACATTCTTGGAACAGTTGAGAATCTGACCTTGTGGCTCAGTGAAGATGACAATGTGATTGTTGATCGGGGGTTTAGGGATGTGTTGGAGCTGCGGCGCAACAAGGCCAACTGGGTGAAACTTGATGCCTGTTTCCAGTACTGGATATGGAATATTTAGAAACAGTAACCTTCGGATCATATCGGTTGAAAGTAGCACCCAGGTATATTGCTGAGCATCTGACTCCTGCTGGAGACTTTGAAGTTTTGATCTATCAGCATGATGAATTCCATTCAAGGCATAAATCACAGTCAAAATACAATGTTTGGAATGCGTTTGACAGAAATGATCAAGATTACCATGTCAAAGATTACTACTGTGTCTGTCCAGCGGGCAAGCGAGCCATTGGAATGTGTGCACATGTTGCGAGAATTTTGTATTTCTTGGGCCATGTTCAGCATCAAGATCAAACTAACCCAGTCCATGCAACATTCAAGTTCAAACAAACAATCACTTGAGCAGTTATGCTATACTGAAACGCAATGTAATGTGCTGCAAGCCGCAACTGTTTTATATCTTATTAGCTTCTCAAAATGCCAAAAAGTTATGGATCGGAACTGACATAGGCGAAACCCGTTACTATTACTCTACATAATCGGTCTTCATCAAAAGATTTGTATGAATCTGTTAACTAAATCTTCAAATTGTGAAACAATGGTGCTGGATTCATTATCGACATTTTTTTTATTTCCATGTAAAAAGTTGTATAATTCAGTATGTATGTCTCCAGGAATCTGTCAAACCAAATTCTTTTCTTTTAACTGGATTTTGTGGCTTTCTATCGCTGAATTGAATTCCAGTCTCCGCCAATAATATTTTTGTTCATATATAAGCCCAGCATACTCAATACATGATCCTGACCTGGGTTGTCCATGTGCGCATGTTTATATCGCGCCTGAGTGGGAGAGAGCACTGTATGCAGTTCAATCACCTTTTACTATGCATTTTAAGATTATTCGTAGGCGCACGCGCAGCAACATCCCACACAAACCACTTTATCCCTTAACATTTTGTACTAGGCAAAGGTCGGGCGGACCTCTCTTAAGAAACCTGGTAAGATAGATGTGGCAGAGAGTGTGTTTGTGTGTTACTTTCTCTTTGTTGTTTCACTGTCCTTTATCAGACCTAAACGAGTACAACCCTTCAAAAGGTACAAAGGATACAGACACAAGTTGAAAATACATACACATTCAATATCCGCATATATCTAATAAAATGCGATTACTTTTTATTTTATCCAACTCCATTTACTTTTACACTAACAGATACATTACTGACTGTGTTTGTACTGACAGTCTATGAGCCATTGTTACACCAATGCCGCTAAGACTAGCCCGATTTTTCACTGTCCAACTGACTACAAGACTTAGTAACGACCTCTAGGAGCATGATTTACAGTGTTTCCCTGTTGTGTTCTATTCCGCAAATGGCAAACCCAAGTATTTTAATTCTGATCAGCATCGATTTATGTGGTATACCGAATCTGATGTGATTGCGGATTTAAAATGATAAGATATTTTACGAATATTTTTGTTTAAAACGCTACTCTTCATTTGATAACACCTGGTCATATTGTTATCAAATTGAGCCTGAAACATATTAGAGGCGGGCAATCATTTCTTTGATTCAAAAAGTTGTTTAATACCCTTAGGACATGGGTACGGTGCCCCGAGTGGGGAATTCGACTGACAGTTTGAATAAAACGCTACTCTTTTCTAATACCTGAGCGGATTTCAAACACATTCAATCGGAATAATAATTTCGTCGATTCAGAAAGTTTAGACTCAAATTTTGGTTTAAAACGGCATTCTTCTCTACCGTCTGATCATATTTTTGTCGCAACTGAAACATCATTAAGGGTTGGGCATCATTTTTTAATTACAGCAATTGGATTGTAGACTAGATAACGAGGTCCCGAATTGAGAGGAATTTTGCTGCAATCATCATTTATATGTTTGATCACTATGTATATTCTGAATAATTAACCGTGAAAATTTTAATAGTTAATATTAAAAGCAAGCTGTTGTTTGTCTCATTTGTTGAATATGAAGCAATGTATCTCGATTAGATTAATAACTGTATAGATAACACACAATCAAACAAAATATCAATAATGCCGAATGATTTCGAAATAATCTGTTTTCGACATCGAGTCAGCAAATAGAATAGATTTGCTTTTCAGATAAAAAATCGTTCGCTCATAAAAAACAGATAAATTTCCATTGAACGAGATCCCTTCCCACTATGAGCTATACTCGGTGGTAACACTTGAAGCTATGATACATACATCGGTAAAATATTTTAATATTCCTTATAGACACTACGAGAGAGAAGTATTATCGATGGGATTTAGTATATTATCTTTCTATTTGACAACGGCTACAAACGAACTTCCCCCCCCCTCCATACATAACAAAACGTCACAGCACACAGCACATACAACACTAACAACATGTGTCGAACAAGACTAATGCTATGCTAGCGAAATGCTTTAATTATTCACAATAAAATACTTGGTCATGGTAATTTTGATGACTGCATTGAAATTTAACTCTACCACCTCTGACTTATAATTTTACGCACAAATTATTATTTAGAACGTAGCGTGCAATTTTCTGCAAACATCCTTCTAAGACAGGACACGTCAGTGAAGCTACTTCGTACAACTGTTTCATCATTAAATGACTTGTCAATGATTCCATAAATATTCAATATCGAAGAATTCTACAAATTCTTCAAGCAAATTTGTTTTTATGTCTCTGAGCCATGCCACATCGGATAGATATATTGACATATGTGACACTTTAAAATTTATCATAGTTCTTTCTCAAATCATTTCATCTTAGTGTTTTTCGGTGTTTACTGCAACACGAGAAGAAGAGTTCATGTAAAATCGTGTTAGCAATTTACGGAACATTCGATCGTTCGTGTTAAAGTTGAATTAACTTATTTTACATGATAATGGTTCCTTTATCGACTGGTTCTGCCAGATTTAATTTTACGTTTGTATTGGAAGGTGCTTTGGAGCATGGAGATCATTCACCACTGTAAGGTTTTACGGAGTACAATTTATTATCGGTATATTGATTCCAATGTGTAACCATGGACGCGGCAACCTTATCATTATCTTTTTAATAACCAAAATATCAATGTAGAAGTGTTTAATATTGCAAGCTTCTACATGTGTGTTCAGACATCCACATACAGTACATAGTTTGTCTACTCAAAAGTAAAACAATTCTGAATTGAAATTGTAAAAAGTAATTTTGTATATATGTAGCACTTTAATTATAACCTACAGAGGTAAGTATCAATAGAACATATCACATAAATAGCTAAAAAGATCTGATGTCGAACACACGATGGAAGATTCCCAGCGACAGCGTTGAACTTGTGACGCCACAGATGTGGGCTACCATAACGAGGCGATCGCCATTGAGTCAACAGAACTAACTATGACGTTTACACGTTCTTGGACTTTAATTGTATGATATGAAGTATTTTATAGCTCAATGTAGCTAAGCGTTCAGGATACATGTTAAATACAATCTCTGTCACTCAGATGACAGAGCATGCGTCTTTGGCTCAGTTGGTAGATCCTATTGATTATCACACTTGAAACCCGGGTTCAACTCCAGGTCGGGGCGTTTGACAGGAATATGTTTCCTCTGTTCTGTCACGATTATACCAATAGCACATACGACGTTAAGAGTAGAAAACTGTGTTTTGTTAGCTTGTCGTTGATCTTTAAGATATTTAACATTATGATAGTTCCTACATGGTACAATAACGTTCGCCACTTCAGTAATAATATAACATATCCAGGGATAAAGTAGGCGGTCGTGATAAGTATATTTTGCATAGTCGTTCTGATCGACGAGTCGGGTGCGTTGTCAACTGAACTGAGGTAAGCTATTATCACATTTGGTAATATGGTATTTAAGCATCAGTTGCTGGCTCTGTATTGAAGCTTATTCATTAGCGTCAAATGTGTATTTTTTCTGGTACTATGTATGTGCAACTGTGTTGTGAACTAAACTGAACATGTCTTATTTCAATTTCGAGATATATCATCATCGTTACAAAACCTCCAATGTTAAAAAGGTTTTAAGATGTCATTGAGATACTACGACACTCTCCACATATATCTTTTTGTTTTCCAACATACTCTATATTTTCTATATGTTGTTTATATTAATAAATTTGTGCTTGAAATGTAAATTCTTCACGTTTCGTTATAATATAACAGAATTCGAGGAATATTTTTTGTACACTGGATCATATTCAAGCTGACGGGCTTTGTTCCAGAGTAACTAAAATCTATTTTGATAATCAATGAGTGATGATACATTTCCTGCATAGAAAGATTCACCGCAGATGTGATATTTTCACCGGAGACGGAACTGTGCTCCAACAATAAAATTGTGTTATCTGATTAATTGGATCAAGGTACTTCATACATGAGTTACAAACTAATGTATAACGGTATCCTAACATATTGATCGAGAAAGGTTGATCACTTTAACCAAAATAGCACATCACGTTCCTCTCGATGGTTTGTGATTTGTGTTGTAAAATCATTTAGGCTTTCGATGTTGTTTAGCTCGACAAATAACACTCGGCACTGAAATGTTGACCAGTTCGTCATGCAATATTTGATATTCGTAATTCGAATGTTCCCTAGCTTGATATGCGACATACCAACATGTCAACATAACCATGGTCTGAACTTGAATTCCATGAAACTTTTACAAAACATGAACAAAAGAAAGATTTACATGAAGACTCTTGAAAAATTACAAGGAGAATAAGACCAGGTGTTCCGAAAGAGTAAGTGCCTTCTACTTTATCGAAAGCCATTCTTTCTGGTAGAAATATAGAAGTCATAAGAGTCCAACATTATCGCTAAGGAAAAACTCCTGAATACTTTCAGCGACAAAAAGGAATCGTATTTAAGATCTTGCCCAAACTCTCTACCTCCATCTTTCTGTGACACACTGTTCATACCGCATTGAATTATCTTCCTCCAAAGATATTTCTGGCCAAATTTAGTCAAAAGTCGTTGTGTCGTTCATCACTTGTATTTCCGGAATTAGAACTTTCACAAACAAAATGATACCAAAGTCACATCATTGCAATGCTTTTAAATAATGCTGAGCAATTTGTGTTATCTCCCTTTACATAGCATATACAGTCAATCAATTTATTTATTTTTACAAGTCTATTTCAAAATAATTCTTGATAGTTGAGTCAATGCTGTAAGTAAACATGTATTCTGAAACACATGAAAAATGTCAAGAAGCTTTATTTGAAGTCGCATATGGTAAGCAATAAATATCAGCATTGTAGTACTATAATTGTGACAAACATAAGTATAAAACATTGCATTATATACATAACAATGGTGTTCATTACTTAATATTAAAGTTCCATACGATCACTGACAAGAACATATTGCAGCTCCAATTAACAAACATCCAACGACCGGACATCACTTCATATAAATATAATTAATTTTCCGTTGTTTGCAAGCAAAAAGCACTAGCAGTAAACAAATAAAATATAAACATGTGGGGTAAATAATTACAATTTAGTGCAGTATTAAACTTCAACCGTGTAACAAGTTTTATTTGCAAACATATGAAGGATTGATTTTCCCTGATTGTTAAATCAGTTTACACTCCAAACAACGATGCAATCTTGAAAAGAAAAATAACATCGTGAGAAAGCAATGTGCTTTAATTAGCGAAATTCAAATGAAATTATTGTATTTGTCGAATTAGTTCATAGGCCTGAAGCCTTCTGATCTGCATGATGTATCACCTCGGTTTGGGAACGTATCGCCTTCTGATATTTTTTAAATGTCGCTCACAAATTTAGGCCGGCTCTTAGTTTTGTTCCAATGCGCTATATTTGCCGTTGCAAAGATGATAGCTCCGCCGGTCGTACAAAGTCCTCCGAAATAAAACCCGCCACTGACAGTATGACTGATATCTGTGATGTAACCTGTAGTTAAATTTGGAATAAACGTATAAGGGCTGACATTTAGGAAATGATAGCGCGTGAGAGCGTGACATAAACAAGTATATTGAAAGTGAATAAATGACACAGACAATGTGTTTAATATAAAAGCTGGGTAAGATATCTAAAACATTACATGCTGTATTTTCTAAACTTTTGTAATTAACAGCGTATCAAACCTATCTTATTGGATCAAAAAATAATAAGATAACTATACAAGACTTGTTTAATATACCTGCAATTATGGGACCAACACATGATCCAACTCCTTGGAAAAACAGCAATATCCCTAAAGCATTGACCATATTCTCCGAGCCAATGATATCGACAAGAATGACATGTTTTTGTGAAAGAACGCTTCCCATCAAAACTCCGTGTGTTGAACATAGTACAAACATTTCAGTCAATGTTGAAATAGTAACAGGAAGAATACATAATATCATTCCAACAGACAGAAGTATTACATTATACACAAAGATTTTATATTGTGCCAGAAATCGCATATCGAAAAACGCCCCTGAAAATATACGACCTATTCCGATAGAAAGAGTTGTTGCAGAAACAACATAGATAGAGTTCCGATCCGTAATGCCCATCTCTCTTCCAAACAACGGAATAAATGCAAATATCGACTGAGTTGAAACAGAGAAAAGGGCAATCGCAATGCAATACGACAAAAATCTATAATCCGCCATTAACGTTTTAATGTTTGAATGACTACAGCATCTCCTGCAAGAATATGTTTTGTTACAGCATTCTTTATCGACCTGGCCACTTTCGATTGAGCGTTTTGGATTTGCTGTTTGCTGACTCTTCCTAAAATAAAAGAAAATACAAATATAGACAAAATATCTAATGCTTAATAGACTACAGCTAAGAGTAATTAAGCATAGAGAACATATACTGGAAATTATCATAAAGTAAAAGTTTTGGTACTAGAAGGCCTTTTATTCTATTGTTATCATCATAATAGGGTTGTACACGCCTAAGGCGTATTACAGCTTATAACACAATAAGACACTTTTTCATTATACAAAGTTGCTCATATGGTGTTAATTTCAATGAGGTGTACAAATACGCACTGGAGATAATGCTTTATCCAAAGTTTCATTAGTCTCATTAATCTGCTCATAAAGTACGTTATTGCAGTATCATTCTTATGGTGATAGACTGTTCACAATGGCCGTTTACAGTCCCGTACACAGACTGACATATCAGGTGCTATTCTAGGATAGTAAATTAGATTTTGGAAACCATTATACGTGCAATACTAAAATACTTTCATACTTAGGGCGTCGGTGTTGAGGTACCTTTTGCTGTTGATGTCGATAAGAAGAGGTCTGAAAAGGGATCCACATACAATGATATGTAACACTACTCCTGATTGTATTAGAAAGGCTCCGAGGAATCCGTAATACTCGAACAGAAAATTGATTGCAGCAGGAACAATGAAGGCCCAAACTGCCCACCCCGCTAGAGCATTGGCCAATCCACGTCTTTTGCTAAAGTACTGATTGACAATAATAACGGCCGAAGAATGGACGAGGCACATACCCACACCTGTAAAAGAAAACACATTGAATTATTTATTTTAACAAAACAAATACACTGTAAATGCATCGCTGTGCATCATCTGTGGCACTCTCTAGAGTTTCAGAATCAATATCGAACATATCATTTTATGTAGCTACGTCTAGAAACATGATGTGTACCGTCAAAGTTATTTCATGTATAAGAAACTGACTCAACAAATGTAAAACATTACCTGTAGAGATTTGAGTTAAATACAGTGATTCATTTTAAGACAAATCAATATATTAGCAATTTCACTATAAACTGTCATTGTAGATACTAGAAATTCTACTGTTAACAAGAAAATAACGCTCAGTTAACACAATTTTAATGTAGACTTGGAACTTAATGACGCCTACGAAATGTAAATATTGATCAATCCAAGTAAGCAATTTTATATTTTAAAAGGAGGACCAAAAGACATCAAATACGTCTAGTTTTATATTGTTAACGTGGAACGAGCGTCGGTCAGCGATCCGGGAAATGAACACTTAAAAGATTGATTGCAATGACAAATGTTTATTTACAATGATGACAATAAAGAGATTTAATAAAAAAAACCTATAATACCCACACGTCACACTCACTAATTCACTCATTCACAAACACAATTATTACAAGTTACAGTCTGTAGCTACACACACAACGACGAATGGGATCCTGGTACAGTTCCGGTGCAAGACAGTCGCTAACCTGCAACCATCCCAATAGTAGATATACTGTGACTCAGCCTCCAAGCAAGTCGCTGACCCTGGCCTACGTAACGACCCAACACATGTATTCCATGCTGACCTTGACCCTGGCGAAGAGAACTTATCCGGTCGGTCCTGACGCTGGAGTCACAATGAGTTGGCACAGCTGACTGGTCCTGGCTTGATAGCTGAGACTCCTAGTCCGTCATGTGAAGCTACAATAATACATAGTGGAAAATAATGCTGTAGTCACACAGATTCACTCTCACCTGGCATACTAATTAACTAATAATTAATTATCAATAATATAAATATTCATTAATATATTGTAAATATACGTAAATCAATATAATAAAGATAAAGGGATAAGTGTGCGGCTCCAAATGGCTATAAAAACACGACTAAGCACAATTCATAGAAGGTGGCGTCTCACGGCTTCCATAATTTTTTACCCAGTGCGCGTACACACTCCAACTAACGCTATAGCTCTAGCTCAGAGCTTCCATAGAATTTTAAAACGGACAAGAACCCTATATTTATTGAATAATTCTACACACAACAATCTATTATGTTTATATTATCTAAATACACCAGAAATCAATAGGAAGTATGAAATTATAATGATATAGCAGAAACACACCACAAAACAAGTGTACTACATGTATCAACAATAGTTACGCATGATTGGAGCGCACCGACACCTCGATTGCTTGACCCGATAGATTTGACGGCATGGATAAAATAATGCCAAAAAAAACATATGGAAACGGAAGAAAGAAACATAACTTTACACAGTCTGTCGTCTGTGCCTTGTTCACAATATCGGAAACAGCTATATTTACATATCGGCTACACGAACTCACAAAACTGTGGACCGTAAACAAGTGTCCATTCCGTGCACAACCGGTCAAGCCCGTGACGTATATCCGCCCAGTGGTGCGGACAATTAAGAGTCCTTACACCGCAAAACAAACTCAAATTAAAACTTACCATTTATAGACAAACTATACATGCTTACGTGACAGTTTCCCCCTGCTTTCGAAGAAAGTGGATACACTTTTTCATACTCACGGAACATGTATTCCTAGAGTCTGCTCAAATAGTCCGCTCCAACGTTGTCGGAACCCTTGATGGCACGAATCCTCAATCTGTATGGCTGTAGGAGTAACGCCCATCTCATAAGTCTGGCATTCGCAGTTTTTGATCTGTGCAAGTAAGTTAATGGGTGATGGTCCGTCTCAAGGATAAACTCTTTCCCATAGATGTAAGGTTCAAACTTCTGGACTGCCCAGACAATTGCCAAACATTCCTTTTCTATAATTGCGTAGTTCTTTTCCCTGGCAAATAACTTCCTGCTGGCGTAGGCGACAGGCATTTTCTGTCCGTTTTCTTCCTGCAGCAGCACAGCACCCAAGCCAGTATCCGATGCGTCTGTTCGAAGAATGAACTGTTGCTCCAAATTTGGAAGTCTGAGCACCGGTTTAGCTGTTAGCATGTTCTTGAGAGTAGAGAATGCCTTATCGTGCACTTCGCTCCAAAGAACTTTATTTGGACATCCCTTCTTCGTCAGATCAGTCAAGGGGGCGGCAACTGCTGCGAAATTAGGAATGAAACGCCGATAGAATCCGGCCAACCCCAAAAAAGAGCGAACTTGTTTCTTTGTCTCTGGTCTCTCTGCGTTTTTGATGGCCGTCACTTTCGACTCTTCCAATTCCAATTTTCCATCACCAACAATGTGACCCAAACAAGTCAAACTGGAAAATCCAATCGAGCATTTTGTTGGTCTTGCTGTTAGCACTGCTGCTCGAAGCCTTGCAAAAAGATCGCGAAGTACTTCCATATGTTCTTCCCAGGTGTCTGTGTAAATCAATATGTCGTCGATGAAGTTATCGATGTGTTCCATACCAACTAAAAGTTTCCTCATCAGCCTACTAAATGTTGCCGGGGCATTTACTAAGCCAAACGGCATTACCTTAAACTGGAAAAGGCCTTGTGGAGTTGAAAAGGCTGTCATCTCTTTTGCGTCTTCCGAGAGCGGCACCTGCCAATAGCCTTTACAGAGATCCAGTTTGGAGAAGTATCTTGCACCCGCTACCCGAGAGAAAATATCATCTGTGTTTTGGCATCGGCTCGGTATCAAATACCGTGACTCGATTTAGTCTCCTGAAATCAATGCAAAAACGATTCGTCCCCTCCTTTTTCTTGACCATTACAACAGGAGCCGAGTATGGGGATGATGATGGCTCGATAACGTCCATATCCAACATCTTCTGCACCTCTTCTTTGATCACTTCCTTGGTAATATAAGGCAAGGGGTATTGTTTCACATGAACGGGAGCATCGGTAGTAGTCCTGATTTCATGTTGGGCGAGATTTGTCCGGCCTGGAAGATCAGTTAGCACATCTGTATAACTGTCCATGAGCTCCTTCACTTCATCTGCTTGTGCATTGTTCAGGCCTCCAGAGATTTCAACATCTTCAACATGTTCCTTTCCCCTATCACTAGGAAGGGACTCCAGTCTGCTGGGAAAATCCGCGTCCCCCTGAATCTCCTCACCATCAGCAACAACACTTGCTAAAGTATTTGCAAGAATTCCCTTAGTATCTTCCCCAACATTGTCCACTGGCTTCATGTACTTTTTCAACAGGTTAATATGTAGAGTCTTGATTTTACCGTCCCTGTTCACACGATAGTCGAACGGTCCGACTTTCTCTACAACGTCGTATGGGCCACGCCATTGCATCAGCAACTTGTTAGCTTTTGTTGGCAGAAGCACTAACACTTTGTCGCCTGGTCGTAGCTCCCGTGGCTTGGCTCTCCTGTTGAAGTTCCTTCTCTGAACTCGCTTGGCATCCTTCAAGTGATCCATTGCAACTTGGCATGTCTCCTCCATCCGTTCCCTCAAATCCATTACATACTGATAAGTTGTTTTGACGTCGTCATCTTGAATCTCTTTCGTTAGCAGTTCTTTCAGAATCATCATCGGACCACGTATCGCTCTGCCGTACAAAAGTTCAAAGGGTGAAAACCCCAAGCTTTCTTGCGGCACCTCCCTATAAGCGAACAAGAGGGCATTGATGTATCTATCCCAGTCCTTGGGTTTCTCAGCGGCCATTTTCCTTAGCATCTGTTTCAGTGTACCATTGAAACGCTCGACTAACCCGTTGCATTGAGGATGATATGGCGTTGTCGTTAGTTGGCGGATCGACAATAGTCTGCTCACTTCCTTCATTAATCATTAATTGGCCCCTTGATCGGACAACAATTCACTGGGTACTCCAACACGGCTGAAGATATCAACCAGTGCCTCTGCAATGCGCTCAGTCTCAATGCTTTTAAGTGCTACTGCCTCCGGATATCTAGTCGCGAAATCCACCACTGTCAGTATCAACCGGTTGCCACGGCCTGTTGCAGGTTCGAGAGGACCAACTAAATCCACCGGTATCCTCTTGAAAGGCGTATCGATCAATGGCATACTGCCGAGTGGCGCTTTCGGTACTCGGCCTTTAGGGAAGGTACGTTGGCACACATCACACCAACGACAGAACCGAGTCACATCGCCCTGCAGACCAGGCCAAAAAAACTCTGCAAGAATCCTGTTAGTCGTTCGTTTTGCTGCCAGATGTCCCGACATAATCGACTCGTGAGCTAGTTTCATTATCATCTGTCGATACTTCGTTGGTACGACTAATTGTCTAAACACCTTTCCAGTTGCAATCCCAGGGCTTCTGAACTCTCGATATATTAATCCCTTGTGGTAAAACAGGGAAGACTTACCCCCATCTTCGCGTTCATACGTATCCGATTCCTTTGCCAACTTACGGAACTTCTCCAGGGTACCATCGCTTTGCTGTTCCTCCTTCAACTCCTTCACACTACCTAAACTCGTCATAAACTCCGATACCTGCAACGGTTTCAACGGCTTAGCTTTCCTCTTGACCTCCGCTCTCGTCTGAACCGCATTCAACGAATCAAGCTGCCACTTCTCATCTGGTTGTCCTACCGGAAGGGCATCCTTAACATTTCCAATAATCACATCGTACAAGGGTGACTCTAACAAGAAGGCTTCAGTATCTCCGTTAAAATATGGCATGTCGATCTTTACATTGGCGATTTGGCATACAAGACGAGAACCATCAGCTAAAATGTAAGTCTTGGTCTTGTCGGTGATATTCTCAGGTTCAACTAGACTACGTCTCACTCCTACCTCATCACAACTCGAATCCCGAAGAACGGTGACAACTTTACCGCCCACACGTCCCAGCACCACCGGCATGGAAGTTGTCTCCTTTGTATTGCAGGCGAAACTCATCTTCGGTATGGTGTTGGCGCCACTCGTGTTCCCTTTATCTTCTACCATAGAGGCTGCCTGACCTTCTTTCATCTTGTCAGATTTCTTCTTCCGGCAATCTGAAGCAATATGTCCAACCTTTTGCAATAGAATCAAGTCCTCTTCTTGGGCAAGTCGCTTGAACCAATTGTAGATTTCCCAGGTGTAGAACTTGTTGACGGCGAATGTCATGAAGCTGTTGCCTTATGACTTCCTGCCTTGGTTCCCTTCGAAGATATCAAGTTTGCCGCTTTCGTTCTTCTTGCCTCTGCATATTGATCGGCCAGACTGGACATTGCATCAAGGGACACGGGAATCCGTTCCTTCAGGAACAACATCAGATCCTGGTTACATACCTGTAGAAACTGATCTCTCAAAAACAAGTCTTTCAAGCCTTCATAGATCTTGTTAGTGTCGGCTAGTTCGACCCACCTCTCCAAGTAGTTTTCAAGGCGAATGGAAAACCGTGAAAATGTTTCACTTCCATAGGGTCTTGATGTTCGGAAGCTTTTCCTGAATCCTTCCCCTGTCATATTAAATCTCCTCAGTAATGCCTTCTTAAGTTCGTCAAAATCCAGAGACTGATGGACTGGTAAACGAGAAAACACCGCTAATGCATTAGCCGTCAAAAGAGCGCTAAGGTTAGCTCCCCATCCATCACGTTCCCAATTCTGTACAGTTGCGTACCGTTCGAAGCGCTGGATGTAAGCATCGATGTTGTCCTTTTCTTCATTGAAGGCAGGTAACTTGGGACCCTTCTTTATTGTATCTCTAGGATTGGTCTCCCTCCGACGTCCCGATTTGTCCAATTCAGATTGATACTCCTGTCCTGCACGAATTAATTCCATTTTGCGTTTATGTTCTTCTTCTGCTCTCCTGTCAGCCCGAGCCTCTCTTTCCTCGTCCATTTGCCTTTGCAACTTTTTCTCTTCCCTTTCTCTTTCACGGTCATCTCTTTCCTTGGCTTGCTGCTCTTGAATGAACAATCGTAGTTGGTCGCCTTCAAGTTGAAGTCGCTTACCTGCTTCCAAAATTGCTGAAAGAGAGGACATTTTCAAAACAACTAAATCACTAGACTGCAAAAGATAACCAACACATACAATAATCAATACAACCAGGCATAAGAACTTACCGGAAGTCATGCGTCATCCTTGCTCAGGCCAATTAACTCACCTCAGAGTTCCTGTATAGAGTCCCCAAATGCCAACGTTAAGAAGAGAATGAAAGTAAAGGAAATTTGGCGGGAATCTGTCAAACAATCTAGACTTTGAAACCAATCAAACAGGATTCTATTCCCGAACAACTAACTTTGGCTAATCCCACCGCTGCCACCAAGTTGTTAACGTGGAACGAGCGTCGGTCAGCGATCCGGGGAATGAACACCGAAAAGATTGATTGCAATGACAAATGTTTATTTACAATGATGACCATAAAGAGATTAAATAAAAAACCCTATAATACCCACACGTCACACTCACTAATTCACTCATTCACAAACACAATTATTACAAGTTACAGTCTGTAGCTACACACACAACGACGAATGGGATCCTGGTACAGTTCCGGTACAAGACGATCGCTAACCTGCAACTACGCTCAATCCAGAGCCAAGAGGTATAAACACATCAAGCAGCACCATGCTTGCTTGAAACGCCCAAATTGGCAAACTCACTGGTGTCCAAGACACGACAGGAAAGCTGGGATGTACACACTAGTGTCCTTGACATGACAGCCATCCCAATAGTAGATATACTGTGACTCAGCCTCCAAGCAAGTCGCTGACCCTGGCCTACGTAACGACCCAACACATGTATTCCATGCTGACCTTGACCCTGGTGAAGAGAACTCATCCGGTCGGTCCTGACACTGGAGTCACAATGAGTTGGCACAGCTGACTGGTCCTGGCTTGATAGCTGAGACTCCTAGTCCGTCATGTGAAGCTACAATAATACATAGTTGAAAATAATGCTGTAGTCACACAGATTCACTCTTACCTGGCATACTAATTACTGTGGATTCATTTTCTTTCGTGGGGGTCCAATTTTCGTTGTTTTCGTGGATGAGCAAATCCAAGAATTTAAAAACACAACGAAATATGAACTATTACTAAAGTAATTTTGGAATTTAACCAAGTAATCTTTGCCGACACCGGAAACGTCCACCGGTAATGACAGAAGCCCCGTAATTAGTCGGGAGTCGGGTAGCCCAGGAACGTCAGGCTTTCGCAGATTCAATTTCCCGGATTTTAACCACTGTGTTAACGACATGATGGATAAGATACATAATGATATGTTCATCACTGTGATTTCTTTATACTATCGTCAGTGAGTTGTGTTTTTACTTCATAATTGTTTCGGCAGATCTTGTTTACACACCTGTTTACACACATGGTCCAATCGATACGCGTGGTGTTTTCATATGACTGCGGTACACCGACTGATCAGCACACAATGTTTATCCACTGAAAACAATTGTTTCTGATAATTACCGATTGATTACACGCCTGGATATATACTGATTTGTGGTTTGATATTAATGCGAGACACAGGACGCCATCTTGGAAAAAAACGTTCTTTTATTCTTGTCATCAGTGTTAATTCCTGTGAACATAGCCTTAATACAAACAGAAAAAATTTCGACTGGAAGCAAAAAGAGAAAATTCTAACGTTTTTATTTTTTTCCCACAGAATCAAAAATCCACGAATTTATGAGTCCACGAAACTGTCTAATTTGTAGAAACAACGAAAATTGAACCCAACGAAAATAAATGAATCC
This sequence comes from Ylistrum balloti, assembly GCF_031769215.1. NCBI lineage: Eukaryota > Metazoa > Mollusca > Bivalvia > Pectinida > Pectinidae > Ylistrum > Ylistrum balloti. The sequence goes on along the minus strand of NW_026782775.1, from coordinate 316,192 downwards.
ACAGTAACTAATAATTAATTATCAATAATATAAATATTCATTAATATATTGTAAATATACGTAAATCAATATAATAAAGATAAAGGGATAAGTGTGCGGCTCCAAATGGCTATAAAAACACGACTCAGCACAATTCATAGAAGTTGGCGTCTCACGGCTTCCATACTTTTTTACCCAGTGCGCGTACACACTCCAACTAACGCTATAACTCCAGCTCAGGGCTTCCATAGAATTTTAAAACGGACAAGAACCCTATATTTATTAAATAATTCTACACACAACAATCTATTATGTTTATATTATCTAACTACACCAGAAATCAATAGGAAGTATGAAATTATAATGATATAGCAGAAACACACCAAAAAACAAGTGTACTACATGTATCAACAATAGTTACGCATGATTGGAGCGCACCGACACCTCGATTGCTTGACCCGATAGATTTGACGGCATGGATAAAATGATGCCAGAAAAAAAATATGGAAACGGAAGAAAGAAACATAACTTACCACAGTCTGTCGTCTGTGCCTTGTTCACAATATAGGAAACAGCTATATTGACATATCGGCTACACGAACTCACAAAACTGTGGACCGTAAACAAGTGTCCATTCCGTGCACAACCGGTCAAGCCCGTGACGTATATCCGCCCAGTGGTGCGGACAATTAAGAGTCCTTACACCGCAAAAAAAAAAAAAAAAAAACTCAAATTAAAACTTACCATTTATAGACAAACTATACATGCTTACGTGACAGTCGTGGTGTACTTGTTTACAGATACGTGTACGTATATAGTTTTTCTACTTCTCGTCATGACATATATGATGCATACAAATGTGTTTAAGATCCCCGCTTTATTTATTACATCACCAATCCCTTAACCATTTGGTTCCTTTTACCGCAACATCGCACACTAAAATTGCGAAATCAACCTGATGCAACAATGTCCGTCGTGCAGCCACTGTGATGTATTTCACGATAATTATGTCAATGCACAATTCGTATCTTTTAACTGGAATTTCTTTCATTTTTATTTGAACTAGCTCTTTCCGGTGGTAATTTCAGCATGTTAACAGCAGGAGTTGTTCTTATGGTTATAGGAGTACTTACGCTTTTGTCAAACATTGGACTCGGAATATATATTCGACGTACGTATATAGATAAGACATCTACTGTTATTATTAATCCGAAACCAATATATATGCAAAGATAAAATCATTGCAACACATGTCATATACATGTTTCATTTAAACGATAAACAAGAATGATTTTTTTTTTCAGGAAATAGACGACTACCTTTTATGTAAGTAAATAGTGTAAACGTTGAATTAATTAATTGGTCTCCATATTAAAACATGTATTTAGGAGAATAGTTGAAACAAAATGTCATCTGGATTTATGCTAATTTATACATACTTTTATATAATATATTTGGTGTTTGTGAAATTAACCACTGTTTCCTGAAAAACGTTTCCATTTTAAACGCAGTCCACTAATACTAATAAAACAGCCACCTTTAATGTTAACAGTCTTCAGACATACTTTTCTTGTTTTGACGATTTTAGCAAAGGTCATCGTCATGAACAAAAGGAATTCCAGAATATACAGCTATCGGAGCAAGGTAATATTAAAGAGCATTTGAGGATACAAGATCAAGAAATGAACTTTAACGTGTTCTAACTGTTTTATTTCTAAGTTTACATCAATTTTATTTCATCTCCATAAGATTAGCTAACAGATATGGCCTTTTACAAATACTAACATGGTTTGTACTTGGCATCCAAAACTTTATACTAATTTATTTCATTTTTTTTTCATTCACAGATGTGACTTCTCAGAGTGATGATGGACGGTAAGATTGTTCGGACAAGCATATATCCTACATCCCTATGCTTTGATAAATCATTTTGTTAATATTAAATCAAATAATGTTACAATTCAGTGAATGTGTTAACTTATGTTTAATGCTACTTCCTTTCTATGCAGATCTCCATATCAACTACTTAATACAGACGCTATTGGTAAACCGTCAATATACTCTGAAATCGGACAGCATGACAATCAAGGTAAGACATATTATTAGCTTATCAAAACTGAAAATTGAATTGTAAATCTGTTTGGATAATTTTGATAATTATTCAACGACAAAATAAGATATCAATATATATCTATCAATTACTTTCCTACTTGTTTAAGTAAAATGGTCCACGTTATGTTCTAATAAACACAATGTTAGTGCACGTTGCGTTGTTTAAAATTGCATCGTTAGAAAAATATGTGAAAATTGTATCACATATTTGAATGATAATAGTTCCTGTTTAAATATCAGAGATCCGGTATATTCATTTTAGTACAGATATTCCAGATGATGCTATTTGTATTTCACAGGTTACCAAAATGAATCAGTCGAAAGCAATGATGACGGGTAGGTAGAAATAATAAGGCGTTATTGCAAGATACTGTATAATTAAAATAAACGCGGTAGTAATATATAATTCAGAAAACAAAAAAAAACAAAACAAAATAATATTCGTATTCTAGATATTGGCAATTAGTGACAAACCACGATTTTAGCTAGGTACACAAAGCTAATAATGTATAAATATGTATCGGTTGAATATTAAGCATTAGAAGTCTTATCAAAATTTCAAAACATTATCTTAATGTTACGGGAATTGCATATTAAATGGAAGTTCCGCAATACAACTGTCTGTATCAATTTTGTTATTTGTGATGAACACAAATTAGAAAACCTGTTCATTATCTGTATAGTTGAGACCCTTAGCGCTCTTTCGTTTTATCAAGAATTGCTATATGCTGTAATAGCCTATTTTTCATTTGTTTAACATGGGTGAAATTTATATTTGGGTCCGACCAACGTTTGAAATAATTTTTTGCTAAATTTCTCGCTTAATCTGTTGTTAAAATGTAACCATTTCAGAATTACATGTATAATTGGTATTCTGCTGCAAGATCTTTCATCATATACTTCTAATTTGCATAAACAGAAAGTACGAGTCGCTAGAAGGGCGTTCGAATCCAAACGTATATGAAGAGCTTCAAGGTACAACTTCAGGTAAGTGATATCTCAATGTTATATAGATTTATCTGGTTTGAATACAACTCTTCCTTAACAGATATATAAACCAGAAAGCACTAGGTTTGAATAATGATATTTTCGAATCTGTTTTTTTTGTCTTTTTTTCATTATAAGTCATCAAAGATAAACGCTTGCATAATCATGATTCTAAACATATGCATAGTACTGGGTCCATATCCCTGAAACCATTTCTCTTGAATGAATATACATTTTGAGTTCAGCTAGAAATGATTTTGTTGATAACTGTAATGTTATAATTAACATTCTCGATGGTTTGAAGGAATTTCAAGACATCAGGTGATATATCATTTTCAATATTCAGGGTTTAAAAATGTGAAGTTTAATATATCCTTCTTTCTTGAGCCATGTAATATTTTATGAATAAATAAATAAACGGAAATAGATATTACACGTATATGACAGAACATGTCTTACTCGCTTGCAGGTAACAGAGGTACATATGTCAACACCAAAATCACCAGTGACCATAAACGTTGATACTGCAGAAAGAAATCAAACCAACGTAACATTTTCGTTATATGCGAATTACAACGCCAAAGAATGAATTAAAAACAATCTTTGAAGATGCTACTTTTTCTGTTGGGAATGTGCGGGCTTTACCTGTCTTTAATCAAACGTTCCTTAGATAAAATAAATAATCACTACAACGACTCTTAATGAATACCAATAGATTAAAGTAATATCTGATAGCATGTGTTCTGGAATATTGAAATTCTTTTGCGACGTCAGCGACAATTCCAGTAACAAAGACGATAAAACACTAAATAAACAGGATTAGTCACAATAATAATACAGATCAATTATACCATAACGATTGAAAATTCCTTTAAAAGATGGTATTTGAAATTTATAATATTATCGGCTTCAGAAAGTTACATATTCTAACTTGTGCTACGATAGTTTCCCTTACCTTTGGATTGTGCTAAATGGAAATAATGCTGTGTTATATAGGACTGGTGACTGAAGAGTCGCTAGTTCGACTGCTGGTACAAGCAAGATTAAGATACTTCATTCTGATTATTGCAGTTGTTTCCGTCGTAAGTGAATGAAAACTGTATATGTTGAAGTAATAAAGCGAGAAACATGCACATTTATCATATTATATTCCCTTTAGCTCATAAATGAAAAGTATTGAGTTATCGGATGTGACGAAATCAATAAAATATGTAAGGCAAGAGTCGTATCACGAAAGTTCTTCCTTTCATAAGTAATCTGTCTATCTCTAATTATTTAAACTGGCCAAAATTACATTTAGCATGCCATACGGTCTTATGTATTGTGCAACGTACAACAGAGTCGTGCGTTTAACTGAATACAATTGATTGATGGGTTAATTCAACTTTTTTATTATATCTTATTGTTGTATGATTTTTAAAAGTGTTTCGATTTTTTTTTCCGGTAAATGCAAGTGCATATATTGTAAAATAAAATGTAACATAATTTTTATTGTATTGATATTGTATGATATCTGAGCTGACTAGATTGAATATTTTACTGTTATTGAAGATCTGGTTGCTTATTCTTATTGGTATGTCTGTCATCACAAAGATTTGACGTTTTTCAACGTTAAGAGATAAACCTATTACATTCGGCTTATTTATCAAATATGATCAAATTAATCTCTTACTTTGACCTTTGACACAGTTATTGGTTTGAACGTTTCCTTAGAGTAATTTAGAGGATTTCTTCAAAGTTTTTATTATATATAAAAATAAATAAATAAATAAATAAATAACTGCCCAATTTAAAAGTATAGTGTTGTATATAAGTGCAGTAGTTTTATATACGACAATATCAACCAATATTTGCAAAATATATGGGATATAAACTATATCAAAATAGAAAAACAAATCCCTTCAAATAACTCAAATTTTCATAATTAAATTTTACTTTTTGCTACTTTTTATTGATATGTGGCAAAATATTGACCAGGACAAAATAAGTCAAATATTTGTCAGAGTTACGGAGCTTTAGTACGTTTAAATGTTGTTTTTTTCACAATGGTGTTATCTTTGTTTCCGCCAATGATACTGTCATATGACTAAGAATGTGCTTGATGTTGCCAGATATGTTGGAACTTGAGATCCTTATTTGTTTTTCGTTAAAACATTTTTAGACATGAACCAAATGATATACATATACATTAATTCATGTAACTGAAATGTTAGATTTTGGTGAATATCCATCAATATGTGCTAAATATGTTGATTGTAATATCATTTTAACATTTTTTGTTTTTTTTTTTTTTTTTTTGTTTTTGTTTTTTTTTTTTTTTTTTTTTTTTTTTGTTTCCGCCATCAACTGTCAGGTTTCAATATAATGCGATGAATTGCTCTCACATGTACAGTAATTATTCGGTATTGTATCTTCCTAACCACATATATATTATGTATGAGAGGGACACAACAAGTGTAATGGGAAATGACTTGTTATATATTTCAACTATAATAAAGGGAGAGGGCCGTGCTGATCGCCAACAGACTGAGACAGCTAATGACCTAACCGGGACATTTGACCTTAAGTCAATGGTCGGAGAGTGGGAAGAGAAGAGGAGTTCCTCTGTTGAGAACAGACATGTGTGAATATTTAGCTGAGGCCAATTAGGTAAAGGTTTCGCTGGTTTTGATATGGACTAATGTAGTATGTGTTGTATTAATTGTTAAAAGATCTGTAATTTGTCACCCTATGTACCATTATTACTTTGTCATCCTATGTGCCATTACTACTTTGTCACCCTAGGTACCATTATTACTTTGTAAATCTTTGTACCATTATTACTTTGTCCCCCTATTTACAATTATTATTTTGTCATTATATATACCATTATTACTGTGTCACCCAATTTATCATTTTTATTTTACAATCCTATATACAATAAATTTTGTTATCTTATGTACTACTAGAAATGTATCGTCTTATGTACCAATTATAACCTTTGGTCACCCTTTTGTACCACTATTGCTCTTTCCTGTTATATATCCCTAAATATCATTTCTTTGTCAGTCTATCTACCATTAAACTGGAATAATTCTTATCCTTTGTCTAATTATTTGTATCACCATAGTACATTATGTCACAATAGGTTATAAAGCATAAGTGTAATAGTTCAAATATTGCAGGTAGTTATTGGACTGAATAACAAGGTTCATTTGATAAAGGTACCATTATTAGTTTGTGAGCTAAATTTCTGGAGATGCATTATAACGCTATTACAGAAAGTTTATTAATAATATAATCATTATAAAGATGACGAGCGTACTGACGTGTATCACGTGTGTAATCTGTTGACCTTGAACATTAACGTCGCATTTCCTAAACGCCAGGTTGAGATTGATCTCCTTAGAGAACGACCTATATATATATATTCGTTTATGTTCTACTTATGTATATCCGCTTAGTACTGAATTCAGTTTCATGTGATAATATACTATTTCCATCTAGTCAAAATTGGTTTGATATTTAATGGTATTCATTCCTTAAAGCTACAACATCTTACATAGAAGCCCGATGTGAAAAATAATAGGAATTGTTGTTTATCAAAATATAAACTATCTTTCACCCCAGTGTGTCAATGTCAAGAACATGTTTCCGTTTTCACAACGATGATCATGATGACCTTTCATAAAATGTGTAATTGTTCAGATACTTATATCGTTGATATGACATTAAAAATTTACTGTATTCTCGGCAATGTGATCTGCTGTATCGTTAACTGGTTTTTTGTACATCACGAAATATATTGAGAGCATGATTTGACTCTTTGGTGTGTGAATACGCGTCTCCTACCGATACAAATATTTATGAAATGTTGGTAACTCGACAGTTTTTACAATATGTCTGGATAAGAAGGAAAATCAAAGGCAAATTTATTAATATAGATACACGTAATATCATTTCGGTACTGAATATTCAGGATATTAGGACAAGTATAATTTATTGATAAGACTAAATTACCAGTGATACAGGTATATTTGAAACATTAAACATAATAAGAAAATGTAACAACGTCTGGAGACGCATTTTAATTGAAAGAGCAATAAGAAAAAGTCAACATGTCAACAAAGGTATAAACAAAACTCAAAATCAATCAAAAATAAATAAACAAAATAAAAAAGGAAGAGTTCCGAAAGGAGAATAAGACCATGTGTTCCAGTAAAGTTTCATCGACGACACCGACCCTGTAATCCATGGTCAAACAAAATAAAAAATGTCATGTCCTAAAATGGGGACAAGGTATATAAAAAGGAAACCAACAGGCAAACTTCCCTTCTCCAACACGTCAAGACTCACATCACACACAGAAATAGAATAGTTCTCAATAAAATCACTATTGAGACTATAAAACTTCCATTTATATTCATCAACCAGTATCTTTTGAACCCCTGTGAACCCCTGAAAAGGACATTTTTCATGTTTTGAAATATTTATTTGAATCATGTGTGAAATAATAATTTTAGCATTCTCAATGCATTCAGAAATAAAGTAGCATTTGATAGTGTTGAAATTTTGAGGTAAAAAATTACAAACAAAATAGTGAACATGTCCATGCACAAATAGTTTGCTGCACTTAATCTGTCATATTACATGTTATAAGGACATTTTGCTTTTCAAACACATTTTATAGGTTGTCCTCAAGTATTATAGATACATCCAAAACACCCGTTTAAGTTTTAAAATGTTTTGGGAAAATGCTATTGTTCCTAAAAGGTACTTCTATACTTAAAATTTCAAATTGATTAATATACTCAATGAACTTACAAGGATGGTCATGGTGGCGGATGCAAATTTCAGGTATTATTAGATAATCGCAAACAATATAATCCTATAAAAGTAATGTCGGAATCATTTCATTTCGTGATTAATGGTCATATATAGAATATATAAAATCCTCGTAATAAATTGTGTTTCGCAAGCCAAAATACCAGTATAGTTACGTTCTTTTAAATGCATACGTTATCATAATTAGTACCAGGAAGTAATAAAGAATTGTTAATTTTTACTTCAAAACTCCATCGGTCACAACAAGAATGTTATTTTGTTGTTCATATCATTTCTACACCTTGCATGTTTTGGTAAGTATATTCGATGAATTGTTTTCAAAATATGAATGTTGTCATAATTTCCAACTTCAACAGGGGCAAAGCTAGTGTTATGCGTGATATGCAAACATAATCGGTCTGTATTCCACATCCTGGCATTGGTTTTGGTAAGTATATTCTATGAATTGTTTTTAAAATATTACTGTCCTTATTTAAACTTTACCTCGAGCAGTGGTAGTGTTTAGTGTTTTATACGATACAGATATTATACACCCTGCCGAGTATGTTCTTACAGTAGCATCATCAAACGCTTTGTAAATGTTTATCACATATACATATATTTTTTGTGACTACAATCTTTTATTAAATGTGTGAAGGCAGTATTAGGCTTAGAAACTTAGATTCATTATTTACATTTGAGATATGAATACTGATCAACGAGCTAATTCTAAGCCTATTCCCAATGCCATTCACTTTGAAAATAGTTTGGTGGTTTAATTTGGTCATATTAAAACCCTCCTTTCCTGGATAAAGCCATCGATCGTGTGGTATAGCCCACCTCGTTGTAACACTACAAAGTTCTTAGGACATATATTCTAAATCTCCACATACATCATGATGAGTTTGACGTTTATTGTGCTCATTGATATTTCCGGAAAATATAATTTCCAATACGGAGGCTCCTTGCAGTAGGTTTGTTTCAAAATCGGCATTCCATAGTTTTTTTCGAACTTTATGGAATAATTTTGTTCTCTCTGAACTGAAGTGTTAATGGTAAGTTTATTAATTTTTCCTCTGGTACAAAAAAATACAAACATTTACCACGTATTCATATTATTGATTCCCTTTGTCAACCCCACTTTATGAGCAATATTGAGGAAGCTAATGGTTTCTGCTCAAACTTAATATCAAAGATAAAAAAGACCGTAGAGTGACAATGCAGACGCTACGTAGATCTGCTAGCCCTAGTCGCAACAAATGACTTTTTTTCTTTTCTGTTTTGTTTTCATGTAAACGTTACACTGAACTCCCATCCTTTTACTACCCTTGCTTTGCCCAATATATCTTGCTACAGATGTTCTCAATGAAATTATCGGTATACAAGACATGCTTTTTAAGGACAGGTTAGTATTAGTGTTATCTGTTGTATCCCAATAGAAATTAGTCTTTAGTGATTTCACAGCTATTGAGTAACTGGCAAAAACAAACCATTCAACGGTAAAACAAGTGGTTTGTCATTGTTTTAACGAGTAGACATTAAGCACCGTGATAAGTAGAATTCATTGTGCGAAAGTTTTATTCATAGTTATCAAGTAGACTGATTGTAACATGAGTATTTTATGTTATATCATATTTATCTTGTTTTGTGTTGTGGAATCCGTTTATGGTATGTTAGTTAATTAGACATAATTGTTATTTATAATTACATATTCAGGAGGTCTATTAGACTTTCAGAACATAGAATATACTATACATGTATGGTATTGTTGTCTTTGTAAAGTACGTAACACACACGTATAAATTACCTTCTGATCCTTACTTACTGTTCCTATACACCTAGTTATCTAAAATGTAACTGATGATTCTGAAGAAATTGCGCTTGTAAAGTTCTTTTTGAACGGCGTAGTTGGCGGCTGTCGGTTAATAGCGTCAGTAATTTCAGTGTTTTCTCGTTGCTAATACTTTTCTTGGATATAACTCTGGGAATCTTTGTTAAATTTCAACTAAAAAGTTGCATGAATTAACACCACAAAACACAGATTTCAAATTCGTGTATTCCGACTAGGTGGATCACGTTCTCTGATTCTTGATATAATCAATTAAAGAATTTGAATCAGTTTGGTACATTCTCATTTTTTGGTTGCTATGGAGTTAAAAACTCATTAAAGCAAATGAAAACTTTGTATTATTTTCCTTAATATTAAAGTTGAATACTCTCATCTTGTAATGAAAGACAACAAATTCCTTGAAAAAACGGTTTTGCAAAACTAACAGAAAATGCCCGTTATTCACGAAAAAGTAAGAACAGACTTTTACCATTGAGACAGTGGATGCGGGTCGTGTTTACTGATGAGTCCCGGTTCACCCTGTTTGAAGCAGACGTTCGACATCGTGTACATCGATGTCGTGAAGAACATTACGACGACTGCTGCGTAGTAGAGACGTATAGATTTGGGGGTGGAGAGGAAACTCACAATGACTCCAATCACCACCAGGATGTTTGGGTAGCGGGTAGTTTAACTGCTGCTGGGAATAGCGATGGGATCATCCGACTCCATGTTGTCCTATTATTTCAGCAAAACAGCCTCAAATTTCAGCAGGATAATGATAGGCCCCATGTAGTGAGGATCTGTCGCGACTTTCTCACTAACAGCAATATCCACCCACTGGACTGGGCGCAATACAGCCGAGAACTGTCCCATATTGAGCTCTTGTGGGACCAGCTGGATAGATAGGTTCGACGACGCCAACCTCCTTCTGTTACTCTGGCCCTACTGAGGGCAGCCCTTTTGGCAGAATTGACCGACATCCCAATGAGGAGGATCAACTTACTCATGAACTCCATGCCAAGGAGAATCAGGACTGTGGCGAGAGTGAAGGGGACATACCCAGTTAATACTAGTCAGCTTCCACCGTCAGTTCGTTTCGATTACAGATTACAGAGTTATCTTTTAATTCCCTTAGATTACCCTTAAATCACCAGTTACAAATCATTGATTTTACAGTTTGTTCTATATGCATTGATCTTCATTCCTTCTTAAATATATTGAACATTATACCCGACGTCTTGCCTAGAATCATCTTCAAAGTTTACCCTGCGTTTCTTTATCCCTCGAGTATATTACATATATATGTCTGAAGCATTTTGTTCACGATTGAAATATTACTCGTTTCCCCTTTTTTCTGTAACAGGGAAATATGTCTGTATGTAAGTATTTTTTGTTTTGTTAAGTAATAAATGACATTCGTTTAATTTGCAGTGAAGGTTTAAGTATACCACATTAACAACATCCGCTGTGTAAACCTTAATATTTCCTTGTGAGTTGTTAAGGTATAAATATACCAAGGTCATAAACACCTATACTTATTTACTGTTTCGGTAAGAATATACCATGGTCGTAAGTACCAATATTAATCAACCAGTTCAGTACAGGCAAAAGGTTAAATAACTATGCGACATATATACACATATGTACAATAGTAAACAAAATTGGTATATATGAGAGAGTTAACCATTAACCCTCCGAATATATCTAGAGTTCGTAGTTCACGCGTTGCACGCTTAAGCATCACCTCGCGAACGCGTGGGCCCTTATGTTAACACAATACTTAGAGTTTCTAGAGATGTGACCTAGATTTCCACACGTGTCATCGTTATCGACATTCGAGTACACATACATTGTCAGCTTGACAGACGTATCACTCGTGATCACCAGTCATCCTACTGTTTTGCGTAACTGTTTTCTTTGTTAATTATATTCTCACTACGAGTCCATTACCGGTCCAGCCCAGTGTAAGTTTTTTTCCAGAACTGTCTACCTATGCACAGATTCACTCTTCCTTTCGCGCAGACACGATTAATTAGTTCGTGTAGTTTTCCCACGGTGCGTGCAGTTTTCCCGCGGAGCGAGCTTACTATTTAGTGTGTAATAAATAAATGACGAATATAAAATCAATTTCCCTATATGACAGTGCTTTCACACATATGGATTATACTCTACATTATATTTACAATGTATACAAAATATTTTACTTCATGTAACTTTAATTCCTATATAACAAAAACTTTCAAATTCAGTCCTTAGAGGTTAAATATAGCAAAATGTTTAAATGAATTTTCACTAACCAAAAATCATCATGGCCGACCTACTCTTTGAGCATGACTTGGTGGATTTCTCCCTCTAGTTTTGGTTCTTTTTAAAGGTATTGCAAATACTTAAGCCATCTAGCCTCTTGAAAATTGAAGTTTTCCATTGGTATATCTTGTGAAATACTGCATGAGTTATCTTTGACTGATCAGAGAATCAATGGTTTGGCTAACGATGCAATATTGGCTTCTTCTTTAAGGCTTTAATTGATTTTAAAAAAATAGTTCATAACATCATGGAGAGTGGGGAATCATTACATAAATTCAGAAAATTGATTCCACCTGTAGTTTATAGGAATGAAATCGATCTGCTTGAAAAGTCGCAGGGATAAAACATGTTAAAACCTTTAAATGACTTCTTCTCAATTACAACAAATGCCAAAGATGATGATATTAGACATGTAGCATGCTATGATAAAGGGTTATCAGGGTTGTAAATATCAATGACATTGACCGTCTTTCAATGTCACAGGTATCAAATGTATTTAACTATCTAAACGACTTTTTCTCATTAACTAAAAATTCCAAGGTGCCGATATTGGACCAACTTCCAAAGTCACTTTGGTCGAATCTCTTGAAATGCTTAATCAACTTCTTCTCATTAACCTGAAAGGCCAAAGGTCTTGATAATAGACTGGCAGTTTGCCTTTCATCAAGTAATACATCTGGAATAACGGCAGTTGTGTAATACATGTATAAAGAATATGTTTTCAAATTAAAAAGAAAATGCCTTGGTGAACAACAGTAACTTCTATGTAAGATATAAAAAAATAAAATATTTTTAAGGCCTGTTTGCCTCTTGAAAATATAGGTCTTTATAGTTAGCTTACCCTTAATGTCCATGGGTCTTTTTTTTATAAGTAATACTTGAAAGAACTGAAGTATCATAATATGACCCTATGGACGTAGCAAAAAAGAGGATTAATTGACTGAACTTTTGCAGATTCAGTTTAATCAGTCTACTAGATATTGCAGATGCAAGGTGAATGTATTTACTTGAAGCTACATGTATATCTTATATAGAACCCAGGTGACTGTTAAGGCCCTGTTGGGCATCTTGTTTTCAATGGCTTGCTGGTAATATTCTAGTGATAATATTCTGGATTCACTCGAAATGTGGAATATTTTCAAATGACACAGATTCAATAAGATCAGTGTGAATTCAATGTTTTCTAAGATATATCTTGTATAGGTCGTTTACTGAATCAGTTAGACATAATATCTTTTTATCGGTTTTATGTAACAAGATTTGTGTCATATCTTGTCTTCTGTGTTATCATCAGTTAGCCATTCACTAACATAGTTTTACAAGTGAGATGAGTGACATATGTGATTGTTATTGATGAATCCTTATCTTCATTACTTAGTTTAAACACATACCACACAATTAATATGATATGTATATCAGATCTCTATTGTATACACATATGGTTTGCTACTCTGTGTATATTTACTATTGGTTTAGTCTATATCTAATGTAATATCCTCACTGTTTGTTTAAGAGTTTCCGTAAAACAGTTTGGGACATTTTTCATCAGAATGTCAACATAATTTTTCTCTATAATCAGTTTGATTTTAAAATTCGTAGATATTTGCTTCATTTGTGGGACTTTGAGATAAATTAAAACAGAAAGTTTCTTTGTTTCTATCAAAGTCATAACAATGTTGTATCATTGATTTGGTATATTGCTTTACAACAGTGAGATCTCAGATGCATATTTGCCATTTATTCTATTTAAAAGCTTGAAAATAAGTAATTTATTCATTTCCGTCATTTTTTTTACAGTAAGGGAGATGAGCATCTCCATTACTGATATATAGGCGCCAACCACACTGAGGGAGATGGGCATCGCCAGTACTGATATACAGGCGCCAACCACACTGAGGAAGATGGGCATCACCAGCACTGATAGATAGGCACCAACCACACTGAGGGAGACAGGCGCCAACAACACTGAGGAAAACAGGCGCCAACCACACTGAGGGAGATGGGCATCACCAGTACTGATAGACAGGCGCCAATCACACTGAAGAAGATGGGCATCACCAGTACTGATAGACAGGCACCAACCACACTGAGGGAGATGGGCATCACCAGTACTGTCCTATTCAACAAATGCATTCCGAATAACCTTCCAGTGTATTATACTAAATTCTTTTTGATATTACTATGATTGGATTGTTATTCAATGTAAATGAATACTAAGATGATTTCATGTGATTTTTATATACTATTGTACAAAAAGCAATTTATTTTTATGTCCATTTAACCCTTTTATCTACTACAAATACTGCTCATCTGTTATAATTATGTAATGATATGCGCTGCATGAATAGATTGCAGTGTTATTGATTTCTTTAAATTTGCTTTTCTAACAATAAAGTGTCTATATACATTGATTGTATCTTTATAGTTCCTTCAAAATATTTCATTTTCTCTCATATCCCGCCATATTGGATAGCGTTTTCCCATGTAAGACAGCTATGTAAGAAAATTCTATCTTACATGGGAAAACACGTGCGCGGAGTTATCTGTGTTCAGGTGAGACAGCTCTTACAGCGTCCGGAAATCCCTTGTACATAAAATGACCGAAAACCATGTACCCGATACCTTGCAGGTTTATGTCACGGGTCATAAAAACACACAGTCGCTGAATAATTACAGGACACTGAATGATTACAGGACACTGAATGACAGACAGAAGTACATGATTTCCAATATGTTGTCAAATACTAAAAACTCCGGATTTATTCCATCAAACCGAACACCATCCTCTGCCATCATTTCATCAACTTCAACAGTTACTAGGCCTACATCTAATGTCACAGTGTGTTTACCATGGTCATCACAACAAGAAAACACGCTTAACACCTACAATCCTGTATCACAGAAACAATTTGAAACTCGCATCGAATCCCTGTTTGCTGGTTCTCACACTGAAAATTGCCAAATCACCGTAAATATCACCACAAATGTTCCACCACCCAAACGTCGTCGAATCATGGCGATCGAGAGCGACAGCGACTAGAAATAGGATTTCGTGTGACGTCACGCCTTGAATTTATGAATGGAATTCCTTTGACTATGGTGACGTCATGTCAGCGTCACAGTATTTTGAAAAAATGTTAAAACAGTAAAAAGATACATTGATATATTTCTTAAAATGATCAAATATGTGATTTTGATGATAAAACTATATGTTGAATTATAAAAATCCGTTCCTTGTTGATTTCTTTGAAGTATTCAATGGAACAATTTCTTTTCGCGGATGTTTACTTACACATACTATATAATCACACAGAGATCATTTGTGGTTTTTTTCATCTGCGAATAATATATTCATCCTGCAAAAATAGTTTGAAATTTGAGAGCAAACTTAAAGTTTGCAAGATATGGGTATGATCGTTAAAAAATCCAGTTCGTTTTTTATAAAAATCTCGGATTAAAAAAAAAAGAAAAAAATGAAGATAATGGCCGACCGACTGTCCTTTTCCCAAAATTTTGGAAAGATATAAGAGAAAAAGACTCCTCGGGGTTAAAAAAATATGGTAAAACCCTCGGCAGAGCCTCGGGTTTCATCATATTTTGTGACCTCGGGTGGAATATCCCTATCCTACATACCCGCATATGAAAGAGTCTTATAATCTTTAACGCAAACATTTATCCACCGATTGTGTATAGCTAGTTCGCGTGAAGTCAACCTCACACTGCTGAAGATCATCTGGTATCTGTTGACGTCCTCCTTTATAGAAAATTTATAAACAAATTATAATCCAAGAAATGAGGAATTGGAGGTAAAATCTGCATTAATACAATACTTACGTAACAAAATAACACAGCAGAACAATATGCAACCCTAGTGTCTTTACAGACCAATGATGATATTTATTCGCAATAATGCATTATTGTATAATCAAGTCATATACAAGGAGGGAAATTCATACCATTATAAGACAATGTTTCAGATTTAATTTGATAGAAATTCGCAGTATTTTCAAATGAAGTAGTATCTGAAAGCATGTGAAACATCCAAATTGCCCTATAATCAGTGTCACCCAGCCCTTTTCAGGAGTGCTAACGGCATCAATATTACAAACTGTTTTTTTTTTCTCAGGGGAGATTTCATACGAAATATTGTGACTCTGCCCTAGCATTTACGAAACACAATTTAAATAACAGTTTCCACTACATGGAAGTTTGAAAAGAAACCTTTTTTCACATTTGTTCAGAAGAAACCTTGGGCTCAAAATGGTAAGGAGGAGTACCTTTGATCTTCATCAAACAAAACGTGTGTATGGTCTTTACTTTTTACATTCTGCTAGTCAATTGAACTGCATGCTTGAGATATTGATCTCTTTTAGTGAGACTGCGAGTTATGTATAAATTACAAAAAAGATTACACTGACCTACACTTTGAACTTTGACCTACATCAAAGATAAAGTCGGTTAGAGATCTATATCAAACACTATCTGCCACGTGAACTTAAAAGTTGGGCCAAAACACTCAATTTCAGTTTTGAAGGGGGACTATCATTCACTAGCTGTCTTGTTAAATTCATCACTTTGACTTATTGTCTTGTTAGTACTGTTTGTTGGGAAACGTTAATTCACTGTTGGAAAATGGGTGAATGTTAAACTGCTGAAAAGGCTTTCCACTATACAGCTCTAGAGACAGTATGAATATGTCTAGAACCACAATATTTTGATGAGATAAAGAATGATGAAATGTTAAGATAGTTTTTTCGTATATTTTGTTTTTAACTGTATTGGTGAACCTTACCAATACACACTCACTAGCCATGTAGTAGGTCCTGGCCTTCCTTTCCAGATAGATAGTAAACTGATCGTGTTTTCTTTTATAAAAGCATTATAAATTTTAATATAATTGGTGGACATCCTAGGCAGCCAAACACCTACCTTCATCATTATTCTCTTCCCTGCCGTCCATCATTTCTCTTTGATGCTTCTAATATCAATATATAAGGAAAGCACTATTACAGGCTAAACTATAGCGTCGTAAAAACAACAACTCATCCCCACCAATTTTTTGCTATCTAGATTAAGAACAACTTAAGAAGTTTAAGATGTCACGGCTATTCAAAATGGCATCCATACTGGAATTCGGACTGACTCCAAATATAAAAACACTCAGTCGGGACAGTCTCAGGCTATCGGATCTCCTACATTAGGACAACAACTATACTACTTTTGTTTTACTTGAGAAATATAACATGAAGATGAAAACAAGGCTGTGAATGTACCACCATTATAAAAGTTCTCACCTTGATAGTGTTTATAAACATGATTAAATTCGGAACAGTTCCAAACTTGAAGCTACATGCGAAAAGTATTAAGTGTAACATACATTCATGCATAAAGTTCTAATGAATCATAACCCATGTTTCGCCTGTTATGATTGACATACCTGCCTAATGTAGTAGAAGACTTGAGATTTAGAACATATAAAATGATATTTATTTCCACTAATGCATCAGTATGTTAGTAATTTTTGAAGTTGTTGATTTCAAAACGAAAGGAGGTAATTTAGCATATGTTTCCTGATCTCGGTATCACTTTCTTATATATGTGTGAACATCGTTATACACATATACAAGTACGTTATCAATATTTTGATGGTAACATTCCAGTTATTTCGTTTACAGTGTACTTCAGTTGAAGTGTAACATATCAAGCGCGACTAAAACTATGTAAGATATTGAACTTTGAATTCCTTTGATAGATCGAGATCACTATCGTCTATTAGCAGTCGCTGAGGTACATGCTCCGGTCATCCACACGCTCAAATTGTAGGAGTAGATGTCTTTCGAAGTGCCGCAGCCTGTACACCAAACACTTTTAACAATAATTTACGAGACGATGAAAAATAAATAGATTAATTTAATTGAAAATTTAATCACCATTTTTGATACCTATTCACGACCGGGACATTTGTTCAGTTGATTTGAAATTAGATATGTGCTATAATGTTGCGCATTAAATACCTAAAGTTCATTAATGCAATCTGTTTGGTTGTAAAAATGCATTACGGATATAAGTTTGCTACGTGGTTGTTTACGTCCAGATATGGCGATCCATGATATATATAAAGTATGGCGTGATCTGTCTACTACAGAAACATGTATATAGTCATGCTTATAGTTAAAATCATAGGCTTGCTATATTATAAGGTATAATGTTACAACATTACAATATCACCGATGTAATACTTCAGAGGAAATAAAAACCTGTTACAAGCACTGTGTATTAAACAAAACTAATCTATTTTTGTTCTGATACATTGGGCCAACATCAAACTGACCGTTTGTAGATAAATACAAGGCTACATCGACCAGGAAGTTCGCTGGTTAATATCAGTGAGCACAAACATGTATGTGTTCTGCCTTCATATGAAAAAAGAAATACTTCTAATGTTTCAAAAACGAGCCAGTCTATGTATATTCACCTTACTATGGATAACTTTTACGTCAACAGGTAAGTCTGTGTTTTCAATACCAATAGTTGACTTTGCGATCAGGGTCAAAGTTTGACGTCGGGGAAATATGGCGACATTGCCAACGAAAGAAAAGCTTGTAGACTGTTTTGTATGCCATCGATCAGCGTTAACGATGACCTTCTCGCTTAAGGGAGGATCACGAAGTTTAAAGCCAATTTTAATTCATGTTATCATTTTCCAGGTCAACATAAGTTTGTTTTCAAAAAATTCCCCGATAAAAACAAAAAGAAAAGAAAAATGAAATATTGTCTTATTCAACAAAAATCCGTTATTCAAGAATCTTTAAATATACGTTTACAGAGGTGTTAATGGGGTAGCGCAAAACACTCCGGGAGATCATAAGGTTACCATACGTGGATATAGATTTGTTATGTAGCCTTCAATAACATACATACAGTTGTGAAGACTTCACACCCTTGCGATATCCTTAGCCAGGGCAAGATTGTATTACCTGTAGCTGTGCTAGTCAGGAAAATTGAAATAAATAATGATCATATTTGACTAAAATGGCTTACATATACCCACATAAGTGAATATATATGGTTCTTTTCTTTTATTGATGCTACCATATATATGTAATCAGTCCAACTGTGAAGGTTTAGCCACTATGCTGATGTGCTTGTACCCAAGATGAGACACTTCATCCTAACTGGTATGGATGACATATGACGGACCTGTCGTGTGTTATTCAATGAGACAACCACCTGCTGCTACAAGGTGATCCGTCTCAAAATTGCCGTGGCTGTTCCCGGGGATGTAAACAGGAGACTAACAATTATTGAATATGGTGACTTATACCTGACATTTCGTCTTTTCGTTTTGTTGCCCACGAATAAACGCGAAAAGACAAAAACCCGTCAAATCGATAAAATGAAAAGACGCCAGACTGATTTACATTCCCTTTGTGTTCGAAAATACCATATGTAGCAATGAATCTGTTTAAGTTGCACAATTTGAATAGATATCGACAAATGATACAAACATATAGCCTGATAGAGATTTTTTATGATACAGCAGGAAATAAGGGTCATAATTTGAATGAATTTGTCATAATGTCATTCAAACAGAGCTATATCAGCGAACTCTGATTTGGAAAAAGGCATCCTGTTTTAATTCTAAACTTAGCCTCGACACTTATATAACACTCATATACATTCGAACTTCTACACATGTCTAATTGCGTATGTAAACGATCAAATGTACATTAAATACGAATACTCAGGACGTATATTTAAGCATGTGTCCACTTTATATTACTCACATAATGTTCGAAGTATTTTTAGTATTTTGCATACATTCAGCTACCAAATATAGTGGAAATAAATAGGACGCATGAGAGAGAGAGAGAGAGAGAGAGAGAGAGAGAGAGAGAGAGAGAGGCAGACAGACACCACTTACACACCCACACATCACCACACATCACCACACGCCACACAACACACATATAAAATCTAATTCTGCTAAACATGTCTAATTACGTATGTAAACGATCAAGTGTACATAAAACAAATAATTATTATAATAATTCATAAATCATAATACTATAGTTTATACATTATCGGGCCGTTGGAGGAAGGGACCTTTGTAGTATTGTTACGTTACGTACAGCAAATAAAACCCAACAGCTAGGTTAGAATTCAACAATTTAATAACTTAAAATAAATGATATGCAGTGAAATTACAAATATTGTGATGGTGTACAGAGCTAGCTACTAATTAATCAAAAGTCAGAAATTATCTTTCCGTGGAAGTCCTCCAAATTCAGAAGAATTCACAATATATTGTCCCGAAAACAGGATAACCGATGAATAATCCAATAATGGTTTCCTCGCTAGGTATATATAAGTGCAAGTCCACAAGGCACTATCACTAAATCACTTTAAAAGTCCACACTTCACAGACTGAAGTCTCAAAATAAGCTCACTCAAGGCGTCAATACTTCAAAAAAGGCCCCACAGACTCAGTTCCATCATGTTTATATACACTAAAGGTTTCTAGAAAGTTATTTTCTAGATAATTCTAGACAAGCAGGTACTTAGCTTATTTACATGTGTCTCTAGAAACTTCCGGAAACACCCAGGTCATTCTAGTAACCGAGCGTTCTAGAAAAATCTATCTAGCACTTTCTACACATATTGTGCGAAATAATTATAAACATGCTTTTTATGTAAACAATCTATATTATACAATACATGTAAACACAGCACATCTCAATTTAGATTAATACACAACATTTATACATAACAGTATCAGCCTGCTGAATGGAAGACATTTGAAATTTAAGCCGGTCCTCCTTCCGTAAATAGTGGGCGGAATATGTACATGTTACTATACGTGTCCAATAGAACTTAAAATTGATAGTGACTATATTTATATATTGAAATAATTGCAGATCATTGAAGTCTCGGACAAAATCGGGGTCAAACTTTTTTTTTAATAATGGCTATATCAATCCGTCAATCAATTCATCAATCAATGTGGTATATATATAGCGATGTACATCTCATTTCCGTGGCCATCTTTCATGTTGTCTACAAACATTAAGAGTATATGTATGTGCTAGTGTATTACTCATAATCAAAAATAAAAGATCGAAATTAATATAGAAACTGAAGAGGTGCTAATTGGAACTCTTTGTTCAGAATATAATCTCCTGAAATGACCCGTTTTCTTGCGAAAACTAGTATAAGGCATCACAAAGAACAGTAAAGTATACAAAATAATTTAATTGTATCGAGTAAGTTAACAAACTTTTTGCATAAGATGTTTCACTGTGGCGGGTTTTAGTTTTTTGGTCGTCTTTTTTGGCTTTGGTTTTCGTCATTTTGTTTTCATTGTTTAGTCTTTCCGACAATTCGTTTTTCAGTCATTTGGATTTTTTCGTCCCATCATTTATTTCGTTTTCTCGTCTTTTCTTCTTCTTTCAAATCGTTATTTTAAATATAGTGTGATGTATCCCTGATGTTGATTGTCTGTCACGGTGCCACCTCCTAATGTAAAATATACCGTGGGGTGTCTTTGATATTCAGTGTCTGTCACGATGCCACATGTTGATATAAAAAAATACTATGAAGTGTCACTGATGTTGAGAGTGTCTGTCACGATGTCAGATAGAAATTAAGAATATCATAGTTTTTTCATAGGTCGTATACGGAACTTTGATTCAAACTCCAGTTACGTTCAATAAAAAGGCGAAATGTCAGGTATAAGCCACCATAACTGGAAGATAAACGATCCCTCAGTATCATACTGTGATTTTTTACGTACTTTACTAAAACAGACGGGTTTGATAATCGGAAGCGAAATAATTGTTTTGTGAGTAAGGGAATCTTATTGTTTATTTTTATAGAAGCGTGCAAATATTGTGATTGGTGATCATATCGCGTAATTGTTGAGTGTCTGCCAATAAGTTTATACAGGAAGTATCTGTTCCTCATCAATTGAAACCTAGTGATGATGATGATAATGATGATGATGATGATGATGATGATGATGATGATGATGATGATGCCTATTCATTTTCGGTACATATCCGAGTACAATTTCTGTAAATATTCAACCCCTTTTCTAATATAAAAATGTCTCCACTATTTTTTAATTAAGATCTCAATTCATTATTCTAATGACGATAAATTTACCTAGATAAACCTGTTCGTAAGAGCAAGGGTATCAATCAAATGAATAGTGTTATGTCGTAGTTCGTGACTATTATAAATTATTCATATAATATTGTATTATATCAATACTCATAACTGATGTTATTTATACCAGATGCTGTCACACTGACGGGGTCGTCTGTGTACGCTGTACCAGGGTCTGGGTTTACATTGACGTGTGATGTACCAGATGAGGCCAAGAGGGTTTGGTTTTTCCGCCGTTCTGAAGAGACATTTCGAGAAGGATATGTTCAAGTAGATGCTTATCAATGTTTAAACATGAATGCATTCCCGCCTGTCCCCTGTACCCCGGATGTCTGTTCTTGTGTAACGTCTGGAGGCCTCGGTACAGTGTTCCGATTGATCATACAGCCACAGACTGAAGACCATGGATCTGTGTGGTTCTGTGGACGTGCTAACACCAACCTACCTAACCCGTCACTGGATAGTGCTGATTTCATCCTCAAAGTTGCAAGTAAGAGAACAATACAATAGATATATTACTACGTAAGTACTCCATTGATAATTTTACAGTATCTGTATATAGAGTCGTGATATAACAATCATATGATATCAATTACAGACTTACACGTTAACGTGATACTATTTTATCTAAATAGAGATGATGTTGGTTATCTGTAAAGTTACAACTACCGGGTGTAAAACGATAGTAGGAAATGTGATGAATGGGTACGATGTTCTAATATCATGTGAACCAAAATATATGTTTGTTTTTCCAATAGATGACAGAATAGTAATATTTTAAATTATGTGACGTCATATTCATTAACATGTATACGTGTATGTATGTATATATTAGTTACAATAGACGAACTTAATCCTGGTGGCATATCTTTTAATTAACATACAATAAGTTCAAGTTCAATCTTGTTTCTCAATGCTAAGTTATGACACGTGCAGAATGCATTGCTTCTCTAGGTAAAAACGTGTTCGTGGTTTCATGGCCAGTTGGAACAATGACCGGAACACAGGTTAACGTCGAAATAAAATGACCTTTGATACAAAAAATATGACATAGACAAAGATGAAACGGATGACAAACCACAATGGAACATACAAATAACGTGAACATAGCAAAACGACAGTTATATATAAAATATACTGGATACAATTTGGTATGTTCGAACACAAGACAATTTATCAAATCATAATCATTATCAATGAACTATTATTTCATTTGTTGAAAAAGATATTCGGTGTTCTGATCTGGCATATTATCGATCTCAATCTCTGCGACTTACCTGTACTGCTTTTATCTGCTGTTATCTAACGGATCAACTGATATACCTTTGGTCACTGAGCACAGATACCGGATAATAATAACCAGTGACATGCATCAAATATATTTTAGAATAAGGAAATACGTGCATCTTAGTACTACTGACCTTGGTCGAGTCGTCATATTTGGGGAAATTAACTATTTCTGTGTATGTTTAATTCTGTGTATAAACAGAGGTGTATATAACACATGTGTGCATTTATACCATGATAACACACCCAGATATTGTGATGTGAATTATCCCTACATGGCCGTCAATGTAACAGAGGTCATTATCTATTTTAATGCCTCCACTAGGAATGAAAAGTTCTCTCTATCCGTGTGGTATATTGTGGTTAGTATTTTATCCCGAGGATGCTGGTGGGGCATGGCTAAGTACCCCTGGCCGTCAATGTAACAGAGGTCATTATCTATTTTCATGACGCTCAACCAAGTCCTCTCTAGCCGAGTGGTATATTGCAGTTAGCATTTTACCAGGGTTACAATATCAACATACGAGATCTGTTAGTCACGTACATCGTAATCACTGTTTTCTGTGTGACTTTTTGGGAAGCTAAAACATGCAGAGGCAGTTTCATATAGAAATATATATATTCAGTGCGAAGAGTTACCGATGAAACTCACAGCAGAGTTCAACATCAACAAAAGTCCATTGGTAACAGTAAAGAAATGAAAAATGTACACCAAAATTTCCCACTTGGTTTCCGACTTGGGATTACTATGATTACCAACTCAAAACTCAACCCAAAACTACATCTTCACAACACTCTCAACATTCAGTGTCTAAAATCATAGGTGATGCCAAAGTAACAAGTTACTATGCTTCAGCAAAATCAAATTAGGAATGACTTTACATAATGATCACATGTTGACATTAAGGATATTTCACTTCCTGTAAAGCTAGCATTTGGTGCCTATACAAAGATTCGAGATCAACCAAAAAGTGAAAATACGACTCTGAAAAGTTTGAAGCCCAATATTTTCCTATTCAGTATGACGTATATCAGTTTTTTTTTTTTTTTTTTTTTTTTAATTTTAATAATGGGGTTTTCTAATACCTTTCTTTACGATTGAAAGTCATCTAAACTGTATTTTAAATCTAGTGTTTTAATGCGTGGCGTTTAGGTGGAATAATCGCCGGTTCCTTTGCAAGTTCAGCAGTTGTTAACTCCGTCACTGTCCTTGCCGTGTCAAAACATGGATACGCTTAGATGTAGCTCCGAAAAGTTGAAAATATTTGTCTGTAGGTCCGATTAAACATTTCGTTGATGTAAAATATTGTGCATACAACCATAAAGGGATTTCACTGCCATAATGTATGAGTGGGTTTCAATCAAATTTGGTCGGAAACTTCAACGGGGGTAGGAATATTGATGATATTGGATTTTAGTTTTCATTACTCTTTAAATGCGTTCCCAAATAGAGAAATAAAATGGGTGTAACTTTTTAATCGTACTTCTCCTTCGTGCCTGCAGCCTATAAACAAAAAAGGGAAATTTCGTAACATTGCTATAGGACCATACCAACGTGTTTATATAATCATCATAACTAAATTTCAATAAACCTTGGGCAGATTAGATTTTGACACAGAGACTCCTGCAAAAAATAGAGTGAAAATAACATCTGTAGTTCCCCAAGAGTAAGTTTCGTCTGCCTTATCGCCAAAACGCGCCATGTAGATATTGATCAATCAAAGTAAGTAATATTACTATTAATAATATTATAAAGTTCCAAAATGCAACCAAACGAACATCAACCATGTTTAGCTTCATATCATACAAAGAAATAAAATATTTCTCAACGAGATCAGTACGACGATCGTAAAACCCGTAGTTTACATCAACCTGAGTCTTCAGAAACCACGTGTCTGTCTCTTGACGACGTCTCACATAAAAATCTTGATGACGGGAACAGACCCTTGAATATGTGATCAACTACGGCATTTAAATACCATAGGCTGGAAATGAAGCAATGTGCCCATCAAGAAATGACAGGGAATTGTTAAAATTTGGGTAGAAGTAAAACTGATTAACTTTTGTATAAACGGTAGATATGAGTCCCATATATCGCGATATGTTGGATAGAGTATTTTTTTAAGATCCTTCCTCTTTAAAAGGAAGAAGTTGATGTTATGCAAATTTGGTCTGAAGCATCATCGACTGAAGACGGATTCTATTCTGCCTCAACCCCCACCACCACACTATATACAGATACTATTATAGCGTGGTCAGGACTGTGTAAATGATATTGCTAATTGAGATTGTACATAAAAATGAGTAACAAAACAATATCATTATAGGCGGTCCCGGTACGTCCATAGCTCTGTCACCGCCGGACACTACATACACCAGGACAGAGGGCGATACATTACCAGATATCACATGTTCATCGGATTGTAGACCTGGCTGTACCTTCGTCTGGACACGACCGGACAATACCAACTTTACTGTTTCACCTGTATTGTCACTGAAACAACTGGAGACGTCGGAACACGGGACGTACAAGTGTACAGCTAGAAATATTGCTGGGGAATCAACTTCAACAGTCAGTGTTTCCGTACATTGTAAGTACAATTTTGTTCCTTTTGAAATAAAGAAAAAGGAACCGGATAAATGTTTAATTATTGAAAATTGTTCCCACTTTTTTACTTTACTTTTTAGATGGTTCAGTTTAATCTTTACGTATACTTCATATGTATTTACTTTAAAATGATGTGTCTGTTCGATGTTAGGAAAAAACAGCTGACAGACGTCTTGGATAATGACTGTTAAAATATTTTAATATATTTTACGTGGCGCGGAGTCACGGGAATCACACCGTATGTGCAAGCTCCAAATAATTTGTCTCTTATCGACTGAAACACAGCGACGTTTTCACAGCAAAATGGTTCAGAGGTTAGTAATGGTTAGTGGTATCAAGTGATTTACTCATATCGTCGATAAATGTGCAATTCTATGCGTTTTTCAAAGATTTAGTTAATACAATGGGCTACACTCAATTGTATTCACATTGATCTATAAATAGACTCTGTGTTCACCTGTGTGGCATTGGCCATACCTGTGAATGCGCACTCACTACAGACGTGCCCAGGGCAAGTACGCGGCCTATAGTTTTGAATTGTTTACCTTTTTGTGAATATTTTGATAATGCAATTCCAATAAGGATGGAGTATGACGGGGAAGTGGGTGATATCGAACGCTCAGATACAAATACACTCACAGAACTATTACCGGTCAGCCAAGTGTACATGCAGCCGTCATCTTGGCAAAATGGTCAAATCTACGATGACCATGCTGAATTTGAGGAAAGTTATGTAGATGGTGACTCTTTAGTGATTTGTAATCAGGTGCATGATGACAACGTATGCTATAGTGGGGAGTCGACTACAACGGACAAAAACAAACGTACTATAGACATATATATGGAGCAGATTGAAAAAGGCAAAAGATTGCCCGAAAACGCTGTTAGTCGACGAGATACGACGGTTGACAAGTGATAACGTTGCGGATATTGAATTGCTGCGTGACTCATTGTTTGAAAAAGCTTGTTCTCGCGACGATTTCCCTTACAAAGAAGGTTATTTGAGAAAAAGAAAAGAAACTAGGACACCAAACGCTCCGACAATGCAAGCCAAATTAGCACGTGATTGTTTTATACTCGTACGCGCTTGCGAAGGCGAATTTGTGGATGAGCTATCAGAAGTTGTCCCAACGAGGGTTAGGAGGACCCAGTTACCTTCTAATAACTCTAAAAACATTGGCGCTCGTGAAATAGCAGGTTTCAGTGTTCTTCAGGAATCTGTCGCAATCCTGAAACGCGATTTGTACTTTCTTAAAAGTGATCACAATAAGGAAATTAAACATCTGAACTCGAGAATTGACGATTTACTAAAGGAAAAGGAAAGTGCAAAAAACAGGGCGACAAAGTACAGAGAAGATGTAAAGAGAATTCAAACAGAATTAGAAGAATGTAAAACGGCCTGTACTACTTACCAGCAATCCATAGCAAAGCTGCAAGAAGATGTAGAGAAAGCGAATGCAAACTGCACCGATAATCTTGCTGGAATAAATTCGTTTAGAGCTGAGAACAGCAAGACTCAAAAGGAAGTGTCGTCTTCAATTAAAACTCTTGAAGAAAATATACGTAAAAGCAAAACACATCGAGACAAAATAGAAAAACAGCTAATGAAAGTGAAGACGGATTTCAAAGACGCACAGGAATCTACAGCAGACATGAAAAACATAGTAAAAAGATATGATGATGAACAACTTAACGGTGTCGCTAGTGTCAAAAGTGCGTTGAAATTGGTGTCAGAGCGTGTGACAAATTACATGAAGTGTCATGAATCCGACCTAGATGAGACAAAAGACTCAATCAAGTCATGTGCAACGTCAGTTGTTAGTCTCAAGAAACAAATCGACAAAGTACGTAAAGAAGTACAGAGAGATATCAATCCTGTCAGAGCCAACATCAACTCGAGTACAATAGAAGCGATACCGGCTATCGTGACATCCAACCGATTTGAGGTCCTGTGTTCAGAAAACCAGGAAGATATCACAAAAGGTGTAGCAGCCAAGACTGCATCAGGCCCGGGCACTTCTCAGGATTCCAATCAGTCCATTGAGGTGGCTGGTAGGCAAGGCACGTCTGTCAACGGTTCTACGCAATCTCTTCACAATAGGCGAAACAACAATGTATTAAGGCGTCACGAGCTTGATGCAGAGTCGCAACAGTCTATCAGGGTCCACTTTCCTTCTTCAGTTTGCAATCCGGTGGCAAATCGATTTGTAGGATTCAGTCAAAAGCCAAGAAGGAGAATCAAACGTTTCTATGTACATGGTATTAACCGCCACATATCTTCTGAAAACGCTATGCGAAGTTATCTCGAAGAGGCAAACGTACGTGTAACATGGATTAGATACTTTGAGAAACGTTGGAAAAATACCGCTTCGGCACAACTCAATATCGTGGCGGAAGATGAGGAGATTATCAGTAACAAGTCCTTCTGGCCTGAAGGAATTTACATGAGGGAGTGGCAGCCGCGTGAATTTTTTTTTTTTTTTTTTTTTGAGTGAACACAGGCATGGCTGACTTTGTGAACGCACTGTGTTGGAACATTGAGGGTATCATGGCAGGAACACCTTACCTAGTGAACTGTCTCAAGAAATTCAACATTAATATTTGTGGTATATCTGAACACTGGTTACGTGAATTTAATATGTCTTTTTTCAACACATTTAAATCCATAGGGTATAGTGTTATAGCTAAACCCGTTTTTGAAAGAGATCCGTTCAAATACAAATGTAACATTAGAGGAGGTGTAGCTCTGTTGTACAAAGAACCATTTTTCAGAGTACAAGAAATAGAGGTAGATAGTCCAAGAATAGTTGGAGCAGAGATTACTCTTTCCGACGATTTGATTTTGTATTGTTTTGTTGTATATATGCCTGCCGCGTCTAGAACAATAGAAATGTTTACAGAACATGTTGAACTTCTGGAATGCCTATACTCAGTTTATTCTGAGAAGGGGCAGGTTATGTTTATGGGCGATATGAATGTCAAGATTAAAGGTCCTCGGTGTAGCTTTGTTGAAAATGATAGGTCTAAGATTTTTCAGGAGTTTTTAAGCCGGTGTAATTTGATATCCATCAATGTACAAAATACGTGTAGAGGTCCATTTAGTTCGTTTTTTCCCCAAACGGGTAAATCAACACTTATTGACCATATTATCATTGAAGCAAGCTCCCTTGATTTAGTACAGAGTGCGTCAATTTTAGATGAAAGTGAACTTAATTTGTCGGAACATGTTCCTGTAATCAGTTCAATTCGAATACCAGTAGATGCTTCCTTAAATAATCATGTAAAACAAACACGGTTTAGTTGGAAAAGAGCTGTAGCTGAGAACTATAAAGTAGCTTTAAGTCGGAATTTAGCTCGTATTAAGATTGTAGGAGCTGAGAATATTGAGTATAAGAATGTGAGTCTAAGTGAGAATGTGATTGAGAAATATTATTGTGATATTGTGAGTGCTATATATAATTCGTCCATAGAATCTGTACCTGTGTCGAAATACAAACCCTACTTAAAACCATACTGGAATGATCAGTTATCACAGTTTCATAGTAATATGAAAAGTAGCAGACAAAAATGGATTGTTGAAGGTAGACCTAGAGATTGTTCGAACAGTTATAAAGAATATAAATGGATGAAGAAAGAATTCAGGAGAAACCTTAGACAAGCTTTCGATAAATACATGTCTGATCAATTAAAAGAAATTGAGCGAGCAAATGACATAGATCAGAAACTTTTTTGGCATTTAATCAGAAATAAAACGACAAAACAAAGACGTTGCCAAACTGAATTTAGATGTGACAGAAAAACTTTCAGAGACCCGGAAATTATTGTAGATAAATGGGCTTCTCATTTTGAGAGAATTTTTAAAGATGATTCTAATAGTATATTTGATGAAAACTTTAGGATCCATATATCAAGTAAAGTGAAAGAAATAGAAAGAAAAGATTTGAAAGATGAGAGATTCTTAAAAGATCCAATCACGCAAGCTGAAATCGAAATAATCTGCAGGAATCTAAAATCAAATAAGGTAGGAGGTATGGACGGTCTAGTATATGAGCACTTGAAATTGGGAAACTCAGACCTTTTTGCTCATTTATCAAAGTTATTCAATGCAGTAGTTGAGAGTCAATATATACCATATGGATGGAAGAAGGGGACTATTATCACATTGTACAAAGGTCATCCTAAACCTAAGGATGATCCTAATAGTTATAGGGGGTTAACTCTTCTACCAGTCATCTTTAAAGTGTTCGAAATGATTTTAGCGAATAGATTGGAACCAGTTCTTTCTTCTGTTTCTTTTCCAAATAAGCAACAATCAGCTTACCAAAAAGGGCTCTGTAGTTTGTTAACCTCATTTAACCTGCAGGAATGTATACATTATAATGTAGAAAGGGGTGAAAACGTTTTTGTAGCCTTTTTAGACAGTAACAAAGCTTTTGACACTGTCTGGCATGACGGTTTACTTTATAAGTTACATCAATTGGGAATAACTGCTAAGTCATGGCACATTTTGAAAGCAATATATACAGACATAAGAAGTAGTGTCTTATTTAATGGTTTAAGATCAAGATGGATAAAGATGGAAAGGGGAATCTTACAGGGGAGCGCATTATCTGCAAAAATGTATCTCGTCTTCATTAATGATTTACTAGATTGTGTTGAAAAATGTGGAATGGGTGCTATTATTGCCGATTTAAGAATTAATATACCAACACAGGCAGATGATATTTGTCTAGTCAGTACACAACATAAAAGTATACAACACATGTTAAGCGTGTGTGAAGATTATAGTAAAAAGTGGCGCTTTGTGTTTTCTGCAGTGAAAAGTAATATTATGTGTTTTTCTAGAAGAAAGCAGAAAGGGTCAAGTATACAACTGTATCTGTATGAGCATCCTCTTCCAGTAGTAGAAAATATAACGCATGTTGGTGTCATGTTAAACAATAATTTCAACAGTACAGAACGTACAATACGTGCATGCAACAGATTAAAGAGTGGTGTGATGAGCCTCATTAAGTGTGGTGCTCATCCTTGTGCATTAAACCCCATAACAGTAAGTAAAATAATTAAAACAAGAATTTATCCAACAGCCCTATATGGCTGTGAATTATGGTGTCTTGCAAAAGCAGAAGTTTTAATGTTGGAAAGAACTCAACGTTTTATTCTCAAATCGATTCAGGGGTTCCATATGAGGACTCGAACGGATATGTGTAGCAGCTTGCTTGGTTGGCTTAGCTTAGAATCATATATAGATATTAGGAAGCTAACATTTTTTGGAAGATTGTGTAATTTAGGGAAAGAGAGTGTGTCTTGTACTGTATGTTTTACTCGCCTTTTTATGGCGGATGTAAGCACTAATATGCATGAAAGTAATTTGAATGATCGCGGATTCATGAATGATGTTGTTCGAGTTTTGAGAAAATATGATCTGTATGAAATGGTAAAAGAATGTTTAGCACGCGGATCTTTCCCTTCAAAGAGTAAATGGAAGAACAAAGTAAAATGTACAGTTCATTCATACGAAGAAAACTCGTGGAAAGAAAGAATGGATGATGACCGCGAGTTCTATAGATTTAAATTAATTCATAATAAACTAGCTCCACACATATTGTGGAAGATATTAATTAAGTTTCCTCAGAATAAGGAATCCATAGGTAGTATTATGAAACTTATTGTGTCCATCAGAAATGTAAACACAGTTGAATTATGTCACAGATGTGGCCAAACGTATGAAGATGTGTATACTCATATAGTCTTACAGTGCAATTTTACTGAAGAAATTCGAGATCAATTATGGTGTCAAATGATCAATATCAGTGATCATGAGTTTAGCGTATATTTACATAATCACTCAGATTTTGACCTATTCCATATCTTGATTGGTGGACAAGTAATGTATGAATTGAATTTAAAAGAAATATCACAGTTTTACCTTAATTCAGTCCATTATATTTCAAAAATGCTTAAAGCATATTATGGCTAAAATGTATATGATACAAATTACATCTAAAGAATTATCATTAAGTGCAATATATATATATATGAGTAATGTAATTATGATACATCTTATATGTTACTTTGGTATTTTGTAACTATTTAATCATTATTATGCTTATGTTATAATAATCACTATTGCAAAAATGATGTACTTCAATGTTCCGATGTGATTTTGGAACGACTTAATTACTATAATAATCCTAATGTTATAATATCTTGGTAATAATTTTGATTTGTATGCCAATTCAGCGTTCTCTTTCACTAAATTAATGTTGTTCTTTTTGTGAAATCTTCTTAAAGGAGGAAATAAAGAGAATAATAATAGACAAAGATGAAACGGATGACAAACCACAATGGAACATACAAATAACGCGAACATAGCAAAACGACAGTTATATATAAAATATACTGGATACAATTTGGTATGTTCGAACACAAGACAATTTATCAAATCATAATCATTATCAATGAACTATTATTTCATTTGTTGAAAAATATATTCGGTGTTCTGATCTGGCATATTATCGATCTCAATCTCTGCGACTTACCTGTACTGCTTTTATCTGCTGTTATCTAACGGATCAACTGATATACCTTTGGCCACTGAGCACAGATACCGGATAATAATAACCAGTGACATGCATCAAATATATTTTAGAATAAGGAAATACGTGCATCTTAGTACTACTGACCTTGGTCGAGTCGTCATATTTGGGGAAATTAACTATTTCTGTGTATGTTTAATTCTGTGTATAAACAGAGGTGTATATAACACATGTGTGCAACCTGTTATACAAGATATCATGATAACACACCCAGATATTGTGATGTGAATTATCAAAGTTTCCTATGAAATATGACTGATCACTGTTGACAACTGGAAACTTTCCTTTGGAGTAATGTTTGGTCAGTTTATTGTAACAGAGGTCATTATTTATTGATTCCGTTAGGAATCGAACTCGGGACCCCTGGCTTACCAGTCTGACGCTCAACTAATCGAGCTAATGAAAAGTTCTCTCTATCCGTGTGGTATATTGTGGTTAGTATTTTACCAGGGTACAACCTCCCCCTCCAGAAAATAACTCGTCCTCGAGTTTCCAGGGGTTACTGCTATGCTGGTGGGGCATGGCTAAGTACTATTCCCGGGTCCCTACATGGCCGTCAATGTAACAGAGGTCATTATCTATTTTCATGCCTCCACTAGGAATCGATCCCGGGACCCCTGGTGTACTATTCTGACGCTCAACCAAGTCCTCTCTAGCCGAGTGGTATATTGCAGTTAGCATTTTACCAGGGTTACAATATCAACATACGAGATCTGTTAGTCACGTACATCGTAATCACTGTTTTCTGTGTGACTTTTTGGGAAGCTAAAACATGCAGAGGCAGTTTCATATAGAAATATATATATTCAGTGCGAAGAGTTACCGATGAAACTCACAGCAGAGTTCAACATCAACAAAAGTCCATTGGTAACAGTAAAGAAATGAAAAATGTACACCAAAATTTCCCACTTGGTTTCCGACTTGGGATTACTATGATTACCAACTCAAAACTCAACCCAAAACTACATCTTCACAACACTCTCAACATTCAGTGTCTAAAATCATAGGTGATGCCAAAGTAACAAGTTACTATGCTTCAGCAAAATCAAATTAGGAATGACTTTACATAATGATCACATGTTGACACCTTTCTTTACGATTGAAAGTCATCTGAACTGTATTTTAAATCTAGTGTTTTTAATGCGTGGCGTTTAGGTGGAATAATCGCCGGTTCCTTTGCAAGTTCAGCAGTTGTTAACTCCGTCACTGTCCTTGCCGTGTCAAAACATGGATACGCTTAGATGTAGCTCCGAAAAGTTGAAAATATTTGTCTGTAGGTCCGATTAAACATTTCGTTGATGTAAATATTGTGCATACAACCATAAAGGGATTTCACTGCCATAATGTATGAGTGGGTTTCAATCAAATTTGGTCGGAAACTTCAACGGGGGTAGGAATATTGATGATATTGGATTTTAGTTTTCATTACTCTTTAAATGCGTTCCCAAATAGAGAAATAAAATGGGTGTAACTTTTTAATCGTACTTCTCCTTCGTGCCTGCAGCCTATAAACAAAAAAGGGAAATTTCGTAACATTGCTATAGGACCATACCAACGTGTTTATATAATCATCATCTTAACTAAATTTCAATAAATCTTGGGCAATTTATATTTTGACACAGAGACTCATGCAAAAAATAGAGTGAAAATAACATCTGTAGTTCCCCAAGAGTAAGTTTCGTCTGCCTTATCGCCAAAACGCGCCATGTAGATATTGATCAATCAAAGTAAGTAATATTACTATTAATAATATTATAAGGTTCCAAAATGCAACCAAACGAACATCAACCATGTTTAGCTTCATATCATACAAAGAAATAAAATATTTCTCAACGAGATCAGTACGACGATCGTAAAACCCGTAGTTTACATCAACCTGAGTCTTCAGAAACCACGTGTCTGTCTCTTGACGACGTCTCACATAAAAATCTTGATGACGGGAACAGACCCTTGAATATGTGATCAACTACGACATTTAAATACCATAGGCTGTAAATGAAGCAATGTGCCCATCTAGAAATGACAGGGAATTGTTAAAATTTGGGTAGAAGTAAAACTGATTAACTTTTGTATAAACGGTAGATATGAGTCCCATATATCGCGATATGTTGGATAGAGTATTTTTTTAAGATCCTTCCTCTTTAAAAGGAAGAAGTTGATGTTATGCAAATTTGGTCTGAAGCATCATCGACTGAAGACGGATTCTATTCTGCCTCAACCCCCACCACCACACTATATACAGATACTATTATAGCGTGGTCAGGACTGTGTAAATGATATTGCTAATTGAGATTGTACATAAAAATGAGTAACAAAACAATATCATTATAGGCGGTCCCGGTACGTCCATAGCTCTGTCACCGCCGGACACTACATACACCAGGACAGAGGGCGATACATTACCAGATATCACATGTTCATCGGATTGTAGACCTGGCTGTACCTTCGTCTGGACACGACCGGACAATACCAACTTTACTGTTTCACCTGTATTGTCACTGGAACAACTGGAGACGTCGGAACACGGGACGTACAAGTGTACAGCTAGAAATATTGCTGGGGAATCAACTTCAACAGTCAGTGTTTCCGTACATTGTAAGTACAATTTTGTTCCTTTTGAAATAAAGAAAAAGGAACCGGATAAATGTGTAATTATTGAAAATTGTTCCCACTTTTTTACTTTACTTTTTAGATGGTTCAGTTTTAATCTTTACGTATACTTCATTTGTATTTACTTTAAAATGATGTGTCTGTTCGATGTTAGGAAAAAACAGCTGACAGACGTCTTGGATAATGACTGTTAAAATATTGGTAACACCACAGATATCCCAACGTGATTTCTCTATCATTTGTATATAAGGTCATATTCTAAAATGTAAACAAATATAACCCTTTCATAAGTACTACAGTATCACTGACAAGATATTTTTTTGTTAATATGGTTAATAATAGAAAATGTAGTTTTAATATAATCACCAGAAAATGTAAATATGTGGACAAAGTGTTCATGATATTACCAGCACTGTCTTTTTTAAAGATATGTGACGTAAATGTCTATGAGTTTACCATGAAAATGTAAAGACTGATAGAAAAAGGGAAAGTAATTGAAGCAATTCACCATATAGTAATTATTTGTGTTATGGTCTTTGTACATATTAATGTAATGATTGCTAAGGCGAGGAAAACTCATAAATACAAATAACAGCTCTGTGAACTATAAATTTAGCACTGCAAAGAT
Organism: Ylistrum balloti; assembly: GCF_031769215.1. Lineage (NCBI taxonomy): Eukaryota > Metazoa > Mollusca > Bivalvia > Pectinida > Pectinidae > Ylistrum > Ylistrum balloti. Next base: position 280,274 of record NW_026782775.1, on the reverse strand, counting down.
ACATTATTCTGAATTGGTGAGCATTGCAGTAGATTAGGAACTTATCTGATTATGACTCGTTCACATATAACATGAAGTGATAAGTTTGGTAGATAATACAATAAGTGAATAATGTGATAGATATGTTGTACTCTTTCAATTATTATTGATATGTAAATGTATTACCATTAATATTTACCCTGTAAATTATTAACAGCACAAGCAAGAATTCCGACCTTTGACAACCCATCGTTATATGTATCTATCTGAATACCTATCTATCTGTTTATCTATTTACAATTTGACACCCAGACGCAAATTCAACCTCGTATATGAATGAAAATGTAATTCTTCAGATGGACCTGGGGACAGCATTTCATTTGAACCTCAACAAGATACCGTTGACGTCGCTGAAAATCATACCATCACAGATGTCACTTGCTCTGCTGACTGTAGACCGTTGTGTACCTACACCTGGTCTAAATCAGGAACGAATTACCCGAACCCGTTGAGTCTATCTATGGCCACGAGGACAAATGCTGGACAATACACATGTACAGCCAGTAATACTGTTAGTCAAGGCACTAAGACGTGGAACCTTTTTGTCAGATGTAAGATACGACTTTGTTTCTTTGGAATTCTCGGGCCGAATGAAATAGACCCAATATCAATAAACAGCTTAATGTCTCAAGCAAACACATACGTATATGCTAATGAGTTGTTCTTTTATAACGTAAAACAAAATAATAACACGAGCAAGGTCGGTATCGTATAGAAAACTTTGTATAATGGTGGATGAGGCGGGATCTGTTTAACCTTTCTGAATGCATATCTCAAGGATCACGAAACGATCTTAACATTATTAATGCAGGAGGGGCGGGGCCAAATATATGAAGTCCTACCCCTCCTGTAATAATGACTGGATTATACATACATTTAATCTTAAGCATTCTCCGGTGAAGGGGAATCAGTTTCGCATAAATGGTAGACTCTGATTCCCTGAAGGGTAGAGACAGGGCTCAAGAAGGGAAATACGGATTTTTTTTAAAAAAAAAACCTTCATTTCATGTTGGAATGATTGTCTGAAGCATTCTTGTGTGAAGGAGATACCATTTTGTTTAAAAGGTGGGTCTCGAAACTCTTTGCCAGTAAGGGTTCGGTTCAATTTGAGAAAGCAGAAAAAAAATCTAGTTATATCAGGAATAATTCTTTGGATGAAGTTTAAGCAATAAATTATGTATAAACAGTGGGTCTAGACCCCTTCGGTAGTGTAACAATAGGGGAAATACAGAAGATTCTATATAGGTAATCTCTAGGAATGATTGGATTTTGTCCCAGTTAAAAATACAGGAACTTATGATGAAGGGAATTTAAATATGTGTGATTTGATATACCTTATATCGATGGGACAGGAGCATGAGACCAAATAGGGGAATGATATATAAATAATTTAAATATGTTCCATTAAGTTTAGATTTCAACAAAATCACGTGAGCGTTGTCCTCTTTTTTCAAATCAGAATAACACCAATATTTCTTAATGTGTCCATCTCCTGAAAACATTAAAGTAAAAAAAAAAGTATCTTAAGTAGACGTCTTAACAGAATAAATGATTAATTCAGATGGATATATTCAGGTTCTTGTCTTTGTGTGACAAAAACGTCTAACACGCTCTGCAGGAAAACAACATGCATGTTAGAGTTAATTAAGCCTTAAGCCTTTTGGGTCAACAGAATGAGCATTTACAACTCATTACAATACAGCACTGTGTAAGTAGTTCAGGTAATACAGATTACCATTCTCCGAATAATTTCTTTAGAATGCTTATTGTTTACGTACAGATTACTTGGGGTCTAAAACTGGTGTTGGATTTTTCTTCCTTTTCATTTAATGTATGTTTGGGTTACAACACCATCTTGCTTTGGAAACTTGAGATTGATATTTGTAATGGTTTAAGTTCACACACTTGATGATAAGAAAGGAATTAACAGACGATTACAGAGAAAAAATGTATAAAGGTTGTTGCCGTGTTTTGCTTGATTAGTACTCAATGCTTGTTAACGTAAAATACTCTGCATTTCAGTTCCACCTCGAATTATCGATGTTGTTTACAGCCGAGGAGATGTTGACATGAGAGAACATGAATCTAAATCACTGATCTGTACTGTGGAGAGTTATCCTCCGTCCACAATACAGTGGCTTTATAAAGCTAACAACACTATTCTACTCAACACCCCTGACGTCTTAGAGAGTACCTTTACCCTGACTAACGTTAAATGTCTGGACACAGGACTGTATACCTGCGTCGTAAGGAACAGCATGTCTGCAACAGCTGTCACCAGGGACATACCTGTCAACGTTCTCTGTAAGTTTCATTTCCGATGCGAATGTCAAACTATCTTTACGCGTATGAAGTAATACATTGATCACTTTTTGTTAACATTAATTCCTGGAGCTGAACTCCTATCAGCTGTGATTATACAGTAAAGAAAATCAAATTAAGCATTTACAGAGGCTCTCCAATAATCAATACGATATTTAAATTCCTAACATTTTTAAAAGTCAAACTACTCATTACATGTTGTTTTCGAATTCCCGTTGCTGGATAAAGGATGTTAACAGATAAAACAATTAACATAACCGTCATGAGTCGGATTCCCAAATAATTCATGTTGTGTACTGTGACTTCTATTATTCTATAAACTGAGCCGTCAAATTCACAAACTACCTATAGATATAAATGTTATCTCACTACCGATTATATAGCACTGGAAAAGAACAGTACTTTCCGTACTTATTGCAAATTCTTGTTTCTCGGTTTTCGATGCTATTTTTGTTTTCCATTTTGATAACCATAAAGCATACATTAACGGCCGTTTGAAACAGATTTTCCACCAAATGGAAAACATTGCTTGATTGTTTCAGTCGTTTAAAACAATGCAAAATAACATCAAATTATTTCTGTTACATGAATATAAACTGCACATACTATGTGCGATTATAGACGTAATACACGCATTGATGTAATCATTAACTTAATTACATAAAATATGGTCTTTTAATAAAGTGTACTTATGGAACTTGGGAACCATGTGGGGAAAAAGGAGGAATATACCAACATGTCAAAGTAATCATAATCCAAACCCAAATATTTTGATAATTAATACGTATTTAGTTAATGAATGTTGTAACCTGCCATAGTTGTAATATGTTGTTATATTTTTCATTTAGGTAAACCTCGCCAGGACCAAAGAGTTGCACTTGAACATACCTTTTTATTAGCAACGTCGGAAACGCTAGTCATTCCTGCTAGATTCCTGTCTAATCCAGAGCCATCATATAGTTGGTCATTTCAATCACCAACAACAGCAGCTGTCACTGATCTTGTTGATGGAAGAAACAATTTTAATGTACAATCTTCCTTCGTAATGATGAATCTGTCAGCAGTATCAGTTGGGACACGTGCAGATATACAAGAACCATGGTTTGGCGTGTACAATGTAACGGCAACAAACAGTCAAGGCAGTCACTCACTGACTTTCACAGTTCTGGCAAAAGGTAGACAACTCCGCTTTAAATTAATGGTACCGAGTATTTTATTGAAAGATAACATTTTCGCTGGGATATTTAATCTATATAGAATATAATTATCATTGTAAAATCGCCACTGTAAAGTTTTACTATCTATATACACTACTTATAAGACTGTGTAAAAGACACAAAAGTGAATAGCACGTTTTGATAATTTAGCGTTCAGGTACAGTAGCTGTTTCCTCCTTAAAGGACCTATAAACTTATTTTTGAAAATATCACAATGCCCCACCATCTGAATCCACCAATCTTGTTAACATGGCGATGATCATAAATATTTCTTCTTTTTTGGTTTATTTATAAAGACGAATTCTCAAATGTAGCATCAGCAGTTAATTTATATCCGTGTAAATACATTGATATGTGTATAAGCTTAAATGTGTAAAGGTATCGAATCAAGCATTCATGGAAATATTCCGAATGTTTGCAGCGTGAATATAATATATAAATAAGGAGTAATAATACTCAATGGAACAAAAGTAACAAACCAGCATTTGTGTCATCTTTTAATTATGAGCTAATTTGCGGGAGGCTAAATGAAAAATATTTTCCATGGAAATATTATTATCCCTGCACACACACCATCATGTATTCACAAAATTCGTTACTATTTTGTTTCAAATAGTTTGGAATATATTGTATTTGTCATGTTGATTATGATCTCTACTCTATTGTATAGTATCGATATTATGGATTCGTTACAGGAAATCCCAGACCGCCAACGAATTTATCAGTCAGTTGTGGGAATCCATATTCCGTCCATGTATCGTGGAATAACGGAGGGTACACAAACTACTTCCATGTTTTATACAGTACTGATAACTTCATACGGTCACTTACGTATCCCACCGATATTTCAGAAAAGAGCGCAGACGAAAATGACGTTTACAATGTTACTATAGACAATCTCGAAGGAAACAGGCTATACTTCTTTAAGGTCATAGCTTACAACTCTAACGCGAACCGTACATCACTTGAAACAGCTGGATGCAAAGTTCTGGAAGGTACGGTACTATATCTTGTGTCCAATATGAAATACATTTTGTTTTTGAAGATATTTTGTTAATGATATTTTTCTGAAATTCTTATCTATGAGAGATTTATGTAATGAAAATCAAGAAATGACAAATTGGAGCTAAGACAAAACAAATATATTAATTACGAATGACATATTAAATAATAATGTGTAGAATTTTCTTTAACACAAAAGTAATGATCGTGGCGTATTGTTTTTCATCTATTTGTGAGTTTGCCTGTTTGTATGTTGTCAACACTATCCCTGCCAACAGCTATCAAGCCGTAAGAGGGAGGGCTTCTATATTTGGCACGTGTGTTCCTTGTGACAATGCCTTTCACGGTGATAGCAACATTTTTGACAATGTTACCTTGACCTTGACCTTTCATATACAATTAAAAAAAAGAAATAAAAAGCATTCCCAAAATGAAGACATAAGTGTTTCATAGTGTGCATACAATTAAGACATATCTTACACAGTACAGTTTAATATCCACCTTCAGAATTTTGTCGAAATTCATCTCGATCAGCTTTAACTGTTACTTCACAATGTATATATACAAGGGTGTTACGATATTCTATTAGCTAGCTGTGACGTCACAATAATTAATTCATAATACATGGATTCAGACGAACGATACTGGATGAGTATATTAAGTGAATAAAACCGCAAACCCTTTTACTCTAGGTAAATCCTGTAGTACTGACAGCATCTGTATAACAGGAGTTGCGCTGACATGCATTGGTGGACTTATGATTACGCTAACATTTGGACTTGGAATCTTCATCTCTCGTATGTATATCTATGTGATCAATACTAAGTATTCCGCAACAACACATCGTATCTTACACCTTTTATGCTTTTTCGTGTACTTATTTAAGTAATTCAGAATTAACATTTATTTTCCAGGAAATGGTCGACTTCCATTAACGTAAGTGAACATCGGCTTTAAATGATACATTATTCTTTTCTTTCTTATTAAAAAAAATTCCCTATGTAATTTTCTCACGCGGGTGAGTAACATTGAACAACATGTAATTCATGTCTGTTATTGACGTTTATTGTTTGAATGTTCATAATTTCAGCAAAGGCCGGCGTTTGAAGGGCAAGAAGGTTGATAACGTACAACTTCGCGAACAAAGTAAGTATTTAAATGACATTTAAAATAAAACAGACAATCTACACTGATTGTTGATATATATATATATATATAACTGGGTTCTTATTAGATTATGAAAAGTATACAGAGAGGGGGGAGGGGGGTGTTGGACGGAGGATATTAAATGTTATCATAATTTGTTTCCGATACCTCATTAATTAAAACACTCTGTCAATATTATTCGTTTATTATGATTTAACAATGACAGTTATCTATGTAACCGCGATCCACTTTAAAAGTTGAACGTACAGGTATTTTGTCGTGTTTATAAACATAACTATTTATTGATATGCATTATTAGTTTTTGATACATAATGTGTCTTTTTTGTATATGTTATTCTGAAATGTTCTTTTCGTTTTGTTTGATATAAAGATGTTCATTCTCAAGGGGACGATGAAAGGTAAAAAATCATTTTCATTTACATTAGGACACTACAATTTCTTGTTCTTGTACAAATTTTGGCACATAAAAATTGAAAAAAGATTTACTCCAAGACATCTATAACATTTGGTTTCATTTGATTCAGTATCTATAATGTAAATGATTCCATTTGATTCATTTTCTATACTATTAGTGTTTCCATTCAATACAGTTTTCCCAAATAACTGAAATACGTTTTACAAACTTCATATTCATTAAAAAAAGTTCTTCGTTTGTTAAAGCAACAATTGTAAATCTGCTTTGATTGTTAGATAAATTGTTAAATATTTGGAATCTTATGAACCACATACGTAGATTAAACATCAAGCATGTGAGCTGTTCTATGATAAGTTGCATGCATCTATGGCAGTTTTACAGGTGAAAAGTAAAAGAGTAATTCACTATCTTTATTCTACCTTGATAAGATCATACCAACAACTTGACAGAAGTGATATTGGCATGCCTTCTGTATACTCTGAAATCGGCCAAATCGGAAATCAACAGCAAGGTAAAGATACATAATGCTTTTATGATGAATAAGCTTTTGAACAATTAGCTACGAAACGCATTTTTCATGATATTTTGTTCATTTATGTATTTTTTTATAAAGGCAGGCTTCGTTAAAAATGAAACTATTGACCTCTTTCCATGTGAATACAATTAATTATTGACATTCACTAGGAAACAAATGAAAAACTACTGATAACCATTTAATCAACATTGCAGATTTTCTCTCATTGGATAAATTGAACACCAAATAGCACATTATATCACATTATTCGTTACTTATAAGTTTATAATACATCTGAACAATCAAGATGTTATCGAATACACAACATTTGCCATGACATTTTATTTCACATTCATTAAATCGTAATGATAACAAAGACTTTTTCATCTGCCATTTTTGCAGATACTAACGATGATGCAACAGATAACAGGTGAGTACTACTGAATGTAATGGCTGAATATTTTTTATTCAAACAAAGGAACAGTTTTACATAGGAACATTTGAAAAGACATTCACATGAATAAAATTATATCTTTTGCACTTTCGAAAATATACTACCCTACTAATAAGCATACACTTTGCACACGATAGCGTAAACAACATGGATAACAATATATTACACGCCTGTATTAATGCCAAATACGGTTACTATGACAGTTTGGACTGTTGGACATTTTTCCAGCCATGGATATAGTTACTCTGACGTTATTGGTAAAATTAGACATTATCGTAGCCTTGGACACTGGCATTGCAATACATGTATCGGATTCACAGTCAAGATTGAAGACCTCAAGGAGACTTTACCGAAATTATTTTGTGTTCAACTTGCTCAAATTAAGTTTTATTCACTAACTCTCTCCATATTACAAAAGTGTTAAATTAATTCAACGAATACTGCTCCAGGAAATCTGTCTGTACGAATAGTAGGTTCGCGGCAATTTATGAAAAATGTGTTTGAAAATAAGGAAAGGTTGCTGTCAACATCATGAATATTTACACCAGAAATCTGTCAAAGCTAACAAGTCATCGTATATAAAATTTTAGTCTTATCATTTCCTGTAGTTGCGTCCAAAGTGTTTCATTTCAAACAACTATGCGACAACTGCATGTAAGTGACCTAAGAGCTATTTAGACATGTTCTTATTCTGCCTCTCCTTCTAACTGTGGTATATCTAGAATATAGTAACTGGTGGCATAATCATTATCAAAAAACATTCAGCTACATATTGCATTGAAACCTTCAATGAAAGACTTCTAATATCGAAAAACCCCTTTCATCGACCTGAGTATGAATTCAAACATACTTATGGAATATATGGAATCGCAGGGCCTTGAGGAACGCAAGTTGATAACGGTCGCCATAATGATCATTTCCATAAGCGAGATGACGTTTGCCTGTTCGTTCCGTTGTTATATACCCTGCTCTTATTTTACTGACTTGGATTGAGCACGATTAACCTGGAGTATTTTGCCATTGAATTAAAAGACGCTTTCTCTTCCGGAACATCTTGTTTTCATCATCTTGTACTGCTACATGAGGTGTTGTGTATTTTTTCTTTTGTTAATATTTTGTAAACGTTTTATTGAATTTTGATTTTTTTGTTATGATCATGATGACATGTTGGTATTTTTTTTAACAATCGAAAATGAGCACGTTTCTTTTTTATTTCCTTTTTTATTTGCAGAAACTATGAGTCACTGAAAGGGCGGTCAAGGGCGAATGTTTATGATGAGTTGCAAAACACTGCATCTGGTAAAATGTTTTGTTACATGATAGTATTGAATGATGCGTGACACTGACAACGAAGCATTGCAATTAATTGTATTTCAAAATTATTCAATGTGGTCATAAACCCCCCATTGTGAAAAGTCTCCCATTTCATTCAAGGTTGGATTAGGACTAAGCTAACATGTTGGCATCTTTGTTATTAATTCCTTCATTTCCGTTCCCTCAGCAAACCTTACTCAGCGTGATTTTTGTTTTGTTTTTCAGGAAGCCAAGGTGTATATACCAACACTTCATGTAAATCTACACATCATTACAATTGAAACATTTGGATGTATGTATATTGGAACGATCGATGGAGATGTGCTAAAACATTGGATTGAATATACATTGAGTAGTGTATATCACGTACTCTGTTGAATATCAAGAGTGTCAATTTAGAAAGAAGACATTTTTGACTTTGTTCTTTTTTCAAGACAGAATAAAATATCCTGCAGATTAGAATATGACAACCCTAGATTCCCAAAATATAGGGTTTTATCAGGTGCCCGAATTCTGGTAGTATCAAAGGTTCTTCATGTTTAATATACATTCTAAATATTTGATGTGCGACTTGTATTTCTATGACAGATTCCAGCTATGGACAAGATATTTATTGGTCCTGGTCATGTATATTGTTCTGATCAAGAACGCTGTTTTTATTTACATTTCACATGCACAATGTAGATGGTTGATATTGTATATATTTGTCTTGTTTAAACTCGGGTGACGTTTGTTGTTTCGAATTGATTGCCGGTAATACTCGAGTATATATTCTCTATTGACTTGAATTGTGGAGTATTTTTTTAAAGAATACATAGAATCAATCAGATCAATTTAAATACAACGTTATATAAAATCTACCTTGTATATGATATTTGTACACGACAAGTGATGAACGAAACAAATGGGTGTGGAAAGTACTTTTGTATTATTGTCCGACAACCATACAGTAATATGATTTTATATAAGTTATAAAATACGAATGTGATTGATCAACTAGAGTACACATGTTAAATGCTAATTATGTTTTACTTCATTCATTCATGAATCGACTCTTTCATTCCCCCAAAAAATAAACGATGGAACTAGCATTGTTTGATAATTAGCTTGTTTTCTTTTTCATGTCTTACAACTATATACTACCATCAATAATATGTATATGCAATAGTTCTTACCTACAGATATGGTTTGGTAGTCAGGCTCCTGTACTTAAAGTCTCTATATATTGTTCAATCATCTGTGATCATATACAAAGTATTTTTGTTAATATAATTAGCCTGTGATTTATATTGTCATGTCTGTATATCAAAACATGTAGATGTGTACTATTAGAGTTTAATTTCATATAAAATGCAAATTTAACGCACGGCCGACTATTTTCGCGGAAAAGATATCTTGCCTTTTTTCTAATATTTTTATATTTATGTTTTTTCTTGTATCTTTTTAATGATGTATTCACTATCTAATTTCCATTTGCAATAAAGCTTTATAACGTGTGTTTATTTTGTCTTTCATTGAGTCACATTTCAATCGATGCTATCATGGTAATAGTAAATATTTCCTTTATCAATATGTATTTCACATTGCTACCTCCTATTTCCTGTTTAGGTCTATGCAAGTCAGATAGGTTATGAATTCCCATCCTGCCAAACGCATAGATACACGTTCGGTGGTTAAGGTTAGGTGTAATTGTTTATATTACTTCCACAAATGGCTCAAACGAGATAAACGTCCGTACGTACATGACTATGTCCTTCTGAATTCCTACATTAAGAAATATTTCATTCACGATACATCATTCTATTAGTCCCTCTCTCAATATAACAGTATACAACTAGACATAACACGCGATGATAAAGCTTTCAACCCACACCCGGAATGAATAACGATTCTTAAACAATCAAACAAAAATAAGAGATGACGAGAAAACGGGAAACTAAAAGGGATGAAGTTCTAGTTATACTAACTAATGATAAACCTTTATTAAAGAGAGTACAACCAGTGTAATATTTCCTGCAGAAACTTCACTGGGTTCGATAATTAACAAGATATCAACATTAATAAAATTTTCATGTACAAATTGCGGAAAATGAACTTTAAAAAATTGGTAAATGTTAATTAAATAAATTACTTATATTTGTGTCTGATTCGGTCTAAAATAATGATAAACATGAACATATCGGTAATCGGGTAATTTCAGAAAACTGGTTGTATAGATAATGAAATGCTAAATTCTTACAATAAAGTGATGAAGTCATACTTTTTCATATCTTTTTTCAGTTTGAATTTGCTAATTTTTCATCTATTTGCGTTACTGTTGTGGGTATAATTGCCACTATAGGTCATATAACAGCAGATGTTCCGGAAGAAGTAAGCGTTTTGTTTCATCGACGACACTCGTCATGAATATCCTGATCTAGCAATGTAAGTAATGTTACGTTCTCAAATGAGAACGATATATACAACAATGGAAATAGCAGGCAAACGTACGAGCATCAAACACGTCTAGCTTCATAATACACAAATATATATAATATTGCGCAATGAGATCACCATGACGACCGCTAAACTTTTCAATAATTTTCATCAAAATGCATCAATTGCGTTATGGGTTCATCCGTCATTTGGCGACTTCTTGCAAGATAATAGAGATAGTGAGAACAGGTTCTTGAATATCAAATTAAATGCGCCAGGTAAACACCATGGGATGGAGATGCTATAAAAAGGACAATTAACACAAGGGATATTGCAATTATCACGTTTATCAAACAGCTTAATGGAAATAATGGAAAACTGTTCACATTGGTTTCGTTGTAGGAAAAGATCAAGAAAAGCTGCTGATGTAGAGGAGTTTGTCGTGTCTTTGAGAACCGATTCTGGTATGATAACATTTAAAAAAGAGAAAGAAATCTGCTCTAACATGCACTTATTGAATGTAGAGAATTTGATCTCACGTCTAGATTCCTGAAGGCAGTTTTGATGTCAGAGTTAAGGTTATTTAATAGTTCGTCTATTTCTGATAAACAGCATTAAATATCTCCTTACTAACACAATATTTAATTTCAAAGAGGTTACTTGTATAGCTTAGAATTTACGCGGGGGCAACATTTTCGTTTTTGTGGTATATCGACGGAATCATGAGACGTATGCGTTAAAATATCTACGATTTAAAACTGTAGCTTACGAGTGTTGATATATGGGTTATAATATATCTTATACCGAAACTGTGTATTTGATATTCCATGGTATTCGGTTTATCACGGTGATAAAATCTTTAGTGAGTAGTTCATCAGTAAATCTCCGATCGTAAGCGAATTCTTGGTAAGTGAACGACACTTTTATCAGAACAATACTATCTTCGGGTTCACCTTTAGATTCGCTAGTTTGAAATGTATAAATAGTTTGCTGTGAAAGCAAGAAATCCTTATGTTATGCGTAGTTCATGTATATGTTAGTAAGTGTATATAATTTAAATTTATAGAAAACACGCTATCAAGGTTTCTTGTTGATCTCGGCACTAAAATATGATTTTCGAAGTACCTTCCAAACTTTAAAAAAACACGATAATTGTTCAGATACACGAGTTAACTATCGGTCCATAACGTAAGCGACCATTTATATTTATAACTATTAGGCTACAACGACCAGGAAGTTCACAGGTCGGCTGAGTGTAACACTGAAATAACAGTTGTTAGTTATATAATAGTGTAAGACATCGCCAACGGTAACAGTAGTGTTCTTTCATTACTGGAAGTAGGTAGGCTATAATGTAAGAAGAGTTTTTCTCTATCCTTTTTATTTTGCTTCAATTTATCGTGATGGTAACATTTATATTCAATCGATTTATTATTATATACTATGATCTTTACAACTTTTGATACTGAAAGTGATCACAGAACGTGTTTTTGCTTTGAAATGAAATTAGCAAATGATATTTAAGTTATTAAACAAACAAGAAATATATAGAAATATATCCCTTTCTTGTCCATACTTTTATGATCTAACATCTACCTTAAATTCCTCACTCGGGTCGTCATGCCGTTTTCGAACACCATCCAAATTTGACATTCATCTTCACCACGAATTTCGTCAAAGCCGACACCTCAGACTGCAGGGTTTCATACTTCCTGTTGACCATTGATGGCATATGTCACAGCCAACACAATTCTAAAACTACAGCATCTTGATATTCAAAAATGAGTTATCGGGACGATAATGTTTCACGGATGTCAATGTAGAGGTGTTTTCCCTGTTTAAGTAATAACATAAAATTCTCTAACTCTCATTATTTGCCATGATTGTTAGAGTACTTGATCGTATGTACTAATTGTTTCACACTTCCTTCAAACCCCTTTATTTATTTCAGTGACCAGGCCTATATTAACTTAACATGTATAGCTAATATAACCTTGTATAATGAAGTTGACTATATTCCTGTATATTGGACCGAACAATACTATACCATTCATTAGGTCGATTTACACTTGCTATGCTATTCTTGATTATTACCTAGTACAATTTTAGGATGACCTTATCAAATTTATAGGGAATTAAAAAAATCTAGACAAAGAGATGTTTTATGATGTTTTTGTTCTTTCGTAAGGTTTACAAATGATGCAGGTTGATTAATGCTATGAGGAATATTTACATTGAATAATGTTCTCATTTTTTGCAATATAAAGCTGGACATTTCGAAGCTGGTTTGCCTAGTGGTTCTATTGTTGCATAACATGTTTTCATTTGGGAACGTGACATTTCTTACTTGGATGGATCAACATTTACATGACGGATATTGTTGATGAGGTCATTTCTGTCTGCTCATATATTGCCAAAACATATCATCATAGTTGAAGTTTGATTATGATTAAGTTGACATGTTGATCTTACTCACTTTTATGACACATGTCAAAGAAGATCGTCAAATCTATGCTAAAATAGGTTTATCATCACCACCATTATCATCATCATTATTCGTCCATTATCCTAAAGTCAAACACCGTAATAGGTGTGTTTATTCCACATAGGTAAGGTGACATGGTCAATTGATTATCCACATCTTGAATAATACGTACATAACGCTATCGGATATAATTTGACCATTGTGGTTCATACATTTATATTTTTCTCACAAGGCAATAGAATGGATTAAAGATGGATTACAGGTTGTAAAACAGGAATAGAAATTGCAGAGGTTTAACATTAAGATGACTGTTCCCCTGGACGGATAACACTATAATTTAATATTTCATCAGAAAAGGGCAGCCTAAACAGTTTGAAATTAAAACAGAAGCGTTGAAATACATTAAGAGTGTTGTGGTATTCATGGTCCTTTTCATAAACTAGAGCAAAATCTTACATTTGCCAGAAAAGCCCTGTAATTTACAAATATCATAAGTGTCACATTACGACATTGCAATGCTTTTGAAATTAAAGCACTCTAGTAAATATCACTTCTCTATGCAAAATTAGAATTCGATAAAGTAGAGCCAAATGTAACGAATCACACCTCAGTCAGTGAACTTTTGATCTTCTATCTATCACGTGATATGTAAGTGCTGTTCCCTGAACTTTTGTGAAGTGTAATATTTATACTTCGTGATGAAATGTCGGAAAAAGTGGGGTTGAAAGTACTTAAGTCAGCGTGAATTTAACATCACCAAACGCATGCAAAATTAACAACATATATATCAATAATGTTTCACAATATTTAATATTTCTAATAGAGTTGTCCTATACACGGGTACATAAGTGATGAAAAGAATTGAGTCTTCTTAATTATAAATATGATAATTGAATATTCATATAATAATAATATTTTTTTATATATATAAATGCCCTATACAACACCTGATCTGAGTATATTTTTAATCAATTAGTTGAACTGACCACAAGAGGGAGTTTGTACATGGTTTACATACTGAAACAGAGACAATTCAAATCTCTATCCGAGCTCTTTGGAATGATCTCCTCTTTAATCAAACTTAATAAACCATTTCATTTATCTTGAATACTATATATTACTGATGATGGATGGAGTTTTAATAAAAATGAATTAATGAGAGTTTTTTTTTCGAAAACCTTTTAGCTATTTTTACGATTAATTGTTTTCATGATAGAAGATGTGTATGCTATACTGCTAAGTTCCATTTCTCATCTGTGATGACGGTTGAGTGTTTCATGAATAATGGATGCAGCCAATAATTTCCTTTTTGTGTTTCTGTATGTCATCATTTTACTTGTACACGTTCGTGTCGTTTGAAACAGAAGCGTTATCATACACCGGATATCTTTAAGATAACAAAAAACACTGAAATGCGACATTTGTCAATTTTTAAAGATGTACGTCAAAGAGTTGGGTTATATGACAATCATTATTAATATTGATATGATTGTGGCGATTAGGTAGGCTGTTTGAACGAAAATAATAGATTTAATCCACCTTTAACAAATTAGCATATTGTGAAACATGTAGAACGAAACTGAATTATTATCTTCAAATGCTTTCATAACACGTTATAGTGAATATATAAGTACTTGTATAAGCATTATGTCTCTAGATCTATCATAACCTTGCTGTTCTCTGTAACCCTTATATACATGCAGTGTTCGGATGGGCTATACTTACCTTACACATTAATATACGTTGAAAGGCGAAGATAATCCACAGTGTATAGGAGCCATTCAACGTTAAACATTTTTGGTTGAACTGCGTTGACCTTCTGTCTACTCAAGAAAACTTTTATCATGTCGTTACAAGTTTAAGGACACCCCCTACCCCCCTCCCCACCCCCCCCCCCACCCCCCACCATCACCACCCCCCCCCACCCCCCCTTGGGACTGTCGATAATATATTATATAATATGTTTTGTGATAATATACCCATTTAAGGCATTTGACTTTTACTTTTAAGTTCGTTTAATGTTATTTCCATTCGGATCGCTGTGTCTTTCATCGGTTGATGGTCCTGATGACAATTTATCTGTTGACGGCGGGATTGTGTAAACGTGGACGACAGCGTCTTTTACACTATAATGAGGCACTTAACACAAATTCTCATGCATAGTATCATGGTCCGAACAAGTCGATACTTCACATTCATGAGGACTATTAATGTTTCATGACTTCCCATTCCAGATCAGTTTTCTATAAATGTTTAGTTCCAATCTGTGGACGATATATGTCTTGCTATATCTAATGTATGGCTGTCTGGCAATTTTCCAAAATTCAAACTGGCCACATTTGGTATTGGCTACGTGGCATACATGTCGTGCATTTCTGTAACCTACAATTGTAAGGAACGATGACTCTGGTAGATATTAGGGAACAAGCAGAATAAGTTCCAGTGATAAGCATTTCACACATTTATTGCAATGCTATTTACATTGATTTCACATTCAGAGTGTGTGCATCAGGGCAAAACATAAAACAAACAGCTGTGCAGAAAAAAGTCTTGTCACATATGCATCACCAGTGTGTCAGCCATGACACCACCACCAGGGACCTGTCAAAGTTTTGAATAGAAACAAGCCACAGTTAATACTAAGGTAGATAGAAGGACTTTCCTAAACCGAATTTACACAATTTATACTGAGTTGCGAGAATATATGTAAAATCACTACAGCTTAAAATGATAATATACGAGATCAATCGTTTTATATGTAAAAAGCGCTTGAATTAAATTGCATTTATACCTCTGTGTGGTATTCCTTGGCTTCCGGTGTCTCCTTTTTGTCCCTTCGCTCCTGACCTCCCTCTCGATCCTGTAGCCCCTGTTCTTCCGGTTGCCCCCTTCTGTCCTTTAGTACCCGCAATTCCAGTTCTTCCTCTCGGTCCGCTAGTTCCTTTGATTCCAATGTCCCCTTTCAGTCCCGGAGCACCAGGCGATCCAGTGTAACCTCTATGTCCCGTACCCCCTGTTCTCCCGGTTGTACCCTTCTGCCCTTTCGTACCTGTTGCTCCAGTAGGCCCCCTCGGTCCAGTAGCACCTCTCACTCCTAAGTCCCCTTTCGGTCCAGAAGGACCAGGTGATCCAATTTGACCTTTAAGCCCCGTAGTCCCTGGTATTCCAGTATCTCCCTTTTGTCCTGTAGTACCACGTATTCCAGGAAGTCCCCTCGGCCCGGATGCCCCTGTTCTTCCCATGGCCCCTTTTTGTCCTGTAGCCCCGGTATTCCCTATATCCCCCTTTTGCCCCGCCGTACCAGGCGACCCGGTATGTCCCGTCGGCCCTGTAGCTCCTTTTGGTCCCTGGAAACCTGGTATTCCATTATCCCCTTTAGTCCCCTTTATGCCCGAATCACCCTTTTCGCCTTTTTGCCCGGAACCTACGTAAATGTATAGTCAGAAACATTTCACATCTAACAGATTAAGTTCAGCAAAATCGTATTATCATGCATGAAATCGTGCAAATAACATCATCACTCTGCTATAAGCATATGGAATGGAAACTTTCAACAACATTCTTATATGGCATGAAGTAAGTATAGATTATAACGACATAGAATTAATCTTCCTACCTTTTGATCCTGTCCAAACATTAGACAAATGAAAAGAAGGATGGTAAACTGTTCCTACAAAAATAAAAAAGGAAAAGAAAAATTGCTTGCGAATGACATCACAAAAAACAAAAAAAAACAAAAAAACACAAAACTGTTGATAATTTTAGTGAAACTCAACATGAACAAGGTATTTCATAGAAGATGCCATTTTATATCGATTCTACCAAAGAAACTTTTCATTTGGCAAGAACCACTCCTTGATCAATGATTTCTCTTAATCTTAGAATGAATATGTCCAAATAAATAAGTACACTTAATACTAAATATAGATGTCTTACCTCCAGATCGCTTGCTATGAGTTACCTCCCCCTGGTCTTTGTACGGGTATTGATATTTTTCTTCTGATTTCAA
This sequence comes from Ylistrum balloti, assembly GCF_031769215.1. NCBI lineage: Eukaryota > Metazoa > Mollusca > Bivalvia > Pectinida > Pectinidae > Ylistrum > Ylistrum balloti. The sequence continues at coordinate 262,921 of NW_026782775.1, read as the reverse complement.
TAACATATATATGTCCACAATCCTCTGTTTACTCCTTTAATATAAATCGTTACATGAATCGTAAAGCAGTGAATGTTAGCCGCCTTTTCTAGATCTCAATGGGGGTTAACTTTCTGTGTAAGAATATATATATCTTAATAACAGTTTAAAAGATCCGACGTCTTTAGCCGATGAGCCGGTGATTATAATATGTCAATATCCGCCCATGTAATAATTCTTATTATAAATATGTCCAATGAATTGTGTATATTTTCTCTCTCTGATTTACATCTGATTATCATATACAATACTTATTTCTTCAAACGTTATACTTAGAAGCACTGGTGATTCCAAGAAGGACGATAACTCTGCACGATTCAGTAAATTTATCACAATTACAATAACTGATTTCAAATTTTATCAAGAGAAAGGTGTCACTTAGCTGCGTCTTCTATAATTGCACGCTTACATTTAATTCTTCATGTGATTTATGATAACAAGACACATGTGTGATTAATGCTGTTCTTGAGTTAACAGAAATGAGAAAATTATGTAATATGGGGTTGTTGCACCGCCTATCTAGACTTCGAATCCTGGAATGATGAAACGGCTGTATGAAGCAGTGTAAATCAGCGTGTGACTCTAACTCTAAAGTTAAGAAATGCTATTCAGTTGTGCGTCTTTTGTACAATCACTGATATCAAGTCTTATTTCCATACATGCTTGATGTCATTCACCTCTTCCCAAATCTAATCATAAATTAGTTAAGCCTGTACTAACCTGACAATCTTCAAATCTTCATTTACTTTGTCATACTGTTTGCGAATATTTTCCAATTCGATATTCATCGTCGCCATGAATTTCTTCAAAGCCGACACTTCAGTTTGAAGGGTTTCATATTTCACATCCTGTTGATCATTGATGGCAAATGTCACAGCCAACACCATTATAAAAACCGCACCATACACCATCTTGATTCGATATCACGAATGACCAAACTGATAAGCTGCCTAAATGTCTAAGTTCAATCATTATTCTGGTTTATCATACAACCGTCTTAATGTAATCATTTTCATATGAATTAGAATTAGATTTTTGTTCGAACATTATATTATATGTATTAATCATAATTTACTCTAAACTTCCACCCTTTATGTTTAACGCAGTGACTAGTTATGAATTGTTAACGCACATGTTCGCATCTTTAATATAACCATACTTTCCCATACTTGACCTAAATCAGTTATCAGTACAGGTCAAAAGTTAACAAATGTAGAATTGCTCTCAGATTTTGTCATCGTAAGTTATTTATTATCACAGTAGAATCTTTACTATAAATCAATAGGCAAAAATAACAGTGTAGGACAGTGCAAATAAACTTAATTTTAAGCATAGAATAATAGCGTAGCTGATCTTTTGGTAGTGGTACGGTAACATACATTTAAGTTTATAAGATAATGTGAGTTTAAATATTGTTTTTTTGTTTTTTTTTTTTTTTTTTTTTTTTTTTGTTTTTTTTTTTTTTTTTTTTTTTTTTTTTTTTTTTTTTTTTTTTTTTTTTTTTTTTTTTTTTAGCTTTTACAATAATCGTGTAAATTTATCCAAACAAGGTATACAACATACTGCTGGTTTCAACAGAGATATAAACACGGATATTGGTATTACAAACTCCGTGCCACTTATAGCATGATCATAATTATCACGTAAACGATCATTCGAAAAAATGATACAGAACTTCTACATAGAACCAGTATAACGGATTACAGTATTGGTAAGAAAACGCTGAATGAAGTCGAACATAGGTGTATGAGTACTGGTTAGCGCTGGATAGGCTGCTCCCATTTTGCGCTCCTGACAATCTCATGTTTTTTTACCAGATATACTTCTTAGACATCATCCTGATTTAGCAGATACCTACATTGGTGCATGGTGATCCTACTAATCAGTTTTGGATTGTCTTATGAACTTCCTGTTTTATGAACTTTTGGATGTTTTAATTTCATGTGATACTCTATATGACCACACTGTGACTATCAGACCATGACTTTTACCTACACCAGGTGCCTATTGTTAGCACTGAGACGTGTGAAGCATGTGCCTAATCAGCCGTGGCAGAATGTTATTGAGAGATTAAATCCGTGTGCTACTAAGTCTCCATCTACCCTGACCAGTGAATTCTGCTCACGCACTAGGAGAGGTACTAAGGGTGGCAGAAAAGTTATAAGAACAATACCCTGTATAACTACACATGGACAAAACACCATCAACACTGTTATTAGGCAGACAGGTGTTAATAGAAACAACTTAGTACACCTAATTACACAGCATGGCCTCTCACCATCATCTACATCTGATGTTAATGATACTGTGTGTGTTATACCATCTCATGTTTCCATAAGGTCCAAGACATCAGGACAACAAAGACTTGTCAATTATGGAAACCTCAAATATCTAAGGAAACATCATGGACATATTCCATCGCCTTCCCGCTGAAACTGATAACATTAAATTGTCGTTCTGTTAAGAACAAGGCATCGTCCATTAGCGATCTATTGATATCTAATGACTCAGACATTTTGGCAATAACTGAAACCTGGTTGGGTACTTCAATAGACTCGAGTGTAATTTCTGAACTTCTGCCCACTGGTTACAGCATCCTGCATTCCTCTCGTGATAGACGGGGAGGATGAATCGCAGTGGTTTACAAGTCCAATTTGGTGTTAAAGAAAGTGGTGTCTCCAGATGAGAATGACTGGACTAACTTTGAGCATGCAGAGTACTCAGTAACTGCTGGCTCTACTTCACATTTTAGACTCTGCGTAATATATCGGCCACCGCCTTCTAAAAAGAACGGTTTTCGAAACAGTCAGTTCTTCGAACAGTGGTCTTCCTATCTTGATCTCCAAGCTGCAATATCACAGGATGTTGTTATAACTGGTGACTTGAACTTTCACCTGGATGACTCTAACGACAGCGACGTCCGTCGGTTTTTGAATCTCTTGGAAGGCTACAACCTAGTTCAGCACGTTACAGGTGCCACACACATCCATGGACACACGTTGGATGTAGTAATCACACGCGATGGAAGTCCTCTCATTCTGTCTGTGCCATCCATCTTTGATCCTTATCTCAGTGATTCCAAAGGTAATATCATGTGTGACCACCTGGCTATTTGTACCTCCTTAAATGTCTCAAAGCCCAAACGAATCAGGAAAGACGTCTCATTTCGGAGATTCAAATCAGTTTGTATGGCAGATTTGATATTAAATCATCCCATACTCTACAGTCTGTAGATGGCACAGTGGATGACCTCGTAACTGCCTACAATACTGGTACAAGTACCATCATTGACAAACATGCTCCACTGATTTCTAAAGTTGTGACAGTGAGGCCTAATACTTAATGTTCTGGTGTAATGTTATGGAGAGAACACGACTTGCAATCCACAATCAGTTATACAAAGACCAGTGTCAAAAGTGAGCAAACGTCTTATTCAAACCAAACGTGAATATTACTCCAGTAAAATTGAACATTGTCGCAACAATCATAAACAACTGCACAAACATGCCAAAGGCTTAATGGGTCAGAAACATGATACTGTTCTTCCAAGTTGCGGAAGAACAGTTTAGTTCATTCTTCATAAACGAAATTGTCACATTAAGAAATGAACTTGCTCTGATGAATGCTTCGGTGGATGTTAATACTGTTTCTATGTCATCAGACAGTGAATTTCAAGGTGAACATTTGACAAAGTTTGACCCGGTATCTATTGACGATCTTCGCAAGATTATCATCAGTGCGCCTTCAAAATCCTGTGAACTTGGCCCTATTCCTACATACCTTTTGAAACAGTGTGTGGAACACATGCTCCTGCTGATTTCTGCTATTATTAACAAGTCTCTGGTTGAGCAAAAGGTACCGATTTGTTTTAAAACAGCCATCATTCGGCCATTGCTAAAAAAACATGGTTTGGACAAGGAGGTGATGAAAAACTACCGGGCGGTATCAAACCTGTCATTCCTGTCTAAAATTCTGGAGAAGGTAGTGGCAAAGCATCTAGAAGCACATCTCGATGTAAACCATCTTAACGACAGCCATCAGTCAGCTTACCGTCCATTCCATTCAACAGAGACTGCTCTTTTGAGGGTACACCATGATATAGCAAACGCGTTGGACTGCAATTGTTCAGCTGTTCTTGTACTGTTGTACTTATCCTCCTTGTTTGATGTTATTGATCACGGTATACCGTTTAAGCGGTTGGAACATACATACTGTGTGTCCAATGATGCACTCTCCTGGATACAGTCTTACTTAACTGACAGGAGGCAAAGTGTGGCTACAGGCAGTACAACTTCCAAGGATAGAACACTATCTTTTGGTGTACCCCAAGGATCTGTACTTGAGCCAAGAAAGTACTGTCTTTACTCCAAAATGATTGGAGATATTTGTCGCCGTTACAACCTGTCCTGTAATTGCTATGCGGATGATACCCAATTGTGTATGGTTATAGGACCCACTGACAATTTGGTTGACCTATCTGCACGGATGGAAGCATGTCTATCAGACATTAGTTCATGGACAGTTTCGAATATGTTAAAACTGAATCAAGACAAAACGGAGGTCATTGTGTTCACTCCAAAACACAAAATGAAAAACATTCCAGCATTCCAGGTTCAAGTTGGCAACAGTTCTATCAGGTCTGTCCCATTTGTAAAGAACCTTGGAGTTTTCATGGATAGCTCTCTGAGTATGGAAAAACAAGTGACTTCTGTAACAAAGTCATGCCACTTTCAAATAAGGAATATCGGGTGTATTCGGCAATTTCTGTCCACTGGTAACTGCAAGACTCTAGTGCAATCACTCGTAACATCCAGACTGGACTATGGGAACGCTTTGTTATATGGCATTCCAGGTACATTGGCTAAGCATCTCCAGAGAGTGCAAAATACTGCGGCGCGACTCATTACAAGAACTAAAAACGGGACCATATAACACCTGTGCTGGAGTCCTTACAGTGGCTTCCGTTTGAATATCGCTGTCAGTATCAGCTGCTCATGACTGTGTATAAGGCTCTCCATGGGAACTCACCAGAGTACCTCAAGGAACTTGCTTTGCATTGCTTATTTCCCCCAAAGCAAGGGCTGCCACATATGGACGCCGCTGCTTTGATACAGCAGCAGCACACTTGTGGAATAATCTTCCATTTTCCACGAGGAACATAGAATCTCTGTCTGCTTTTAAATCCGCACTGAAAACACATCTTTTTAAAACAGCCTTTAGATTGTGATAGGATTTCTATTGATAGACAGTGTATGAAATAGTTTTAATGTTTTAGGTTTTTTTATGGACATTTTACATTGATGGATAATGAACGATATACTTTTATGCTTAATTTTTTATGTTATTTTATGTAAAGCGCTTTAGTGTAATCCTAACGAATTAGATAAGGCGCTATATAAATTTAGTATATTATTATTATTATTATTACATCATGTTTGTACTTTTTGTAGCGACAATTATGTGTACTGTTGTAAAATCTAATGACTTAAATGAGTCATAAGTTATTTTCATATTATAATACTGTCAGAAGGACACATTGACGGGTAGACACGTCTGTATTCTTCTGGATTCGCACGAGTAATAACTGGGTAATGGAAAGATACGATGGTTTCCGGGTGTAGCTATCTGGAATCCTCAGAATTGTAGCAAAGCTACAGTCACTTGACAACACTACAGGCAATAAAATCGGTAAGTATTTAAAAAGTATAGATAGGTTCACTTTTTATTTGTTTATCTTAATGTATTCAAAGTCTTAGCAGAAATAATAGGTCATTATCATATAACAGCTAAAAAGAAAGAAATCCACAAGTTTTGAGGGGGATTTCGCCAATTAAAGAAAACAACGCAATTGACATCTAGTTTTATTTATCAAAACATACTTTTCGGGGGACAGTTATACATTATGAAATTTAACATTAGGAAATTGATTGCACGAAATGTTAAATGATTAAAATTGCCAAACTCTGGATAAGTATTTTAAAATTAATTATCTATCTGTGAATCAAGCAGTAAAAAAAATATGGTGACATATGCGTTACCGTGTTAATTGTGGTGTAAGTATAATCACCATTAAAATAAAGCTCAGATCAAATCAAGTTTGATCCAATATGATCTGAAGGGATGGAATATCTGTATATTATTGTTATAACAGATTTAACACGTTTATATTACAATATGATCTGAAGGGCTGGAATATCTGTATATAATTGTTATAACAGATTTAACATGTTTATATTACAATTTGATCTGAAGGGCTGGAATATCTGTATATAATTTTTATAACAAATTTAACATGTTTATATTACAATTTGATCTGAAGGGCTGGAATATCTGTATATTATTGTTATAACAGATTTAACATGTTTATATTACAATTTGATCTGAAGGGCTGGAATATCTGTATATAATTTTTATAACAAATTTAACATGTTTATATTACAATTTGATCTGAAGGGCTGGAATATCTGTATATTATTGTTATAACAGATTTAACATGTTTATATTACAATTTGATCTGAAGGACTGGAATATCTGTATATTATTGTTATAACAGATTTAACACGTTTATATTACAATTTGATCTGAAGGGCTGGAATATCTGTATATAATTTTATAACAGATTTAACATGTTTTTTATTAAAATTACGTTAATCCTCGTATATATACTTCTATTCTAAGACACAATGTTCCATTAGTTTATATTAGGGGTCATCAACGTCAGAGTTCTTTTTTGACTTCGATCATACGATTAACTCGATGTGTTGAAGGCTATATGTTTCAATTAGCAAGCCAACCATTCTACTACAATTACTACAAGGAGGACATTGATATGGTTGACGTAAGAAAGGTGGCCTAGACGAACACCCAGGCATGCAGTCGAATAGAAGGCGACTTTCTGATGAACTAATAAACTGCGGGGGGCTGTTGACTACAATCCAACCGATGTGCCTGAAAATGGTACAATTTTGAAAAAAGTTCCACTCGAACGGAGTTTTACATATGGCTTACAAATTATTCAAAATGCAGTCGTACATGTATGTTGATTTTCCCCTGGTATTTTGTATGTTTGATGTAAGTCTGAGCATACCAGCTGAAAGCAATTCCTTAAGAAATGAAATCAAAGGAACAATGCTATTTGGCTGATGTTTTCTTGTAGAAACGGTGATCTTTAATTTGAACTTTGACAAAGATCTCCAGGTGCATTATCAACAGGATGACGTATAAGGTAAAGTGTAACGTTCACAGATAATCTCTTCGCATCCTGTATACGAATTATGAAGAAGCTACCCTTATATAGATTATCCCGACAGTCAAACAGAAAGCAGAAAATAAATTGTACAAAAGTGTGTCAGATTTACCTACAATAGCATGTCAAGGTCTGAGGACATTTCATAGCAATCCTGAAAAGAGCGTCAAAATGCCATGATCTAGAGACAATCTATATCCGCCTTACACAGAGCGACCAAGTGTTATGGTCTGGAGACAATCTATATCCGCCTTACACAGAGCGACCAAGTGTTATGGTCTGGAGACAATCTATATCCGCCTTACACAGAACGACCAAGTATTATGGTCTGGAGACAATCTATATCCGCCTTCCACAGAACGACCAGGTGATATGATCTGGAGACTATCTATATCCGTCTTACACAGAACGACCAGGTGTTATGGTCTGGAGACAATCTACAATCTATATCCGTCTTACACAGAACGACAAGGTGTTATGATCTAGAGACAATCTATATCCGCCTTCCACAGAGCGACCAAGTGTTATGATCTAGAGACAATCTATATCCGCCTTACACAGAACGACCAGGTGTTATGGTCTGGAGACAATCTATATCCGCCTTACACAGAACGACCAAGTGTTATGATCTAGAGACAATCTATATCCGCCTTACACAGAACGACCAGGTGTTATGATCTAGAGACAATCTATATCCGCCTTACACGGAACGACCAAGTATTATGGTCTAGAGACAATCTATATCCGCCTTACACGGAACGACCAAGTATTATGGTCTAGAGACAATCTATATCCGCCTTACACAGAACGACCAAGTGTTATGATCTAGAGACAATCTATATCCGCCTTACACAGAACGACCAAGTGTTATGGTCTGGAGACAATCTATATCCGCCTTACACAGAACGACCAAGTGTTATGGTCTGGAGACAATCTATATCCGCCTTACACAGAACGACCAAGTATTATGGTCTAGAGACAATCTATATCCGCCTTCCACAGAGCGACCAAGTGTTATGGTCTGGAGACAATCTACAATCTATATCCGCCTTACACAGAACGACCAAGTATTATGGTCTGGAGACAATCTATATCCGCCTTACACAGAACGACCAAGTGTTATGATCTAGAGACAATCTATATCCGCCTTACACGGAACGACTAGGTGTTATGATCTAGAGACAATCTATATCCGCCTTACACAGAACGACCAGGTGTTATGATCTAGAGACAATCTATATCCGCCTTACACAGAACGACCAAGTGTTATGATCTAGAGACAATCTATATCCGCCTTACACAGAACGACCAGGTGTTATCGTCTGGAGACAATCTATATCCGCCTTACACAGAACGACCAAGTGTTATGGTCTGGAGACAATCTATATCCGCCTTACACAGAACGACCAAGTATTATGGTCTGGAGACAATCTATATCCGCCTTACACAGAACGACCAAGTGTTATGGTCTGGAGACAATCTATATCCGCCTTACACAGAACGACCAGGTGTTATGATCTGGAGACAATCTATATCCGCCTTACACAGAACGACCAAGTGTTATGGTCTGGAGACAATCTATATCCGCCTTACACAGAACGACCAGGTGTTATGATCTATATCCGAGACAATCTATATCCGCCTTACACAGAACGACCAGGTGTTATGATCTAGAGACAATCTATATCCGCCTTACACAGAACGACCAGGTGTTATGATCTGGAGACAATCTATATCCGCCTTACACAGAACGACCAAGTGTTATGATCTGGAGACAATCTATATCCGCCTTACACAGAACGACCAAGTGTTATGATCTGGAGACAATCTATATCCGCCTTACACAGAACGACCAAGTGTTATGGTCTGGAGACAATCTATATCCGCCTTACACAGAACGACCAAGTGTTATGATCTGGAGACAATCTATATCCGCCTTACACAGAACGACCAAGTGTTATGGTCTGGAGACAATCTATATCCGCCTTACACAGAACGACCAAGTGTTATGATCTGGAGACAATCTATATCCGCCTTACACAGAACGACCAAGTGTTATCGTCTGGAGACAATCTATATCCGCCTTACACAGAACGACCAGGTGTTATCGTCTGGAGACAATCTATATCCGCCTTACACAGAACGACCAAGTGTTATCGTCTGGAGACAATCTATATCCGCCTTACACAGAACGACCAAGTATTATGGTCTGGAGACAATCTATATCCGCCTTACACAGAACGACCAGGTGTTATCGTCTGGAGACAATCTATATCCGCCTTACACAGAACGACCAGGTGTTATGATCTGGAGACAATCTATATCCGCCTTACACAGAACGACCAGGTGTTATGATCTGGAGACAATCTATATCCGCCTTACACAGAACGACCAGGTGTTATCGTCTGGAGACAATCTATATCCGCCTTACACAGAACGACCAGGTGTTATCGTCTGGAGACAATCTATATCCGCCTTACACAGACCAGGTGTTACGACACAGAACGACCAGGTGTTATGATCTGGTCAATCTATATCCGCCTTACACAGAACGACCAAGTGTTATGATCTGGAGACAATCTATATCCGCCTTACACAGAACGACCAGGTGTTAGTATGGTCTGGAGACAAGCTATATCCGCCTTACACAGAGCGACCAAGTGTTATGATCTGGAGACAATCTATATCCGCCTTACACAGAACGACCAGGTGTTATGATCTGGAGACAATCTATATCCGCCTTACACAGAACGACCAAGTGTTATGGTCTGGAGACAATCTATATCCGCCTTACACAGAACGACCAGGTGTTATGATCTAGAGACAATCTATATCCGCCTTACACAGAACGACCAAGACAATCTATATCCGCCTTACACAGAACGACCAGGTGTTATGATCTGGAGACAATCTATATCCGCCTTACACAGAGCGACCAAGTATTATGGTCTGGAGACAATCTATATCCGCCTTACACAGAACGACCAAGTGTTATAGTCTGGAGACAATCTATATCCGCCTTACACAGAACGACCAGGTGTTATGATCTGGAGACAATCTATATCCGCCTTACACAGAACGACCAGGTGTTATAGTCTGGAGACAATCTATATCCGCCTTACACAGAACGACCAGGTGTTATGATCTAGAGACAATCTATATCCGCCTTACACAGAACGACCAAGTGTTATGATCTAGAGACAATCTATATCCGCCTTACACAGAACGACCAGGTGTTATGATCTCGAGACAATCTATATCCGCCTTACACAGAACGACCAAGTGTTATGGTCTGGAGACAATCTATATCCGCCTTACACAGAACGACCAAGTGTTATGATCTAGAGACAATCTATATCCGCCTTACACAGAACGACCAAGTGTTATGGTCTGGAGACAATCTATATCCGCCTTACACAGAACGACCAAGTGTTATGATCTAGAGACAATCTATATCCGCCTTACACAGAACGACCAGGTGTTATGATCTGGAGACAATCTATATCCGCCTTACACAGAACGACCAGGTGTTATGATCTAGAGACAATCTATATCCGCCTTACACAGAACGACCAAGTATTATGGTAAGGAGACAATCTATATCCGCCTTACACAGAACGACCGGGTGTTATGGTCTGGAAACAATCTATATCCGCCTTACACAGAACGACCAAGTATTATGGTCTGGAGACAATCTATATCCGCCTTACACAGAACGACCAAGTGTTATAGTCTGGAGACAATCTATATCCGCCTTACACAGAACGACCAGGTGTTATGATCTAGAGACAATCTATATCCGCCTTACACAGAACGACCAAGTATTATGGTCTGGAGACAATCTATATCCGCCTTACACAGAACGACCGGGTGTTATGGTCTGGAAACAATCTATATCCGCCTTCTAGAGATCGAACCACGGTAACGGTTTAGTGACAATCTATAACTGCATTTTAATATCAATCTAGTGTAACTATCTAGAAACAATACATAGCTGAATTGATTTCACAATCTTGAGATACCCGATATTGCCAATTGAGACATGAAGAAACCTTTGAATTGATCTGAAACGTATTGGTTTATAGGCTGGTTTGGTATAATCCACAATAAAAACGCGTAAGCGCCTACAGTCATGTGATCTTCGCGATCTTCTGAGGTTTGTTTTCTTCTTTTCTTTCCTTTTCATTTGTCTTGTTGATAGTTGAAAACAGGGACAGAGGTTTTGGGAGTACACGTTTTTCACATTTAATAATCGGCCTGCACGCAAAACATTTGGGTGAAAGCACTCCATTACAATAGGTAATAACTTCTTAATCCTCGATACTCCAGGGATAACAATCAATTAACACTCTGAACCCCTGGAACCTGTCCTCGATACTCCAGGGATAACAATAAATTAACTCTGAACCCCTGGAACATGTCCTCGATACTCCAGAGATAACCATTTAAACAACATATAAAACATCGATGCCTTTCCTCATTGTGTAAAAGACACTTTATACTTTTTTTTTTAATTCTACAGTAAAAATATTCTATATTATGTTTGATTGCGTGTTTCTTTATATCATTAAGTGATCTCCGGTGGTCACTTTATACAATATTAAAACCGAGTTCAAGAATTTATTATTATAACATCAAGATATCTTATTATCCTCAAACATATCTCTTTGATTGTCACCCTGTATACTTTTTAAGACCGCTAAAGTATCTCATTTTCTTGTTGAGACAGGTGACTTGGTGATGTCTCATTTCCCTGTTGTGACTGACATGTTTACGATTTGGAATGCTACACCATTTTGCTCATTTCGATAGGAAACATTTGTATAATGTTTTTTTTTTCGATACGAATGCTTCCACTAACCCTACAAAATCATTTCAATTTTTCGAACTGTCCTTATACGATACACTGAAATAAATGTGTAAACTGTACATTAAAACCCATCTGCTGATTTGATATGTGCACGTTAAACAGTGCTTCATCCTTCAAAATCTGCCAAAGTTGAAAACAATGAAAACCAAATCTTGACAGCATGATAGCCAGGGACAGCATTTCACGCCATAATTGTTTTATGACGAGAACATACACAACAGAAAATCATTGAAATATAATGCCTTTATTAGTTTCTAAACACTGTAGATCTTTTATTCTTCATACTGTGAATAAACACATGTTGGCTTTAATTATTGCGAAGGTGCGACAAGATGTCCACTGAACGTTGTATACATGTTAGCGTAGTAGTACGAGTTAAGATTTGGTCTTGCGATTAGATAGACTTGTTGTCCCTGGTCAAGAGAGATATACACAGTATTTGATGATGTGCCCCAACTAGGAAGACTCTCGGCCCATACCGTCACAACCCACTGGTCTTCGCCCTCACCGGTCTGGAATAACTGGACGGCAGCCTGAAATATCACGATCGTATTAGTTGTAAAGTTTTTTCTGCAGTTTATTACATCACTAAATATCTAATATTTACAGTTCATTAGGTTTGGTTCCTGTAGTATTTGCATACGTGATATTTCAATATCAGGAGAAAGACTGAAATGGTTTGGTTATACATAGTTATTGCATTGAGTATCATTACAATCCATGGCATAGCGATAAATTTCAAATGGCATGATCGATGCCAAAACTAACACTCTCGCATTATAAACTGTATTATGGGCGTATGATAAGCTATGCGATAATGGATTTCCTTTTTTCCTCAAAGTTTAAATCTTATGAATGGTAATGTCATGCAAAAAAAAAAACAATGTCAAAGATGTATAAATTTAATTTTACAAAAATTGAGAATCAAGCTAAAAGCTTTTATCAATGAATATTTATTATTGAAAAAATAAAGCGTGCGAGGGACCTTACAGTGGTAGGAAATTGCAAATTACAAGATTCTGGGATAACCTTTTTCGGAATGGTGATATCATGCAATTTCACGTCCGTTCCGGGAATTGAACCCCAGACGTCTAAGTAGAAGGCGAGTGCGTTAGCACTGCGCCATCCGAAAATATTATTGTCATAGAAACAGCCGATGATTTCATTTCAGAAAATTTTTATTTTTATGATTAAAAGAATGTTCTAGATGTTATGAAAGTTTTCAGAAATTGTTTGTAATCCAAGTAAAGAAAACTTCTTAGTCTTTAAAAAAACATAAATTTTAAATGAAATGAAATCATGAACTATACTAGATATGTGTTCAATCGTAGTACATTGTCCGGTTTTCTTGTGTATGACATTCATAATATGACGTAATAATTTCCTCTTCTTTGTCTCTAGATAATTTAACGTGAAAAAACATTTATAAACTGGAAAAGGGAAAGCTACCGTTTCTGTTGCTTGTGCTGCTACAACAATATTGAAGACATAGACACCGGCAGATTGTGCTGTAAACATTCCAGTATCTGGACTGTAGGCTGAACCATGGTTATGAAGCACGCGCTGGTACTTCAACACCGAACTATCCAAGGGACCCATGTTTTTGTCCATGGCAACAAAGAAAGCCAAGTGAGGTCGTGACGTCCCTGCCATAAAAAATCGGTTTCAACATTTACAAGATGTTTAATGATAAATAGTCGGACTTCATCCTGAAATCAGATAACCCAGCTAGATAAGTGTGTCGGAGGGAATATACTATATTATCTATTAATTTGTAGAGAGGAATGTTTGTCGTTTCTGAGTTAATCGGGAAAACTTGTTTTAAAGTTATATGAAAACATAAAAACTCATTAGGTCTTGATTTATTAACTGCAGAACCACATATATTCTTTCCAGGTTCAGCTGTCCTATCAAATGAGAAACAAATTCATTCTCAATTTTGTCCTTTAGAAATATTCATGCTCAATTGTCATTTAAGATTAAAAAAAAAATTATATATCGGAAAGATGTGAATGTTATTGCTTGCTAGGGTTAAGCTTTATCTAATTCTTGTGATTTTCAAATAATGAAAATACTAAAGAAACTAACGTGTATGTTTTTCATAGGCTGTTTCTGTTTTACATGTTACTTCATTCAGTGTCTCCTGATAACATAAATGATTCAGATATGTAGTTCCTTTGTGTCTTCGATTAAGATTTGCATACCCAAAGCTGAAGACTTTGACAAACAGTAGTGTTATACATCGATAGAAATCAAGCATTTAAACAGATTTTCTGTCAAGAGAATGGAAATAAATAATCAGTGATTTCTTTTCTTCTGTTTTTCCAAAATGGTGTTGGAATGCCCTCTTTCACCTACAAAACGGTCTCAACAGTCCCCTTTAGGTCAACAATCGAACAATTCTGTTATAAATTTTACAAAAGCTTAAAGTATTTCAAGTACATTTAAAAGAGTAACTGGGGACTGAGTTTTTGTATTTTCACACATATATATCCGTCATCCTAAACATACAAGTGTCTACTAAACATGCCAGAAACAAACCGAAACACGTAAGACAGGAAACACGGTCAAAACAAAGTAAAGTCTGCAAGAACGATACAAAATAAATTGTAGCATTCTGTATAAATTGTGGGTTTTATACTATAAAGAATCAAATAATGAATTAAAAGATCACCGCATTTTCGATTACGGATTAAACAAACTCATTTGTGACTCTAGAAAATCGAAATTTGATCGAAAATAATGTCAAAATTAAGTTGGATAAATGTGTTATTCCTTTATGAAGCTGATGTGATTCAGATTGGATTTTTGCCTAATATACAATGATCACTGTGTTTCCCGTCAAGTAAAATCAGATTTGCCTGCATCTTCATGTGATTTACTATACTGTTATTGAGTTTAGATTTTTACCCACTCTTTGTCAAGTAATTATTTTATTGGATGAAGGGAAACATACTGCTGGAGGTATTTGAAGGAATACATTGTTTGTGATCAATTTTTGTCATTTGTGTGTGCTGAAGAGTGATGGAAAGTTATCTCCCTCATTCAGTACATGTCCATGTTAACCACGCCTTTTTCACATTCAAACATTAAATAAATTAATAGTATGATATGGAATTCGTATCTCAATAATGATACTACCGATTTATCTGGTTAGAAAAAGTACATTGTAACTTGGAGTGTGAAGATATGTTTTACAATGATACAAATTTAGGAATAGTTGATAGTATCATTTCTCTAAAGAGATAATAAGAAAGAAAATAGAAATTATATTCATCCGTTATAGAATTGAAACCATGAAAACATATACTGATTTAATTTATCAATATTTTCACTAAACATTTCCTGTTTGACGGTAAAGTCCATATGACGTCATAAAGAAATGATTTTCCAATGGATGCATTGAACCTATCAATAAATATTGTCTGGATATGTCACAAATCATGTAACGTTGCTATTAAAAGACAATAAGGTGTTCATGTGCTTTAAATGTCCATGATTTATTTTTGGAGCTTCCACAGATTTTAACAAGTGACCAATTTAGCATTTCTTCATAAGGCAAGACGACTTAAAATTAATCTGAAATTTTTTTTGAGAAATGTGCGGGAAAATCAATTGTTAGTGTTTACTTAATGATAACCACAATCATTATAATGCTACAATATAATGACACGACATACCTGGCGTTCCTTGTTCTCCTTTCTCTCCCTGTTCTCCAGGCCTACCAAAAGGGCCGTCAAAGCCAGGAATACCTCTCGGACCAGGTATCCCTGGTTCCCCTTTTCTGTTTTTACATTCAACCTTCAACTTGCATCCGGATGTTGCGTCATCGTCTTTTGTACTAGGAAAAGGATGCGGCACTGGAGAATATCTCGAGTATTGTTCCTTGTCGCCGTTTACAAGCGAAACAGCTAAAGTGAACAACGCTGTCCAATACATCGCTACGTTTCTTTCATCTGCAAAAGAAAAACGATGTTTATTTTAATGTCATTGTACTTTTTCAAAAACTGGTAGTATGTTGTCCTTTGTCAAATGTAATGATATTGCAAATTAAACACGTGTTCCTTTCATTGAGGACGCCGTTAATGCAAGCCTCAAAAACTTTGAGTTTGACAAAATAAAATGAGCAGTAACATATAAGTATCTCATTCAATTGAAATTCCTGATCTGTCAAAAATGTTTAGATTCAACACGCAAGCACTTCTTTGTTGTAACTAGGAGTCTCCCTAAGTAGTGTATTCGATCAATATATGTATTGAATCTGATATAACTATGGTTACAGTCTCAAAAAGCAACTTTTTTTCGGAAGTTATTTTTGTTTATTATTGTGTATTGTATTAAACCGAATTTATTCTTTCTTTTAAAAATAGGCACGTTAGACAAGTATGATATCATTTAAGTGCAGCTTCATATTTCTTGTTACTTAACATATCACAAGTATTTATTTACAGCTATTGGTAATTCAAAACACAAATGCATTTGATACTACTCCGGAATTTATTCTATATTGAAGTATACCCTGCTTCCGGTTAAATAAGAGTTTCTTACATATTTTATTCCTTAACACATGTTTCTGCATCACTGTATGAACATTCGTTTCCTGTACAAGATGATAGTCAATCGGTATCTATGTCCTTAGCTTGTTTACTAGCAAAGTTGTATCAGGCCCGCTATTGAGCCTCGTCATCCGCTTTCTGTGAATAACCTGATCTATATGTAAGGTTATCGAAATTCTTAAGCCGCAGGTGCCAAGCACGGCAATAAATGACTGTATATATCATTAAAGAGCCCGATCAACTCCTCGACCGAAGTTATTTTATATCAAAACAAAAATCATGATTTTCTATTTTTTACGGGTAGCAAAACTTCTGACTAACCCTGTAATACCGCAATTTTAAAGAAAATCGCTACTAATCTAACGTAATAAATAGTTTTTTAAAAATTCGAAACGACTCAGTGCTAATTCGTAATTATGCGGGAAGCTTGCCCTCTGACGCATGCGCAAAGAACTGTTAATAAATCTGCCATCTTCCAACATAAAGCGTGCGAGGAAAGCGGGGGAGAAAACGTGTTTTGACGGACTCTGAGGCGAAAAGAAGGAAGATGGCGCTAGACCGTGATATTTAAAAAGCAAATATTTATAATGGCTAGCATACGGAAAGATGGAATGCTGTGAAGACCGAACTTAATTTGAAAACAAATCACGAAGTAGCGGGTATTTTGCTCGACAGGTAAGAACTCAAACCACAAATATAAAAATACGGGACAATTAAAGCTTAATATTTATGTTTGGTTACTTCGTGTATGTGATTTGTTGGTTTTCGGGATATATGATGACCTGACAGCTAAAGAAACTAAGACAAATACGGTGTTCTTCATGCAACTAACGAAGATCAAAATATCGGGGGCCCCTTGAGATTCTTTCTCTCGCTCCGCGCTTTTGACCGGCTGGCTCATACTCTGTATCGCTCTCTGTTTGGCTCGCTCGTGTAGTATCATTCTATTATTATATTCATAAATATTCTTATCATCGAATATTCGCTTTAGATAGATCCATTTCGCGATGTTCTATATGATAGTTTCCGTATCGTAGCCCCTCTTTGCAATTAATCGTAGTTTTTCTCGTAATCTGCACGTTTTTGTGTCATATCTAAGCATTGAAAGATGTGATTAATACATACGTTAGATGATTTCCATACAGGATATATAGAATATTGATTGCATTTATCGGTGAAATCTCTTTACAAGCGATGTCACATGGACGTACTACTCACCTCTTCCTCCATTTTTGTTTTGGGTCTGACCGCATCTGAACGTATCGCGTGACTTTTCCTCATCAATATTCATATCCTGGTGTTGATTAATGAGACTAAATCCGGCACCGATATCTCCGGTACCCTTTCAATTTCAAGTTCGAAAGTCTTTATTTATATATTATCTATTAGTATACAACAGAATTTCCAGTCAATATAATATGAAAAAATATCTATAACGGAGTGGGTCAGGCTCTTTAAGTGTATGAAAGTGATGTAAAAGTAAGTATATTGGTTACTCTAGTACTTTACAAGTCACAAAGACCTCGCAAAGTCATTTAATTTCACCTTCAAACATATTGGTGACGTCTTGTCTTTAAATAACAAGAAATTTACTGATTACTTCTATCGTACATATCCACCAGAATTGGAAATCAGAGATACAAAAGACTCTCCACATTAGCTGCTCGATAATTTCCGACAACGAAACCAACATTGACTGCTTTCCATCAAGCTGTTTGACAAACGTGATGATTTCAATTTCCCTATTGGGAATTTTTTCATCTTTTGATAGCAATAACCCTCCATATCCAACCTATTGTATTTACATGTCACAGTAGATTTGATAGCAATAACCCCCCATATCCAACCTATTGTATTTACATGTCACAGTAGATTTGATAGCAATAACCCTCCATATCCAACCTATTGTATTTACATGTCACAGTAGATTTGATAGCAATAACCCTATTACCATTTTATTGTATTTTCATGTCACAGAATTTGATAGCAATAACCCTCCATATCCAAACACAATTGTATTTAAAGATGTAGATTTGATAGCAATAATCCATATCCAAAGTGTATTTACATGTCACAGTAGATTTGATAGCAATAACAAATATCCTATTTATTGTACATGACAGTAGATTTGATAGCAATAACCCTCCATATCCAACCTATTGTATTTACATGTCACAGTAGATTTGATAGTCGAAGGCCTATTACCATTTTCATGATTTTCGTGCAAGAATTCGTCAACTAACTGACAAACTCGAAACACAAGGGTTCAAAAGATGAAGGTTGATGACAATCATTGAGAAGTGTTACGGTCGCCATTTTGATCTCATTGACAAATATCCTATTTCGTTGTAAGACATGAGACTGGGCGTATTTGATGCTCGCTAGTGTGTCTGTTGGTTCCGTTATTGTGTACCTTGTTCCCATTTAAGAACATTACTTGCATGGATTGACCAAGGTTTACATGGCGGGTGTCGTCGATGAAGCAGAAGACGCTGACCCTTCCGCTTACCTTCTCCTTGTTATTTTCCAGGAGCCTCCGTATAACCTTATTGTTCATATATTTGCCGTTGTTTGATGGAATTTCAGTTTGAAATTTCACGCAACACTGCTTTCTCCAAAATTGGTGCCATTTTTTTTTTTTTTTTTTTTTTTCAAATTTTACGTATTAGTCTTGTACAAATTTCGCGCATTACAGCATTGTGCAATTTTCGAACATGTCATATATTTTTCAAACTTCGCAGGAACATTGTAAAAATTTAGCACCTTTCCTAATTGACTTAATTTCATGCAATACAGCATTGTCATAATTCCGCCAAGTATGGACAAGTATAGAATGTGTAAATAACCAAGACCTTAAAGTACGTAAAATGTTAGTAGAATATTTGGAACATTTTCTACAGGCTGGATATGTTTATAGAATATTCTATGATATTGTCAATAGAATAAGATGTTGTTGCTGGAAGTAAACTCATGATATTAAACAATACAAACTTACCTATAAGCCCACTGCTTATACGGTATTAAGCTGATCCCGACCTTAGTCCTGTATGTTCTGAAATGACATATGCGTTCCTTATATACCAGGCAATTTTGTTTCAAATTCATCCCAACCTTTAGAAATAAGTTCGGGAATCCTCTAAAATACTAACTGTACGTAAAACGGATACGCGCCTGGTCATGTATATGTCAATAAAACAACATAAAATGATGCATAATGATTCTTGATGAATTTTGAAAATTTGGCATAAAGACACACAAGTGAATGGCGCTTTGTAATGCAAGTTCAGAGTTGGAAACAGAAGAGCCAAACAGTGAATGAAAATGTATAGTACAGATGTTTCGACCCTAGGGCTTGAAGAATTTTATAAATGCTGAGGCATCAATTTTGGAGTTTGTGAGACAACTGAGGAAAATCCAAAGTGATCGAAAGAAGTCAAAATCTAGACGAGAAACTGCACTAGCCCTATAATTCAATGAATTGCTTACTTTTCATAATCTGATGATTTGCTAACAACGTGAAATACATGTGTATATTATGAACCATGATACTATTTGAATGCATATATGAAATAAATAAATCTCCTTTATATCAAATATCTATATCACAAGCTAGATTTATAATCTCCTTAGTATACTTTTTCTGAATTCGATTCCTTTGTTTAAAACGTGATATCAACGTCCTGAGTGTGACACTGCGACAAACGTTCGTTTATATAAAATATGATATTTCTTGTTACGAAACATAAGACTCTTACAAATGATGATTATAATAAAAACAAAATCCTGTATTTGCGTTCGCCATGATGCTAATAATGTTAGTTCTTGAAACCGATTGCTGTCAAATGAGAATGAATCATTTGAATATTCCATAGACAATGTCTTGCATTTTTACATTAGGGTCTGTTCATGTAATACATACTAAAAAGAAAACATACTGTCGTCGTTCACTATTGATGATCTGAAAAGTCTAGTTTGGGACCTACAAGTTTCTTTTCTGAAAAATAACCGAAAACTGTCACGACAATTTCTATCAAAATAATAAAATTTTAAAATGCCGTCACATCACAAATATCACTTTATCTCACAAGACTCCGTAATATCTATACTCTAAAAACATAAAAATATCAACTCTAAAACACTCATATGAAAAATCTGACAAAGACATATCCTTGTAACACAACTCAAAACTTCAGACAAAACGGGCACTAAAGGGATGAAATGTGAGCATCGTAGTTAGCATGTGTTTTATTAAAAGGTTAAAAAATAACCAAGAAAATATCAACATATAATTATGATAAAACCAAACTAAAATTAAACAACCAGGCAAAATGAACGCAAGGTTCAAACGGAGACTCCTGAAACGTTACAAGGAAATTATGAGTATGGAATATAGATTGATTTTACAACAGAAAATGTTCTTCAAATGAAAGTTATTTTGTTACGGAATGCCCTCGGATTTTTGCAGATGATAATCGTTTTGCGTTTCGCACATTCCTTATCGCTTTGTTTTTTTATAACGACTTCTCTTCAAAAAATATAAACCCAGGGTGGCAAAATGAGTTCAAGCATCAAAACAGGAACTGGACACGTCACAGGCATGCTGTTAATTATAAACTCGATCACATTTGGTCTTTGCTTTTTTCACATTGTTTAATATTCGGTATTTGGAAAATACATCATCTGTTGTCGTACTTTAAAAAGTTCGAAAGAAATAGGCAGTGAATTTGGTACATTGTGAAAAAATAGACAAAAATATAATGGAACTCTACACAGTCATTTTTACAGTACTTTATCTTGTCCGCCATATTTTAAATTATTTAAATAGTGACATGGTTCGGAATATACACGACTTGACGTTGTCATCAAATTATCACATATATGACACTGCGATTTTTTTTACGATCCTCTCGTTTCTTTAAAGACTGTCGTTAAACCAATTGTAGGTTTTAATCAAATGCATTCACATGGATTTATATTACAAATTAATTAATGAATTCTACATCGGTGTTGAAGGATCCGTTTTGATAAATAATTCATTGTGAAATATTTATAACCAAGAAGAGTTGAAATTCAATATAGTTGATTAAAAATGAATCTGTGAAATAATTGTTAAATTGCAGATTGATAGTAGATTGTTTTTAACAAAGAAACATCAAACAGTTAACATTTTTGCCGATTCACATATATGTGCATGAAGACCTAAGTACCGACGATTATATGTAAACTTTTTTGCTTGTACTAATGGCGTATACTGGTTCTGCACATCCGTGATGGTTGTAAACTGAAATGCTGATATTAGCATATTTTATAATGTAAATTACACACTTTGCTATCATTGCCGACTATTGAATAATGAAGCTCGTATGTGGTTGTTGCTATACTTGTAAAATGGCTATTTTCCTCAATATTCTTGAAGAGTAAAACCATAACCATGTACATCGAAATGATTTGTCTACGTCCATTTATCGATAAATTGAAACTTTTATTTGAGTGATTGCCGGTAACCCGTGAATATCAATATCGTATCTGTAATGTCTTACGTTCTATAAAAACGTAAATAATAACACATAGTCTGTCCCCTGTCCGAGCATCACTGACAAGTCACAGTACGACCTATAGAACCTGTATGAAACAATATAATCATGCTGAATCCAGACCTACACCTGATTATAACGGATTACAGAAGGCATAGGAACGAGGGCAATCATGTATAACAAACATGTTCGAATCTTACTGTTGCTCGGTGATGTACCTATCTACGGAAGCGTATTCCGACCACGTTGTGTTTGATTTTATCTCGAAATTTCGAGTTAGTTATCCGAAATTTTGAGATATTTACCCGAAATTTCGAGATAGTAACGCGAAAGTTAAAGATAGCAACTTGAAATTTCGAGTTAGTAATCCGAAACTTTGAGTTAGTATATTAACTAAAAATTTCGACTAACAAACTCAAAATTTCGGATTACTAACTCAAAATATCGGATTACTAACTCGAAATATAGGATTACTAACTCGAAATTTAGCGTTAAAATAAAACACAACGTGGCCGGAATACGCTTCCGTACCTATCAGAGACAACAGATGCCTTTGCAAAATGTGTCCTTCCGTTATTTTACAATGAAACGTTATAGTCTGTTATGCTGCTATATATAGTTTTTTTCGCAGAGTCCTTGTTGAAACGTGATGTTATTGTAGCAACAAAGAATATATATAATTTGGAATATTAAGATAAGATTAACGGGCTCCATTGTGAGAAAAAAATAATTCAGTGCAAACATCATTGAGTTCTTTTGTATGGCTATACAGGTAAACATGGACAGTATCATCTCAGAGGTGACATGACTTCCACTTTGTTTCCATGATTTCAATACCGCCAACGAAACATTCATGGTGTATAAGTAGACTGGTCGAGCCAATCGTATAATAAGGTAATATGAATAACATGCAGATAGACGATTATTTAATGTTCTATCGCTCTGTGAACAGCATGTGACACTTACAGATGGCGTCGCCTCGTCGTAGGTGGTTGCTACTACGTGGCCCATCGCATGCCATTCAAAATAAACATAGCCACGTCAGAACGACTGGTGTGATCCGGGTCTTGTGAAACACAGTAGACACAGCTAGCTAGGAACTGACAATCCCGATTCCCGGACAGCCAACGCTAGCGCGTTTCAATCCGACCAGCAAGAGCGATTGATATAAGCTGCATGCTTGTTTGCAATTGTTATAAAATTTCAAAAATGTTATCATTTATCATATAAGATAAAAATGTTTCTATATCTACAATTGTATGGATAATGTTTTATTAAGATTATCTTTATTCTAAATGAAATTGTTCTTTTGGTGAATCTTTCTGACTTGGGAGTCCAAATTGTAATAGCAACTAATAGTAACTTATAGTAACTAATAGTAACTAATATCAACTAATAGTAACTTATAGTAACTAATAGTAACTAATAGAAATTTATAGTAACTAATAGTAACTAAAAGTAACAAACAGTAACTTATAGTAACTAAAAGCAACTAATAGTAACTAATAGTAACTTGTAGTAACTAAAACTGACTTATAGTAACTAATAGAAACTAATAGTAACTAATAGTAACTTATAGTAACTAATAGAAATGTATAGTAACTAATAGTAACTTATAGTAACTAATAGAAACTTATAGTAACTTATAGTAACTAATAGCAACTAACAGTAACTAATAGTAACTTGTAGTAACTAAAATTAACTTATAGTAACTAATAGAAACTAATAGTAACTAATAGTAACTAATAGTAACTTATAGTAACTAATAGAAATGTATAGTAACTAATAGTAACTTATAGTAACTAATAGAAACTTATAGTAACTTATAGTAACTAATAGCAACTAACAGTAACTAATAGTAACTTGTAGTAACTAAAATTAACTTATAGTAACTAATAGAAACTAATAGTAACTAATAGTAACTAATAGTAACTTATAGTAACTAATAGAAATGTATAGTAACTAATAGAAACTTATAGTAACTAATAGAAACTTATAGTAACTAAAAGTAACAAATAGTAACTTATAGTAACTAATAGAAACTTATAGTAACTAATAGTAACTTGTAGTAACTAACAGTAACTAACAGTAACTAATAGTAACTAATAGTTACTAATAATAACTAATAGTAACTTATAGTAACTGATAGAAACTTATAATAACTAATAGTAACTAACAGAAACTTATAGTGACTAATAGAAACTTATAGTAACTCCCTTAAACTCAACATTAAAGCCAACATTGCTCTGCCAGTCATTTACTGCACGTTCAGATAATCTGATACATATATATCAAACCTTAGAATATTTATAACTGCACTATTTAACTTTAAGTTCCATATTTAAATCAATCGGGATTTACCAAGATCTATATATAAGATGTATGAAGACTACGGAGAACTGTTGTATGTATTCTTCGTTTCGTTCATAAAACAAACGAGTTTTATATATATGTGACCTTACGAGTGTGTCTGTAAGGATGTACAGTTTAATTCCGGCCTGAATTAGATAGAGGTAACTTCTGGCGCACGTGTTGGCGTACGACCTTTATCTAATCTAGCTCCTGATCTTGACATTTAATAACTTACTTTAATAAAGTACTTCTATCAATAGAAACCAAATTAAGACGGAATAACGCCCAGGAACAACACGAGGCTAAAACTGATAGTAACCATTAAATATTTCGCTTCCATTTTTTCAGCATCAGGCAATTGTGCTCAACGTGATGTAAATCCATACTTTGTAAATGTTATTTATTTGGCAGGTGCGACCAGATGTCCACTGAACGTAGTGTACATGTGAGCGTAATAGTACGAGTTAAGATTTGGTCTTGCGATTAGATAGACTTGTTGTCCCTGGTCAAGAGAGATATACACAGTATTTGATGATGTGCCCCAACTAGGAAGACTCTCGGCCCATACCGTCACAACCCACTGGTCTTCGCCCTCACCGGTCTGGAATAACTGGACAGCGGCCTGAAATGTAACATCAGTTTCTATGTGAAGGTAGCATCTGTATATCCGGAAGTACATTTTCTTCCTGACCTTAAAGTATTTAATTTTATAACGATGATTTAACATTCTTGGAGGTTTTCTTTCTGCGATACCTAATAGCGTTTTGCCATAGTTTAATATAACCGAGGAAAATATAGTGAGATTTAAATAAAAGTGAACATTTCATCAAAATTATCTTTATTTTAAATGGAATTGTTATTGTGGTAAATCTGTCTGAATTGAGAGTTTCATTGGACTTGACACGGGATACAGGTTAATCTTAACCGAGGTGAGCAGTTTTATCAGTTGTGTTTTGAATTGTAATGTTTTGACTTGTTTTTATATTCGCTGTACAATTATTTCGTCTCGATTGTTTCATCGCAACCCCAAAGCTCGTCACATGCAAGAAACTTGTTCATTTCAAAGTGTACAAAAATTTTTAGAACAATTACAATCTATCAGAACAGCAGGATTTAACAAATGATTCTTAATCATGTTTCGCAACTTTATATAAAATGAAAACTTCCGCAAAATATATCAAGTGATCCAGTATAGAACATGAACTCTTCACTCGTGCAGGACTTTCATCGTGTAATTAATGTTAGCTCTTCTGTTTATTATAAAATTAATTCATGATAATAATGATAATAATAAGAAACGGAGCAAACACTTCGTTTGGGGGACATAATAAAAATGAAAAGGATTAGTTACCGTTTTACCTCCTTGTGCTGCTACTGCAATGTTAAAGACATAAACACCGGCAGATGGCGCTGTAAACATCCCGGAAGTGGGGTTATAGCCTGAACCTTGGTTAAGGAGCACGCGCTGGTACTGCAACACCTGCCCATCTAAAGGACCTTTGTTTTTATCCATGGCAACAAAGAAAACTACGTTAGGTCGTTGCATTCCTGCAATAACAGTGTAACTTGGGGTCAATGATATTGGATAGATACAGCCAACACAAATAGACTACTATATTCTAATCTATGTACATAGGCTGTCACAATTTACACTCATTTTTTTTTTTTTTTTTTTTTTTTTTTTTTTTTTTTTTGTTTTTTTTGTTTTTTTTTTGTTTTTAGTTCAAAACGTTAGTCCACATATTCGAGAGAAATCACGATTGCCCCACAACCTTAACATATATTATTTCCAGCTATATGTAGTGTGAGGATATGATTCGCTGGTCATACTGATCGCGGAAGGCGTATTAATTAGAGTTGAAATTCCTTGAATCAAAACACTCTTGCTAACAAATATTTGTATTCAACTCTTTCAATCGATGATCTCGATCCTCCGGCATCTACATTGACTTAGTCCATGTCCTTTTTTTATGATTGATGAATATAAACACATACAAACCATAACGTAACATTTGAAAGTTTGGTATCTTGCAAGAAGCAAACGACACCTTGTCCTGCCACCGTCACCCCCAAACCTTAAAAGTAAGTATACATATTTATATGTGTGTGTATATATAAGTCGGAAAACACTATGAATGTCTTGCACTTTTTATCTCTGAAAGTCCAGTCGGTTTTCCCAGCTGAAGTGGCTTGCCCTACTATTAGACCATTGATCCTTGAACATTCACTAAATCCCTAACCCTATAGAAACAACAAGAGTTGCTCGTTTTCCGACCTCGTTTATTTTCGATAAAAGATTTACCTTGAGGTATATCTTTGCATTTCCTTGGGATATTGTGACATTGTTTTTTACCATAAATGTGCTTTATCAGAGAGCCTCGGAAGATACACGTGAAAAAAGAAACGGATTTGGTTTTCCTGAACAAGTATTAAGGGGATGATTCAAATAATATTTCATACATGCATCAAGATACACAATGATATCTGTAATATAAGACCTTATTATAATCATAGCAGAAATGTTTCCTAAACCTATCTTTGAATCGTTCTCCTCTGTAAACAATGTTTGATAATAAGCATTGTTATGCTCCTTCTGTATACTGTGTCATTTTTACTGTCCATGAGAGTTATAAATTGATAGGATTGGTTGAGGAATCTCACCCTGATTTTGCTCTGAATTCACTGACATGGCAAAGCTAGTTGTTTCTGATGTGTCTCCGCCTTGATGAGTATTTGTCAAACTGTTGTCCCCTGCATCATCCGTCTGGACACCAATTTCAGCCACTTGGACCCTTGTCACTTCCGTCCGCCTTCTTTTCCTTTTTCGCGTATTGGGCATTATGTCCACTAAATAAATAAATAGATAAATAATAGAAGTAGACATGGTAGTTTACGCTAATTTTGAAATTTTTATCGTCTATTTCAGACGAGGGACCCTTCCTCGCATCATAAGAGAGCAGGGACAGCAAAAACAAAGCATGCCTCGTGTTTAATGCTACAATTCATTTTTTAGAATAATAGTTCTGGTCTGTCTAACCATAAAGCCGCTACCTCCATTGAACAATTTTTTTGTATTAAACATTTGATGGAAAATGTAGTAGAGACCGCTTGCAAAGCAAAGTCTGAAGAACATATGTGCGACAAAAAAGAAAATGCCATCAATCATAACGTTGACACGGAAATCTTGGCAACATGGAGGTCATAGCAACGAACCACGTGAATGATTAGAATCTTTCTCAGCAAACCTGCTGAGATTTTTCAAACGTGTTTACGAAGGAAGAGGACATTAGAGTTAAAAATGTTCAACAAATATTTTCTCCTAGTTCTTGGTAAAAGGAATAAAGGTCCCACAAAATGCCTACCATAACACATTAGTGACTATGTATTTGATATATCTTTTTTCCGTTGGAGTAATGTTTTAAAAAATCATTGACCAAGATACATATACTAAACAAAAAAAAGAAAGGTTAACATGTTTCCGTGGCGAATACCTGTAAATGAATGAAAACAAAATGACGTTTGTGCAATATTAGAAAATGGTAATGTTTTACATTACAAAATCCAAGGGGGTTACCAAAATCATTCAAGCGTGAAAGCCTGTATTAGCGCAAGAGCTGCACGAGGTTTTCTGCGACTAACTTGTATCTTCGCTTGAATTTCATAAACATTCAAACTGACAACTGTTCCTTAGATCGTTAGGACTTAGAAATCACCGAATCTTGTTATCTATCAACTATATGCCCCGGCTGTCACAAGTACAGAGAGAAAGGGCTGTAGGCATGATCCAGGCTGGGGAGTCTCGCAGTCGAGTTGCACGGCATTTTGGTTGCAGTGTTAAGACAATTTACCAGTTGGTAAATCGTTTAAACCAAACTGGGTCAACATCCGATCGTCCCCGAAGCGGCCGACCCCGTAAAACGACCGCCAGGGATGACCGTCATATACGATTGATACATTTGCGCAATCGATTCGTAACCGCAGTAGATACTACAAGGACATTGTTTGTCTCCCCAAACAGTCCGCAACAGGTTAAGGGCCTACCAATTGAAAGCGCAGCGTCCCTACACTGGACCCAATTTGTTGCGACGTCACCGTAATAATCGGCGTAACTGGACCCGTGTTCACCCTCGTTGGGCCTTACGACAACGGAACAATGTTCTGTTTTCAGATGAGTCCAGGTTTTGTCTGCAACACGGTGACGGAAGGCGCAGAGTGTGGAGGCGACGAGGGGAGTGTTTTGCGAACTGCTGCGTCGCAAAACAGGACCGCTTTGGTGGCGGAAGTGTAATGGTTTGGGGTGGTATTTGTGGGGGGACTCGTACCAGGCTTGTTGTATTAAATGGCAAATTTAACCGGCATTCGATATCGGGACGAAATTTTAAGACCAGTGGTTTTTCAACAGGATAACGCACCAGCGCACACCAGTCGCGTCAACAGGACTTTCTTGCAGCAGAATAACGTACAGGTGTTAGATTGGCCATCTAAATCACCTGATTTGTCACCTATTGAGCATGTCTGGGACGTTCTTGGGCGACGCGTGAGAGAACGTCTAAATCAGCCGTCAAACTTGCAGGAGCTGGCCCAAGCTTTGATCGCTGAATGGAACATCTCTCCTCGAATTATCCGCCGGTTTACAAGTTCCATGCGACGACGCTGCAATGCCGTTTACTTCGCAAACGGTGGTCATACCCCTTATTAATGGTGTTACCTTTGAAATTGACCCCAACGTCCTTTACAGTCGAATAAAGTTAACTGAACGCAAAGTTTATAATGAACCATGACTGCAGTTTTAACAGAATTGATCAATTACTTTATTCGTACATGATTGGTAAAGATTTATGAAGGGGTTAATTAATTAATCATAGAATAAAGTTGTATTACCCTCCAGTTACATGTTCATACTCCTTTAAACATGTACGGCATGCTTTACTGGTATAAATAGTTTAATCACAAATAGCTTTATTGAGTTTGATGGAACAATGAAAAAAAACACCACATTAGATGATATGTTGACATGCTGAGCATTGTTTAAGTACGAGGAAAATAACATATTTTTAAACCATCATTACTTCATCTGACTAGCGCCGACTAACTGTTAGAGACAGTGAATGCATTTCTCAACATTTCCAAACTCAATCAATATACGACCATCAGATTTCAATAATGTTCACTTCGACATCATATTTGACGAAAACATCTAAATCTTAACAACTGCCCTGTGCCTATCTTTAGCTATCGTGTTTACAAGATCACACAATCCCCTACTGTGTGTATATATACACATATCTAGTTACAGCGCTCACTGTTGTGTTTGCTGCTAGGGTGACTCATAACCCTGGCGAAATTCATGCGATATATAGAAACAATGAATGCACCTGGAAATATCTCCAAAACGGTTTGATAAACGATCACCAATTTTATCAGTATTCACTTCGGCTTAGTGTGTGGTTTTAAGAAATAAGCAATAGTATTAACAGGTTTGCTATTGTAGTGTGCAAAATTCATCTACCTACCGTCTTATCAGAGACCTGATACCAGGCGCCATAATTAATACGCGGGAATGTTTTCATTATTCACAGAATAGCGGCTGATCTACATCCTGCTCGCCATCTATGTTGATGTAGTGATATAAACGGACTTGCGTAGTCTGTGATTTCGTTAAAATGTATGTTGGATGTTGTATTACTCATGACCCTGTAGTGGTTTGGCTCTTACTATGTGTACGTACCCCAAGTCGCTATGTTAGTAGTACTCTGGTAGGTTCAGCCTATAGTTTACAGGGTGACATCGTGTCTGGTTTGACGTGCTATCTGCTATGGGTTGTTATGTCAGCCATCTTGTGAGATGAACCGTGGTTAAGTCATGACGCGCACTGTGATTGGTCGTGGCTTCAGCGTTGAAGCCAGTCGCTGAGTCTTATGGTTACTTTCGGTTTCGGCCCAAATTGGTCACTGGGGTCAGGGAGTTTAAACGTCAGACACGTGCGTCGAGTCGTGCTTTAGTGCCCTAGGCTCGGTTATAACCGGAACAAGGACGTTAAGCTCCTAAAAAGAAAGAGAAGACGAGCTGTGCTTTTCCTGCAAGCGATTTGGTGGGTTTCAGAGGGTTTGCCGCAGTAATGGCGCACTCATGTCGTCAGCGATAACGAATCTAATGTTGTATTTGAATATTTTAATAACAAAATGTTGCTTTGATATATAAGATCACTTGATATTGGTGATATACAGGGGGAAAAACAAAAACAAAGTAATTTTTAATCCAGCCAACGGGTCGATTGTTCTCATGGCTTGCTTAAGATTGTTGATTTTGAATTATCACAATGTCATAAAACGCTGTCTGCGCTCTCTATAACCGAACTATACAATTTTAAATCCTTCGAGTATTTTGAACATAACATCCTAGTTTTAGTAGAAAGTATACATATCTACTTACAGAAACTATCTTTTCCTTCCAGGTTTACTATATATATGTGGTTGTTTTGTACTAATTGTAATATAAATCAAATTTAGCATTGCGTATAGGTTTGATTAAATATACTCACTATTGTATCGCTAGTAATCCTCAGAGGCCAAATTTTTGACGATTTTCTTTTCAAACGTTTGAGTGATGTGAATGTAAGATAACATCTTACACACAATGTCTCGTTGTATCACGGGTCAGATATTCGCAATCAAGTTATTGGTCCATGAAATAAAAAAATATTATTCAAAAGACTAAATTTGTATTTTCAATATTCATTGCATATCTTCCAATAATGCATGCTATCCGATATATGAATTAGGATAATGATTGTATGTGTTATTTCCAGTTTCAAATGAGAAATAAGTATAAAGATGCATTTTATCAGAACACTGACATATCTTATTATGTTTTATTAAATATTTGTAATTGTTATTTCAGTATATAATATCACATTCGTTGTCTTCTAAGTGTCGTGCAGGTGGACAGATCTCGTATATATCACCTTTGGTCTTCATTAGTCAGAACCAAAACAAAAATGGAGGAAGAGGTGAGTAGTACGTCCATGTGACATCACTTGTAAAGATATTTTACCGCTTTCTGCCATGTTGGAAGACGGAAGATTTATTTACAGTTCTTTGTGCATGCGTCAGAGGACAGGACTTCCCGCATAATTATGAATTAGCACCGAGTCGTTTCCATTTTTTTTAACTATTTGTTACGTTAGATTGGTAGCGATTTACTTTAAATTGCTGTATTACAAGGTTAGTCAGAACTTTTGCTACCCGAGAAAAATAGAAAATCATGCTTTTTTATATAAAATAATATCGGTCGAGGAGTGGGTATGGCTCTTGAAGTTATTGAAAGGAAGTCGTTAAAATATTTCAACTCATTTTTTCTTGAAAGTGGGTCAAGGTTATTAATATAAACAACCTAGGTAGCATGTCATCCCAGGATGCTAGGGACTCAATAACAGCATCCTGTGCCTTTTGTTTATTGAGTAGAAGTATTTTACACATTTAAATGTATTTGACACATGCAGATTTTCATATCTTTGACACTTTTGACCTTGAAAGTACGCCAAGACGGCCGGTCTTTCTCACCTTGATATTTAAGTCAATAATGCAAAACTTTACATCTCACTAGAAGGAAAACATTTCCCCTGATGAGCCTCACCCCGGATACAGCTTGATATTCCCTAGGAGTAGAGACAGTCAGTTGATAATCTCTTAATGTCCAGCAATGCTATTAAATTATGGAATATGCATTTTAAACGATTAAGTGCAAAATTAAAATGATACTGTATTCCGCTTAAATAAATAAATGATAAAAGAATAGTAATAATAAAACACTTTATTAGAAATATAAGAATAAATAATAAAGATGTCATGATAACAATGGATATCATATATATTAAATTATATATCCAACCCTTAACGTCCCGCACATTCGTGTTGTAACATCATACAATGGTAGCATTTCTTGTTAATAAACTGCATTTCTTTATTTTTTCATTTTTAAGTCTCGATTGAAAAGATTAAAAGTAACACAGAAGAATTAGACATTAGAAATTAACATGCCCATATTTCTTTTTAAAAAATACCGTAAATAAACAAATAAACAAGATATTTTTATTAAGTCAATTAAAGTGTTACATTTTTTTATAATGTCACCTTCAAGGATAGTGAAAACCCAGAAACGACCTATTAATGTATATATATGTATATGAAATCAAATCCCATTAGCTCTACATTATACAGTGGTGTATCCCTGTCATTTTGTAAATATTCCAGTAAAACCTATTTTAATGAACAGGCAAATAAGGCTAATTGTAAGAAGGAAAATCACAATGAAGATTGAACTGACAGAAGATAATAAGGCCACTGTGTCCTTTAGTCTCCTCTGTGTACAACATCTATGCTTCATAATAAATTGTGTAAAGGCTATTTTGATTAGTTTTATTTTTGCTTTTCTCCAAATGTTGAATAAATTCGCAAAAATGCATGTATCTTCAGAATGAAGTCAAGAAGCTTATACTCTGTGTCATGATTTTATTGAGAAATGAATCCTTGTTTTAATTGCAAAAAATTTAACCATCCAAAAAACCTTTACTGTATACAATGTTAAAACACACAAACGTTTTATGTACAGGGGTAAATACTGAATATATTACTTAAAGGAATGTAGTCTTTCACTAAAAATATTTCCTTATCCAAGAATTGCACAGTAGATACTCGTAAAAAAACTACATCATCAAGTTGTCCCTGCTTCTAGGACGCATCAGTGACACTAAAGGTCCAAACTAGAGAAGGATTGAAGGTAAAAGCCAATAAAAGTAAACTGACAAAAACAAAACTAAAATTAAGATTTCACCCATGATTACATAACTTTACAATACAAAATACCATAATTTGACTTGAAAGAGATATATTAACCTAGCTTTCAGTTAGAAGCATGGATATTTAGGTTATATCACAGTAATTTGTACCTATAAATGCCACTGGTATGTACAGGCATTACACAAATGTATTACCATGATTTCTTATTTATAACTGTATCTTGATTTTAACCTAATGAACATGAAAACCAAATGTTGACTTTTGTTAGTTTCATTTTTCTGAAGTTAGCATGGCTCGTAAATAGATGATACCTATGTTTAATATCCCCACTAAGATCATATATATACAGGTATATATACATTTATTATTGTCGAAATCCAGTTCACTCTCACTTATTTTATATCTATCTTTAATGAAGATTCTTTTGAATTGAAGATGTCATTTTCAAGACTCAAGTGTGGGACCAAAACCTTACTGGAGACTGTCAAACTTACTGACATTTACTGGAAGATCAAGTCATGACTTAACATGTGTAGAATGCAAGTATACAAGTAATTTCAGAACTTTTTGGTGAAGCAAGGTACATATCATATCATGATGATGTTATGTCTTCATTGCCTTGCAAACTTTAGTTAGGAAGATGAAAAAACATACATAAAAAAGTCAATGAAAGATTAATCTGTATGTTAACTGTATATTTACGCTGTTACAAGATAAGATACACCCAGAACATTCTTGGGACTATCATCACACTCCACAGGAGCACTTCAAAGTAAGATTGTCAAATTGTTTCCATGTTTCTCTGATATAGAAAACTATTTCAGCAGAAAACTGTGATAAACATTTTCATGAGTAGAATATTTTACGGAGATGGTAGTCTAAATTTCTTGTCTTGTCTGATTGCCAACTCATTTTTTCGGCAATAGGTGTGCATGGTGAAGTCGGCTTCAATTTGTCAGCACATTCATTTTTTAAACAGTATGATGACAACCCATGTTTTTGAGTCCACATTTTTTTATTATCATGGTAGCACCCGTATTTCCTCTTAGCCTGCGTTTTTCTGTTTCCATTATAAATCAGTATGAGTAAATACTGGTGTAGATACACGAATTTCCTGGTCAGTTGGTGGTTTGTGTTGTAGAGTCAGGTACAAGGTAACATCTACACCTAAATCACTTAACTTTGATAGATGCTCAATTTCCTTGCTGTTCTTAGCTTTCTGATCATCTAAAGAAAAAGAAATAAATTATTGGTGATACGTTGTACAGAATGTCTTGACCTAACCTTGAAAATGAGCAAACTCTGATAAAAGGGAGTTTTTTAGATAGTTTTTGTGACAAAATATTGAAAAACTTGCATAATTTTGAAATATTTTACTAAAAAGATCTTAAGTAATGTTTTATCCATTTCATTCTCTGAAAATATTCAAGTTTTTCACAATTTTTACAGAAATCAATCGTATAACCTACCTAACTTGCTGGATGTGGTCATAGCTGCAACCTTTAGAGACTGTTCGTGCTGCAGCTGTTTTATCTCCAGTTCATGTACTTGTTTCATGTTGTCAATCATTTGTTTATGATCCTGTTCCGCTTTCTCCATTTCTTGTTCTGCCATAAGAGTAAACTTAATTTAGAATCCATTCAAATTATGTATAATTTCTTGTTTCTATATAAATAGGGTACACCAAACTTTCACAACCGGTGCCCTATCACCTCCATCCTCTCCTACACCCAACAATCCCTTATTTCTGCTCCATCTCTCTCTCTCTCTCTCTCTCTCTCTCTCTCTTCATGTCTTTCTATCTCTCTGTATCTCTCTCTTACCCTGACACTATTCTTGCGGGGAACTTGGAAACCACTAACAATGTGGGAAAATGCTTTCCGCATCATAGATTCCATGGCTGCAACATTTCCCTCTTAATGATGACACCATGACCTCACTCTCTTCTTATCTTTTCAATTAATCACTTGTAAACATGATCATTAACACCACTGAACATTATGATATCAGCCCATCTTTTCAAAGTTTTCCACCGCCAATCAAAGGCAAAGACAGAAACATTCCAAATAGAAAATATTACCCACAATTCTCGCACCCCGTTTCTATGCAAAAGAAAGGAATTATCCCACTGTGTGCAAAAAAATAGCACATTTTGAAATTCTGTCAGGAAACTACAATTTTGTATTTACTGCATTTCCAAAACCATTGGTCACTGAAATATGACCTAGGTATCCTCTCTCTCTGCCAGTAGGTTGGGTGTTTCCATGTGTTAATTGGTTGCTATCTCAGTGAACATGATACAAATGCTCGCCACACACACTATAAAGTGTAATAGGTAATTGAACACATCTTCACATGCTCTGTAAGTTCATCTTCTCTAGGGACTCAAATTTTGCAATTTAAAAAAGAAAACTCAGTTTTTCGTAGACACATGATTCCCTGAAATCAATCAATCTACGTAAACTAATTTTAACAGTTCATGGGCATTTGAATTCATGTATTGAGTACCCTTGAAATCAACGAAAATAAACAACCACATAAATTAATGACTTTACAGTATCTGTAAGGCTATAAATAGAGCCTTTCAAGTATAAAGGTCGGAGATGATTCAACAAAAAGTTTTGTTTTCTGTATACTTTACTATATAATGATTTTTGTGTTAACATTACTGATGACAAGAAAATCATGTATACTGATTTACTGAATACTTACTAAGCTTAGTGCGAGCTTCTTCTTTAGATAATTTGAAATTCTGGAGGTGTTGTTTCATTTCTTCAATTTCTGCATTCAACCTCAACTGTGTCCTGGTCTCGATGGCAGAACTTTGCATCAGCTGATGTAAACAGAAACAGAATTGAGTCAGTAATGACAATGCAGCTTTTCCGATGATAACCTATTTGACTCCAGGATCCAATAAATCCTTTCTGTCCATGGTTCAGTTTCCTGTCTATTACTTCTAAGCAAATCATCAATTAAATTCTGTAGGTGGTACTCCTTTATTAAAATCTAGAGTACTGAACTGGAAGAGATGTTTTACTGGAAAAGTCCATAGTAAACTATATAAAAAAGTTAACCAGTTGAAATTATTTATGAAAAAGTATGCTATAAATAAAACCAACGCTGATGGGTTTGAGACAAACATTTATCAACTTCATATACAATGGTACAAACTTGAAATAATAACAGTATAAACAAGGTTATGAATTCACATTCAAGTTGTACTGAAAATAAAATTTCCGAACTATATTGGTTTCAACTCTGTTGATGTTGCTATTTTCAAATGGATATTAACATAACTATAAGAATGAAGTAAATAACAAACAGGAATAAACAAGAGCATTTCACTGCCAGTTCTAAAGAGCTTCAGGTACATGTTGGTTAAATCAAAACTGAAAAAGGACAAGTGTTCACTTATCAATTTATCATTCAAGCAACGGATCTCAAAAAGATCTTTAAGCCCACTATTGTTTGATCTTCACTTGCGAATTGAAAGTTGGATTTTTTCCCTTCTTCAGTCTTCAGTGGACAGACCACGGACGATCTGATGATGGTGCGCTAAATTCAATAAGATATTTTTTCTACCAAATTCAAAATTAGAGTATTAGAATTCTATGCAAATCAGAATCTGGTCCATATGAATAAAAGTGATGATCAAAATGAATGTACCTGTAGACGGTCATTTGCATGGTAACCACGAAAGACAACCTTTTGTATTTGGTAGCCTATCCGTTCTGCCCTGTGTGTGAGCTCAGGAAATGAGGATAGCTCGCTTAGTTTGTGAGTATTTCTTAAGAAATCTTCAAATCTGTCCATTGAAATAAACAAGAGAAATAAGAAAACTTCAATTAATGCAGTTTTTTTCATCGGTTAAAAAAGTCAAAGATGTATGAATTATTTCCCCTACATTGTATCATTGTTGATATTGTTTAGAAGAGATGTAATACATTATATCATTGTAATATTTATAATGACCATCATAGAACTTTAATCCAAAATTTTACCATTAATTATCAGAAAAAAATCTCAATTATCAAAACAGAGACAAAGGAATGAAGGAAAGAGAATAAAAGTTAATTGCTTTTGCCTTATAAGGAAATTCAACTTACGTGTTCTTTCCTGCAAATGTGATAATATCAGCACAAACAGCACTGAAAAAAAAATGATGAAAGTAAGAAATACTAAAATTAACCACTCTACCATATCCAGACAGTATTTTCTAAAAGTATCCGCTCTGCCATATCCAGACAGTATTTTCTAAAAGTATCTGCTCCACCATATCCAGACAGTATTTTCTAAAAGTATCCACTCTACCATATCCAGACAGTATTTTCTAAAAGTATCCACTCTACCATATCCAGACAGTATTTTCTAAAAGTATCCGCTCCACCATATCCAGACAGTATTTTCTAAAAGTATCCACTCTACCATATCCAGACAGTATTTTCTAAAAGTATCCGCTCTGCCATATCCAGACAGTATTTTCTAAAAGTATCCGCTCCACCATATCCAGACAGTATTTTCTAAAAGTATCCGCTCCACCATATCCAGACAGTATTTTCTAAAAGTATCCGCTCCACCATATCCAGACAGTATTTTCTAAAAGTATCCGCTCCACCATATCCAGACAGTATTTTCTGAAACTTCATACTAGTATGATGATCCTGTTTGATTATTGTGTATAGATCATTTAATTACCTAGTACATTAATGTATATCTCAACTGTCATTCATAGAACAGAATTTATAAACCTAAATGTTATCAAGTATAACGACATATTCAGATTTGCTATACAAATCATTTATAGGAAATTTAGATTTAAACAAAGGCAATCTTATGAGAAAATTAAACAAGATAATTTTTTTTCCTTTTTTCTCCAATTTTTTAAATGCATATCATACATTTAAACTGCACATCGTAATATTACATGAATGTTAAATAATGTAAAGATAATTTCACAAGCAAACATGATCATAATATTAATACTGCATTGAAAGATCATCAGATCAGAAAACAATATAGTTCGAGCATCAATACTTACTTAATCATGTCAGCCACTGGATCATGGGTTGTGTCCAGCTATTCAAATGAAAAAAAGACAAAACATTCATGTCTGTTATCAAATTCTGCATCAATTGTTTTTCTTAATTTCCAATTCAAATGTTTAACAATCAAGATTTCTTTAAATATTAACAATACAGGTCTGACATATCATGGTGACTAAGTTTTTTGTCGTTTTTTTTTTACAATAAAAAACAGCCATTTGTGCAGACTAGAATATACTATGCCACATAATTTTTTATGTTCTGTCCTTAGTGATAACCATTTTGGCACATAATGTCAATCTATTTTGAGCATTAAATCTTCATCTGTAAGTTTGAATTAAACATTTTGAATTGAAATTAGTTTTTGATTGAAACATTAATCATCGCCTTTGAGTCATACCTAATACTGTAAAATTATCATTTTTAGTGGGGATTTATTTTCATTGAATTCTTGGATTCCATTAAGTTATATCTTCAAGAAATGATAATCAGATATAAGCTGAAATGGATTATAATACCAGCTTATTTCGTAAATAAGATTTAGCCCCGAAATCAAGCGCCAATGAAAATGTATATCTTTGGAAAACCACAAAAATTGAATACCACAAAAATGTATGGTCACACTATGTTATGTTGAGAAGTGATGTTATCCTACATATGGTGCAGCCATTGTTGTAATGCACATGTTACATATCTTTTTATGCTTTCTACGACCGTGACAGAAAAACAGCTGTATTATAAAGCATGTGTATTAATTTGACAGAATTACTTTTTGAACTTACTTAAATACTTAGTTTAGCAATATGAATAACTGATGAAATAAGCAATTTTGTATATCAAAATGAATTATTCATCAAATTTCATGAAATCGCTGTCATATTTGTTGAAGTTTGAAACAATATTTCCCAGCTGGGCGATTATTTTGGCATAAATCATCAGGCAAAATTCTGTGTAACGTCAACGCAAGTAAACAAAGATTGAACAACAAAAAGATCTGATTTTCAATCAATGTTGCGGGATAAATAGAACATATGGCCATTATGTTAGAAAATATAAGCTGCATTTTGGATGGGGACAGAAAGATAATCACAATTCAGTCAGAGTAAAAGCCATACTCACCATTTTGAGTATCTCGTTCAGATTGTAAAAAATCATGAGTTTCACTGTGATCATGGTATCATCCACTGTCCTTACATCTCGTACCTTAGAAAATTATCAATTCTAGACTTTTGTATCAGCTCTATTAGGATGTAAATGTAATGGTTTGTCTAGACATTAAGGGAATAGCAACAGTGATAGAACTAGCATTTAAAGAAAGCTGGCAGAAAATTTTATATTTTAAGTTTAATTTGAATTGAATATTAAAAGAATTCAGAATCGATCGGCTCACCTGTCAGTAATTACTGTCTCCATACTGTAGATGTACTTATTTTGGCATAATCAAATTTAGGCTCAAAATCGATTTTAAACAATGAAGCAATTTTAAACAAAGATGAATTTTCATTCATAATTACTGCTATATCAACAGCATACAGGAAATGATGTTACAGTGATCAAATTTTAACATGATATGCAATAGGATTGTTTTTTGTTGAATACAAATTGATATTTGTCAGTAATCTACAGTTGACGTATTGGGCACATCAGAATTTTTTTGGTGATGTCAAGCTAGCCAAAGTGATAATTACCAGGTATTTTATTTAAATAAATTTGTAGAGCCATGAAAACAAATTAAAAACACGGAAGTTTTGTTTACAGATGTGGATATTTTTTCCTATTTTTTATTACTTACATTGTAGTAAAACTGATCCGGGATTATTGCCAGCTGTGTAAACTTATTGTGTCCTGGGATCATCCTTGTCTTGTCAGTTGCATCACATCCGTGCCAAGTGAACTGATGAAGCCTTCCATAATCACAAAATGTTTAAATTTTTACCACAAAACTGAACAAATACTACAAAGGGGAATAACCTCATTGGTGGTAAATATCTTGCACAAAAACACTGCCGAAAACAGAACAGGGTGTAGGAAGTGATTTACAGGTTATTGACTAATTGAAGTTCTAATGTTGTAAATCGTATCACTAACGGAAGTCTAGAGTGTCCCGTGATTCTTGGTGTTAATATTCAGTAAAGCAACAGTTCCCAATTGATACTCCAATTAGGATATACCTCAGAGTGGTAAGGCTTTAGATATATAGAAGCTTAAAGTTCTGGAAAAAAATAGGTTCAAATATCATTTCATATTTAGTGTGCCACTTTCTTCTTTCCAGTCACTGCCTGACTCATAGCTTTCAAAGTGTACGATGTTCACTAAAATGTTTCCATGTTAAATATGATACCAAAAATATAGTACAGATTCTGGACTTCAAAAGACAAAAAAGTTACCATTCTTCTGCCTCAGGAACAAACACTGTAGGGCCCTGGATAATTCTGCGCTGCACATCATTGTCCTTTAGACGCTTGTAAACAACAATGAGATGATTGGCATCTATTTTTGTGGCATCTTTGATTTCAATACTGTCATACATCATGGTGTTATGGAAAACCTCACATGGTCTGAAATATTTTGGAAAAACACACACAGTCTGAAATATTTTGGAAAAACACACATGGTCTGAAATATTTTGGAAAACAGCACATGGTCTGAAATATTTCAGAAAACAACACATTGTCTAAAATATTTAAAAAAAACAACAGAAGGTCAGAAATATTACTGAAAACAACACATGATCTGAAACATGTTAGAATGCATCATATAATTAGTCATAGAGGTCTCTATATTTATATCACAGTCCATATATACTGAAAACAAATTACACATATATAATAGTGTTTTTGTTGTGATGTTACACCAGTGGGGTTTTGCAGTATCCTTTCACTGCTTCCTCAAAATCCATGAAAGCCACTTTCAAAAGTTACTGGGTTTGGTGTTTAAAATAAAGTCTCAAACAAGTAATTCTAGTTGTTTTTAACCATCCATCCAGTCTGCTACTAAATCCTGCAATGCTTTGAAAATATGAATACAGGTACATCCAACACAACTTGTCTTGCTTATTTTTGCAATAATTGTGTACTTACATTTACAATATATATAGTTATAAACTTCATTTATTTTAAAACAGTTTTCTGAAACA
Organism: Ylistrum balloti; assembly: GCF_031769215.1. Classification (NCBI taxonomy): domain Eukaryota; kingdom Metazoa; phylum Mollusca; class Bivalvia; order Pectinida; family Pectinidae; genus Ylistrum; species Ylistrum balloti. Next base: position 221,348 of record NW_026782775.1, on the reverse strand, counting down.
AGCTATCATCTTTTTTATTTTAAACCATTTATTTCAAACAAGCATACATCTTACATCACTCTTGAATACCTTTCCATGTCAGACTTGATACAGAGAATACCTTTCCATGTCAGACTTACAGAGAATACCTTTCCAGGTCAGACTATACCTTTCCATGTCAGACTTGATACAAAGAATACCTTTCCATGTCAGTCATGATACAGATAATACCTTTCCATGTCAGACTTGATACAAAGAATACCTTTCCATGTCAGTCATGATACAGATAATACCTTTCCATGTCAGACTTAATACAGAGAATACCTTTCCATGTCAGTCATGATACAGAGAATACCTTTCCATGTCAGACTTACAGAGAATACCTTTCCATGTCAGACTTGATACAGAGAATACCTTTCCATGTCAAACTTACAGAGAATACCTTTCCATGTCAGACTTACAGAGAATACCTTTCCATGCCAGACTTACAGAGAATACCTTTCCAGGTCAGACTTGATACAGAGAATACCTTTCCATGTCAGACTTGATACAGAGAATACCTTTCCATGTCAGACTTGATACAGAGAATACCTTTCCATGTCAAACTTACAGAGAATACCTTTCCATGTCCGACTTGATACAGAGAATACGTTTCCATGTCAGACTTGATACAGAGAATACCTTTCCATGTCAGACTTGATACAGAGAATACCTTTCCATGTCAGACCTGATACAGAGAATACCTTTCCATGTCAAACTTACAGAGAATACCTTTCCATGTCAGACCTGATACAGAGAATACCTTTCCATGTAAGACTTGATACAGAGAATATGTTTCCATGTCAGACTTGATACAGAGAATACCTTTCCATGTCAGACCTGATACAGAGAATACCTTTCCATGTCAGACTTGATACAGAGAATACCTTTCCATGTCAGACTTGAAACAGACGATATACTTTTCCAGGTCTGATTTGGTAATCTGGTCACCTACTTGAAAGATGAGTGCCTTTTACTACTACACAACTGAATATAACACAAGAAATACAGTACCTCCTTATCCTTCAGTATCTACCTTTGTTTGTTCATCAAACAATATCGTTCTGTATGGGTACCTACCCTCGTTTGTGTGTGACAACACCATCTTTATCCTTCAGCACTAAGAACTGATATTGATTGGCTGTGTAGGATTTTAGGTACTGTAGTCTTTCTCGGTACAGAAATACCTGCCAAAACAATGTAACCATCAAACATAATTATGTATTTACAATGTACATTTATATAACACATCTTTCTTTGTTGTTTGTTGTTCTGAATTTGCAATGAAGAGGACACTCAAACATTAAGTCTTACACTAAAGAATGATAGATATGTGCCTGTATTTGGTAATTAAGTTAGATAAATTTGAGAGACTTTCTAGGCCTATAACACAGAGTTTGAATCATATGACAAAATTTAGAGACTACTTTCCGTTAGCTCTTTAGATCAACATCATTTGATGAATTTAGTACAAAAAAAATATATCAAGACCTGTAGACCTTCATTTCAGATTTAAGACAAGAGGCCTAGAGGGCCTGTATCGTTCACCTGGATATTCAAGTCGATATTGCAAAACTTTGCATTTCTTCAGAAGGAAAATATTTCCATTGATGAGCCTCATCCTTCAAACACAGCTTGATATTCCCTACGGGTGGACACAGAGATCAATACTGTTCTCTTGATGTCCAGCAATGCTGCTAAGCTATGAGATGGGAATCTCAATGACTTCAGAGACATAATCTTTCCTGTTGTGGAACCAAACCCAAGGACAACTTATCAGTTATGAATGTGTTTAACGCCTGATGCTGAGCACCTACTTTTTACACGAAATTGGTGCAGACCAAATTTGATAGGAATCTGTTCATGAATAGTTGCAATATATAGTAAAAACTGACACACATCCGATACCACAACATCCCTATAGCTTACATGGCCCTTCGGGCTAGGTGAGCTTATGAAAATGGATTATTGTGAATTATGTTCTTCAAAATTATCCCTGTAATGAAATTTAGCAAAAAAAAAAATTCTAAGAAAATGAACTTGACATTGAAAAATGAAAAAATGTGTCATTCTCTTTCAACTTTGGCTTTGATGTTGAGTAGTTGATATCACATTTAGTATATCTTTTGAAACAGAGATAATTTTGTCCCATCATTGGAACAGCTCTGTAAACAGTCAAACATTTATAAGGTGACAATTGTCAAGCTTGTGTTTGAAGATGTTGTTTAACAATCTCAATTATATCGTCGTTTTAGCAGGAAAATAATACTGATTGGGTTTTACACTGATGATCTCCCATTAACACAGAATTAAAGAAAGTGACAAATAACTCTACTACTGAAGGTAGGGGTTGGAGGGGAGGGAGGCTATGGAGGCATAACACAAGGTCTCATTGGATTAATCCACATAATAAAGCTGATAGGAGTGAGTCCAACACAGAAGATTCTTCCTTTTATCTAAATTGTATGACAGTGTTGTTTACATGTTTACATGTTTCCAATTAAGAAACAGTAGTCATCAACATTTAAACAACATGTGTCATCAAATTCAGAAAAAACCAAGGTCCTCCTGTGTTGGACTCATTTCTATCAGCTTTATTAAGTGTAGTTTATAATACGCTGTTTAAACTCTTTTAATAAAATAGACATGTGTATGTAGAAGTTGAAAAAAAAGTTCAATTGTTTTTCTTTTACTTTCTTTCATTGCTTCACTATGTTGTTTCATCGTGTATTGGCAAGCTTTTTAACTAACACTCTATTTTCTCCCCAACTCTGGAAAACATGAATCAACAAATGGAAACAGTCCTTTGCAACTCCTATCATGTACATACCCTTTCTGGTCCAATGATCAAACGACCTTCACCTAGATAGTTGAATACAACAGCTTGCTGTCCCTCCCTTACTGTTTTGAACTTCATATTTCTGTAACAGAGAAGGACAACTATGTATGTGTTAAACTTTGAGAGGGTTATTATCTAAAAATCATTAGATTTAGTTTTGGTAAAAATTGGTTTATAACGACAGTAAGGCTACATATTTCAAATTCCTTGGCTGTAACTTTACAGAGATATAGACATTGTGTATCCCTTCATCATATGCCCCTGGTTACCATAATGTTGATTTCTGTGAATTCTCTAGACTGAGAATTTTTTCTCAAACTCACTAAACTGAAATAGCATATTAAAGTTTTATATATTTAAATCAACAATTTAAACATGTATATAACTTAAAATTTCTCCGGCTCTTTAACTAATATACAATGTATATAGACTGTTTCTGTTGTTCCAGAAGACAAGAAAACAGGATAATGCAGTCATATAATGTCATAACAACATGGTTACAGCTAATTTGACTTAAAGAATTTGGGCGTGTTATATTGATCCTTGTGCAAACGATTCTGATTGTCTATCCATGATTGCTTTATTGCCTTACTCATGGTCAATAGTGACCATGAGCAAGGCAATAATAAAATCACAAATAATAAAATTAGAAATCTCCACATTATTTTGATCCCTGTTGCCCGACTAAAAAATATCTATCTATATATTTATATATATATTTTAAAACAATTAAATTTCAATGCTCTGGTTTCAACATAATTGTTACCAGGTCTGCTTCCTCCTTTTTAGATATCTTTTCCTGTTGCAGAAATAATTAGATTTTCTCTCCACCCTTTCTTCCTTTTTTATCTTGAGGGAGGAGGGCGGTTCAGATAAATGTATCTATCTTTGATGCATGAAATATCTCGATAATTGAATTCGGATGATATGATTTTCTGTACTGGTATCGTGTGGTATCATGCATTTTCGTGCATTTTCAATTCTTCCTCGATTCATTCTAGTTTTCCACATTGTAAAGTGTCATTAATCTGTTAATTACCGATATTTTAACCGGACGGCAGATCTGATCGAAAAGCTAGCTCAGACACAGGAAAAGGGCGTTCTATATTTGAAATATAGTTTTATACATGGTATATAGTAGTGTGTATTTTAAAGTGATTTCATATGTATGATTTCTGCTCTATGATCTACAAGTCCGATTCCTGATGTTCAGGTTCAATTTGTATGTCGTCAAACTGGTCTAGATATTTGGACTTTGGGAGGAAAATAACAAAACTGAAGAATTTACTCACATGTACGTGTTCTGTCGAAGGATGGGTAGTTCATTCTCATAACTTTGTAACACGGAAGCCTAAATTTAGCAACATGTAAACAGGTATGTAACCTTAGTTATTGGTCGTTTTCAGTTATAAACGGCAACTCGATATGGCGTGAATCGTTTCTGCTCATTGCTTCCTAGGGTGCGTTCGGTTCAGTACACCAATAACTTAAGTCAGATTTACCTCCCTTACTCTATGTGCTCGTCTCTCTTGTGTTGAGTGTTAGGCCTTCCTTAAAAATGTACCTATAGTGAATTCTCAATTGCTATAACATTGATCTAACTGTTATTTAATACACTGAAATTCGTGGATATGCTGCAATACTTCAAATTAAATAATGGTATCATCAATCAGCAAAACATCAGGCATACGAATAGGAATTTGAAAACATAATACTGACATGTACATTTCCTTATATAAGTAATAATGAATAACAAGTAACAAGTAAGTAAAGGACACAGGCAAAAAAATGCCTCTACATCCATATCTAAAACTATATGAAGCTCAGGAGATGTTTCCTATAAAAAGGTCTAAGATTCTCAGTTATTACATATGTATAGCCAATTAAATGCTAAATAGCAAAAACATTTCACTTTTTTTCAAGTTGAAATGACATTAAAAGTTTCCTCTTTATATATTTGTTCTGGGAAGGCGCACAATTTTTCTACTCCAATGTGGTCCACGGACACGGTATACAGAATGCACCGTTTCATTGTTTTCTTTCTGCTTCGCTTCCTTTTATAATGCCTTCTCTGCTTCTCTTTCACAATGTGATAAGTCGTTTCTTATTACTACTGAGGAAAGTTGGCTATGATTTCTTATTTTTCTGATATTTTTAAAGATTCCTTTCTTTGGTTGTTGCGACTCAAAACGAACTAGAATAGGCCGGCTGTTATTGGTTATGTCACTGGACTCTGGTCTCTTTCCCAATCGTATAATTTTTCTAGGCCTATCTTTGTTTGACACTCCAACTATTTCGTCTTTGCTTGGTGCAGATTTCTCAGATTTCATTTCCAGTTTAGCGATTAACCCTTTTACCTCTCTTTCATATTGTTAAGAATTTAAACGCCGTTCAAACACTATCAGGATGAGAAAAGTCAAGGAGAAATTATACGTAGATTATTGCGTCACTAATGATTTTTAACGTGAAGCTACCTAAAATGATACAGATTTTCAATGTTTTACCTTAATATTCCTCCGTGTGTTGGTTGGGATCTATGAGCGCGTCAAGAACTCTCCTCCTCCCCCTCCACTCCACGTGCTAGATATATATATTTTTTGTTCATTTTGGCAAGTTAAATACCTTATGTAAGATGCATTACCTGTCACTGGCGTTTATTTGGAGAGAATTATCGAAAAGATAGCGGCAATGAGTTTATGGCATATTTTAGTTTAAACGTTAAAGTATAAAATTAGCTGAGAATATGGTTCACACGACATCCGTTCTCCTTGTTTGGTTGTCTTATGTTATATAAATTCAACCATAAAGAGATCTCACTTTCACGAAATGACGCATTCGACTGAAAATTGAACATCACATATATTTTCGTTGGTGTGGCATTTTCTCATTTTGTAATCACTGAATATAAACTAATATGAAGTCTTTTTCACATGTTGAACTGCCTATCTATCTTGACGTAGCCATCAGATCAGAAACCATTTTAGATATTTGGTGAACGAGAACGAAAACCTTGACTAGGCAATCTATAACAAAAACTTAAAGAATATTTTCTTGCTGTCGGGATTGTTCTACGTCCATCTACGAGATTATTGGGGAATCAGTGTTGTTGAAATCTCCAACAACGACATAATTACGTTTCTCCAAGACTACGCTACGGTGTAATTGACGTCATGTCAAGCTCTGTTACACTCACGGTACAAGTGCACGACGTTCCTGTGGTTTAGTCATCATGTTTTATCAAGATTACCCTCGTCAGTTCTCGATTACCATCATATTCTTACTACGACTGTGCTACCTATCACCATAAATTACTATGTTGCGCCAACGAATGAAAACGTGCTATAAATTGCCCAAGTTCTGATAAGTCTATTTTGAAAAGTCTATTATGAGCTTATTAACCTTACATTTTCCCAAGAGTTCTGAAGTCTGAGGTCGTGAGTCAGAATATGTATGTATGACTGGGTGTCGGTAAATATTTTATCAGTGTAGATTATATTACTCATAAAATAATTCTTGTCGAAATTCTGAATATTTTTGTTAGCGTTAACATTCAGCTCGCTCCTGGCACCCAAGATTATCTACCATCGATGAAGTTTAAGCTGCAAAGTCCCCCATAAAATAATTTAAGATCCTTGAAGTTGGTGACTAGAATTAATTTCTTATGGACTTATTGATGCTCTCTGAGGTATGTGTTGAGAAATAAGTTCCGTATGACCGGTAGGTGTACACTAAGAATGATATGATTTTGTGATGTTGTTCATTTAAGTTTGCCGGCTTTTATACCGTTAATCAGAAGAAGAGAAACTAGAAATGGTCTGTTTAATGTTTCATTCGCTGTTTTGGCTGTATCTAGCTCTAAATCTATACTGATAGGTGCTATTCATTTGTGTGTCTTTTGTACAATCTTTGTCAAAGTCTCGGTCAAAACTTATGATTTCTCCAATTGTTGACATATTCTCATTTGAATATCAAATGATATTCCGTCAGGTGATAGCAAACGCTCATTCATTTGATTGAAACTGCATATTCAAGAATTTTCAAAATAAAAATATTTCATGGAATGAGAAAGCTCTATAAATCTACTTGTGTTAACATTGACAGGTCATGGACATGGGATTCTGTGAATTAGGCGGGAAAAAAACACGAACATTAGTCAATTAACTGAATACACGATGGTTGTCAATGTGTACACAGCTCCATTCGAAATAACGAGGCGATCATTTCTGTTGATGGACCAATCAATGATACATTATGATTATTGGCTTGCCTGTAATCAAATACAGTGTGAAAGGCCTCGCGAATAGATCAAGCGGTGTGGACAATAAAGAAATCTCATTTAATCTCTAAAGATTGCTCAAGTCTCGTAAATCTTGCTGGCTTATGTTTCTGTTTCATTGTCAATATACCTTCGCCTCGAATATACATTGTACCTTTAATACAGCTAAGTTGTTAGTGATCTAAGAGTGTCTAATAATGCCGGCTATCAGATTTCACTAGTCCGGAAATAAGTGAACACCTTATGACATACTACTGCCACTGCAATATATACGTAAAAAATATATACACGATCAATAAAGTAATAACTACAGTCATTTTGGAGGCAATCTGTTTTATATCTGTGATGTAAATTTTGTAATACATTCTGTCTTGATAAAGGAACTGATTGCATCGATATGTATGTTAATTGTTAGAACTGTCGTAATTGCTTCATTTGTTCTCTACAGGTGTTCATCATCTTCCTACTTACAGATTTGAGCAGCTTTCTATCTACATATATTGATCTGTTTACTATCTACATATATTGATCAGCTTCATATCTACATATATTGATCAGTTTACTATCTACATATATTGATCTGTTTACTATCGACATATATTGATCATATACATATATTGATCTGTTTACTATCTACATATATTGATCTGTTTACTATCTACATATATTGATCTGTTTACTATCTACATATATTGATCTGTTTACTATCTATATATATTGATCAGATTCCTATCTACATATATTGATCTGCTACCTATCTACATATGTTGATCAGCTTCCTATCTACATATATTGATCTGCTACCTATCTACATATCTGCTACCTATCTACATATATTGATCAGATTCCTATCTACATATATTGATCTGTTTACTATCTACATATATTGATCTGTTTACTATCTACATATATTGATCTGTTTACTATCTACATATATTGATCTGTTTGCTATCGACATATATTGATCTGTTTACTATCTACATATATTGATCAGCTTCCTATCTACATATATTGATCAGCTTCCTATCTACATATATTGATCTGTTTACTATCTATATATTGATCTGTTTATATCTACATATATTGATCTGTTTACTATCTACATATATTGATCAGATTCCTATCTACATATATTGATCTGCTACCTATCTACATATGTTGATCAGCTTCCTATCTACATATATTGATCTGTTTACTATCTACATATATTGATCTACATATATATTGATCAGATTCCTATCTACATATATTGATCTGTTTACTATCTACATATATTGATCATATATATATTGATCAGATTCCTATCTACATATATTGATCTGTTTACTATCTACATATATTGATCAGCTACCTATCTACATATATTGATCTGTTTACTATCTACATATATTGATCAGTTTCCTATCTACATATATTGATCTTACTATCTACATATATTGATCAGCTACCTATCTACATATATTGATCTGTTTACTATCTACATATATTGATCTGTTTACTATCTACATATATTGATCAGCTTCATATCTACATATATTGATCAGTTTACTATCTACATATATTGATCTGTTTACTATCGACATATATTGATCTGTTTACTATCTACATATATTGATCTGTTTGCTATCGACATATATTGATCTGTTTACTATCTACATATATTGATCTGTTTACTATCTACATATATTGATCAGCTTCATATCTACATATATTGATCAGTTTACTATCTACATATATTGATCTGTTTACTATCTACATATATTGATCAGTTTACTATCTACATATATTGATCAGATTCCTATCTACATATATTGATCTGTTTACTATCTACATATATTGATCTGTTTACTATCTACATATATTGATCTGTTTACTATCTACATATATTGATCAGCTACCTATCTACATATATTGATCTGTTTACTATCTACATATATTGATCTGTTTACTATCTACATATATTGATCAGATTCCTATCTACATATATTGATCTGCTACCTATCTACATATATTGATCAGATTCCTATCTACATATGTTGATCAGCTTCCTATCTACATATATTGATCTGTTTACTATCTACATATATTGATCAGCTTCCTATCTACATATATTGATCAGCTTCCTATCTACATATATTGATCTGTTTACTATCTACATATGTTGATCAGTTTTCTATATGTTGATCAGCTTCCTATCTACATATATTGATCAGATTCCTATCTACATATATTGATCTGTTTACTATCTACATATATTGATCTGTACTATCTACATATATTGATCAGCTACCTATCTACATATATTGATCTGTTTACTATCTACATATATTGATCTGTTTACTATCTACATATATTGATCAGCTTCCTATCTACATATATTGATCAGATTCCTATCTACATATATTGATCTGTTTACTATCTACATATATTGATCTGTTTACTATCTACATATACTGATCAGCTTCCTATCTACATATATTGATCAGATTCCTATCTACATATATTGATCTGTTTACTATCTACATATATTGATCTGTTTACTATCTACATATATTGATCAGTTTCCTATCTACATATATTGATCAGCTTCCTATCTACATATATTGATCAGCTTCCTATCTACATATATTGATCAGCCCCCACCCCCTTCTAGGTTTCCGTAAAGAACGAAACAGTTGTACTTTAGTTTACATTTCCCCCTTGGTCCCCTACCCCCTTCTAGGTTTCCGTAATGGACGAGACAGCTGTACTTAAGTTTACATTCCCTCCTAGGTCCCCCACCCCCTGCTAGGTTTCCGTAAAGGACGAAACAGCTGTACTTTAGTTTACATTTCCCCCTAGGTTATTTATGAATATATCGTCTTGAGTGTTTATGTCATCATTTGTTGGTGCGTCTCCAACAAGTTCTCAATTGGCAACATTCAGTGTGTAAATACGTCATTGCTAGTATGGTAAATAAATTCAAATGGTTTTTGCATGTTTATATTCCTGAAATCATTTTAAAGTTTTATTATGACAATCCAATTAAAAGAGAGTATTTATGGATATTGTTTTTATTGTTTTTATGCATACTCAGTGACCCCTAGTTTAATTCTGAGTCTTAACATCATTACGTGTATATACTTACATAACGTATGTATATTTACACCCGACATACTGACCCCTAGTTTAATTCTGAGTCTTGAAAATATTACGTGTATATACTCACATAACGTAATGTATTTATTCCAATAAACGCCCCGGGGGCGTGAAATTTTTTATTAGACAGGGGGCGATTAACAGAACACAAAATTTCATAATTTGTTGGTCGCGACATGCCATGGCTGCCACTTAAAAACATTGTTTAACAAACTAACGAATTACTCAGCAAAGATTGCATTTGAAAATTGCAGTAATTCCAACATCGTTGTAGCTTTAAACATTGTTGTCAATTGCATTCTGATAACCTGAATTTTTGTATGAAATGACTCGATGTCAATCGTGTCAGCTTCAGTCAAAAACGTACAATGTTCATCATCGCTTGTAGACCTAGTTTGCATAACAAAATAAAAAAAACACAGCGGTATATAACCCAGTCTGTTTCTTAATAAATCCCACCTACCTGATAACAATGTATGGGACAAAACGAAATTACGACACTGCTTTCAAGCTTAAAGTAATCGCCTTCGCAGAGTACAAGGGTAAACATGCCGCCGCGAAAGTGTTTCGTGTTGACAGAAAACGAGTGCGGGACTGGTGTCAAAGCAAAGAAAAATTAAAAAAATCATTCTAAAACATCTAAACGCTGTAAAGGAGGTGGAAGGCATGTCAGATATGAAGATATTGACAAAAATCTGATGAGATGGCTACAGGACAGACGGGAGGCCGGAATACGAGTGACTGGGAGAGCATTGCGGTTTGAGGCCCTGCGTATGCATAAGGCAAATGGTAGTCAATCGTTCAAAGCCTCATATAGGTGGTTTTCTAAATTCAAAAAGAGACATAACATTTCGTGCAGGCGATCTACGCATGTGGCACAACATGAAGTTTCATTAATTGATGATCGTATTGAAAGTTTTTTTAATTTCGTGTTAAGAATGCATCGGCTACGAGAATACCCCGATAGCCATATTGCTAACATGGACGAAATCCCGGTGTGGTTTGACATGCCAGGAAAATCGACATTGGCCCCCCCTCCCCCGGGGCCAGACAAAAATCCTGGGCGAACGAGGGAAGTGTAAAATTTTGGTTAAAAAAACTCTGGGGTGTGAATAATACAAAAAATTAGTATGGTGACGCTTTCCGGCATCATATGCCAAGATGTAAAAAAAACGCTGGTTCGTCAAAAATATAATTCAGACATCTGTGTTATACCCGGAGGATGTACATGTAAGCTACAGTCAGCCGATGTGTCGTGGAATAAACCCTTCAAACAAAAACTTGGAGAGTTGTATTACGAATGGTGTTTCAGTGGCCCCATTGAGAAAACCAAAGCAGTGAATCGTAAAGCCCCATCTAAAGCTGTAATGTTGTCTTGGGTCAAGACAGCATGGGATAGCATTAGCCTGGACACAATCAGAAGATCGTTAAAAATGCGGTATCAAAAATTAGCTGGACGGTAGCGAGGATCATATTTTCCAGCATGATCCTGACGATGAGGAATTCCAGGGGTTTAGTGAAAAGGATGTCCAAGCTGCAGATGACGTTTTTTTTTTTTTTTTTGTAAAATTTAATGGGTGATGTGAACGCGCCTTCTATTCCACAAATAGAACTGAGTGAAAGCGAGACTGGCGAAAGTGAAAGTAAAAGTGAAGACAGCAGTTCGTACGGCAGTCCCGGCCGTTAGGACTGCAGTATATTGAAATGGACCGTGGATTAACTTGATATTACTTGTGTACATGTCGTGACAGTGTAATTTTCTTGTGCCAAAATTCATTTGTTCATGTTCATGGATACCAGGAATTTAAAATTTATTAAAAGGTAAGCTTTGTAACCTGACTCCTGAGTTGTTGAAATTTACTGAGAAAACAGGTGGGGGCGTTTATTAGAGACGGGGCGTTTATTGGAATAAATACGGTATGTAAATTTTCACCCGACATAGCGACCTCTTGTTTAATTCTGAGTGTTAAACGGTAGTAGATATGTTTACTTGTATGGTGTATGTATATAAAAAACGATAAATGTACAAGCTGATGATTTATTAAAGAAAATATAAACACATGGAAATGCAAACAACACGTAAACAATGGAAGTTGAATACAAATTAGGTAGCAGTTGCACGATATCAAATCATGTTTCGCCTGGATTGAAACAGTTATCATTAAAGCTTCGGTACATCAAACTGTCATATTTTACAGTATCTCCACCAGTTTGTTGGTGCATGATACAGCGGGTCTTTTTGTTTCACAAATACATAACGTACAAGATCACACAAGCAAAGCAGTAATAAAGTATAAACAACAAACACAGAAAGGACGAAGATTCTTACTTACAAAATTGACAAGTTACAAGAAAATAGAACTGTTGATATGGATGGACAATTCAAGTGATATGACGTCATTACAAGCCACTATATGGAAAAATGTCTCTTTATCGTAATCGTATTTTCAATATTTCACTTGTCCGTGTTTTTGATAGGTCAACTCTGTATCTTATATGACTAAAACACCAAAATGCGAAAAGTGTCAATCAAATACAAAATCAAAAATGAGTTGTCTGTGTGTTTATGTAATTTCGAATATCTTTTCTCTTCTGTCTGCTCATTCTGGAATGTCCTTTCTGTAACCGAGTTCTCGTAGAACTTCCGCTTCCGCTGGAATTTGACGATTGTCTTCGTTGGTGGTGCTGACCTACCGACAAACACGTGAAATAAATACAATTGTTGAGATGATTGTTTTGTCATTAAAACGTTTGAATACAATAACTTCTACGATCTAAGACTTGTGATTTTATTAAAGGTTTCGACTTTATTATGACGTAGGCCCACAGTATCACTGACGAGTCCTACAAGGACGAAACAGCTGTTTGATATAGCATCACTGACGAGTCCCAGAGGGACGAAACAAATGTATGATGCAGCATCACTGACGAGTCCTAGAAGGACGAAACAACTGTATGATGCAGCATCACTGACGAGTCCTAGAAGGACGAAACAACTGTATGATGTAGCATCACTGACGAGTCCCAGAGGGACGAAACAAATGTATGATGCAGCATCACTGACGAGTCCTAGAAGGACGAAACAACTGTATGATGTAGCTTCACTGACGAGTCCCAGAGGGACGAAACAGATGTATGATGCAGCATCACTGACGAGTCCTAGAAGGACGTAACAGCTGTATGATACAGTTTCTGTGTTGTATTATATATTATTTTCTAATGCGTCCTTTGTTAATGTTTGATAACATATATAGTCAATGACGTCAAAAGGTTGTAGAAAAACAAATAAGTGACTATTAGTCCAATACAATCTAGAATTAGACAAAGTGAAGCAGAATAATGAACTGAACTTTATCATAGCACTATTTTATCATTCTAGTACTCTTTAGCAATGTAAAGTACTACTTAATGGGAAACCAGGTGGCGACTGTGGAAAACCAAAACTATTCAAAAGAAATGTTTAGATGTAAAAATCTCATAATTCAATAAAACATTCTGAGTTTGCAACACACATACACACAGAAATATATCAGATTTACAAAATAAAAATACGTAAAAGTGTACACACTACTTACGTGTATCTGAGACGCCTTCCACTTTGGTCGTTTTGTTGCTGAAAATAAAAATGGCACTTGACAATCAAATCATTAAGTGGTAATGAATTGTTTTTCGATTGAGTGTTAATGAACTTAAATATAAGATAATTGTTTCGATTTGATGTCCAAGTTTAAATGCTTTTAGTCTGACATACATTTAGCAATATTCGCTGTTTACGACATACTGTATTTTCGTTGGACTTATTTTTTGCAGTTTTTCGAAAAAGGGAGAGAGAAAAAAAAGAAGAAAAATGTTGCTTTGTGGACATTTCATGTCACAGACAGATACACCACTATAATTGTATTTATACTGATTTTAACAGCTCATGGACAAGTGAACCCATGGATTAAGAGTACCGCAGACATCAACGAAAATCTTACCTGGTTCTCTGAAAGGTTTCCTTGAGACCATCCTTCCAGAAAGTAAGGAGACTGTGCTTTTTGATAAGATATCCTATTAGACATATCGAACCAACACTCGCCATACAAAATGAGGTCAGCCACGCAACATTCTTTGTGTCTTCAATGAAGGAAATGTACCTGTTCCCGGAGTCTGTGACGTCATTGGCTGACGTGGCGTAGTCAGGAATGATAATTGTTATCAAGGAAGTGTCTGAAAACGACATGGTTCCATGTCCTGTAAATCTGATATTTCTATCGAATATACAAATGAAGTGAAACACATTAAAACGATTATAAGGAATCCTGATAATGTACTGTAAAACATCAGTTTTCATACAGAATTTATTTTTGACGACAAAGAGATACACATAGATCATGGTTTTATATATTACTGATTACCTGAAGGATGAGCAAATGACATACATTCCAGAATTATTCGATCTCGTAAAAATAATCAATCTATGATACCAATTGTCGACTTAATGTTTTTTATCTTTGATAAACTTTTGCTCTGGAATAAATACTACAACTGTTAGAACAACGACCTCGTGGATTAGTGTATATAGTTGACAATGATGTCTCTTTTGTGTCAATCTAAATTTTGAACACAATTTGAATAAAGTCAAAACTTTAACAAAATAACCCACCAGAGTTACCATCTGTGTCTGAAGCGGTAACCGTTATATAATTAACTGTTCCATTCCCAAGTGTTGCGAGGTCACGTGCAGCAAATAACGACCCAGTTCCGGATATTCCAAAAAAGTTAGTACTAAGTAATGACTGATTGATTGTGTAAGAGACTGTTCCTGCAAAACAATAATAAAAAAAGAACGCTTTTTATCAATAAATTTCCAAATTCCGTCTAATATCGGGATATTTCTTTAGTTGTCACATCTAAGTCTCCTTCCATACATTTGAAAGCACACATTTGTTTCCTTTCAAGATATTATTTTAAACAGGGGATTTAGCGGATGTTTCTCTATTGATTTGATAAAAGGAAGAAAATCGCATCAAATAAAGATATCAAATTGATGCGATCATTTACTAACAGATTTTTTTTTATACCAGAACTGATTATTCTTTCAGCAAGACTGAGGTGAATATATATTTTCAAAGGTAGCTAAACCATCGCATTTACACAGGAAAATATCGACAGGCAAAGTAGCAGTAGTGATTAACGACAAATCTGAGGCGAATCGGAGACGATGGCACGACGGCTTTCAGCAAACGTTCGTATGTTTTCGGTAAATAGCTAAGGTGTCAATATCTTGCATAGAATTTGTCAGTTTTGTAATTTTTTTCAGCAAAGTACAAGTGGAACCAGACAATGGTAAACACATTGACAGATGATAAAGCACACGATCACTTTAAAGTGAACAAGTGTTTAAACAAAACAATAAAAGAAAAGAAGATATTGACGTATTTAGATGTGTTCCTCATATTTAAATATTATACATTGTATGGAATGTTTCGTCTGTTTGTCGCTGAGGAAGGATACCAGCAATTATCTGAAAGTGATGCCAACATGCTTCAGATTCAATCCACGTTTACATACAAATGTGTTAATATCCGTATCAGGCATTACAACTACCAAAGATAACTTTTGTAGACTTTTTCATTGTAGACTATAAAGAGTTGAAACAAATCCAAATATAAATATATCAAAAGCTTACTGATGATATCTTTACACACCAACCAATACAAGTCACCAGAATAGCAAAGCCTAGTACATACCATAGAGTGCTGAATAATCTGCATCATTAGCAGTCACGGTTCCTATGACGTCACCAGTTTTTGCGGATACGCTGGACGTAAATGTGTATGTTTCGTAATCAAATGTTGGGTTGTTATCATTAATATCGTTAATTGTAACCGTCAGTGAAGCAGTTCCGGTTAATTCACCGTCATCAGCAGTCACTACACAACTGATCGGCGACGATGAACCTTGCAAGTCAAGGTCATACGTGGCATAAAAAGTTATCTCCCCTGTTGAGGAATTAATCATTAACTGATAGCAGTCGATACTGTAGGATACCGTGTCGGATTCCGGATCAGTGACAGCAAATGAAGGCGTTCCCAAACTGGTACCTCGCTATGAATAAAGTTATGAATAAGATATAGATAATTATTTCTTAAAGATGTCCACGTTAACAAAATCATCATTTCAACTTAATTCTATATTATGAAGTAACATTATGTAAAAAGGAAAGATAACACGAATAAAACACAAGAAAATATAACATAATGCAAACATAGATTCGATATCATTAGAGCAAATTATGGACAAAAGAACGATTTCCATAGAGACTCCTCAAACTGTACAAGACAATACGGCTAGGTGTTCCAAAAGAGCAAGTGTCTTCTGCTTATAATAATAAACATTATTTACTTTACAATAATGTAGTGTTGTCTGTCATGATCGCAAATGAGCACAATATAGTTAGGTGCCAACGAAGGAATCAGGATTATTAACAAGCAAGAGAGAACACATCCCCCACCCCCTGAACCGTTGCAACGAGCGAAGTCTTCATCAACCTGACCTAACGTATTTCTGTTAACTTAGAGCGAAGTGATTTGAGTATGGTTTCCAAATCGAATTCCAACTATAAGATTCAACGAGCGCATTACTAGTGCAGTTAATCTCAATGTTTACTTCCGGTATTAATAATGAATGGACAGATAACTGAATAGTACATTTTAATATTTTAGAATTAGATGCATTGTAGCCATATGATAAAAACTGCATCATACCTTTGTATTATCAATTAAAGGCAAACTGGAAAACTTACAAGTTGTTCCTCGTTCGCAGAGAGGTAATATATAGCGCTTGAGAATCCGGGAGCTTCATTTACATTTTGTATGACGACATCAAGAGATTGAACGTCGCTTGCCTGTCCGTCAGATACCTCCACTGAGATGTTGAATAAGGTGTCTGTCAACGCTTCGAAATTGATCGACACTGACGTGGTGATCAAGCCATCTAAATAACAAAATGGCCGAAACAGACGAAAAAATATATCATAATATCTATCTGTTTTCAATTTAATTGAAAATAAGAAATACACATCTTACACACAAAAACAATTCACGACAACGAAAAATAATATCAGAAGCGTGAATATTGACATATTGATAACCGTTATGATGCTGACTGGCTTATGAAAAAATAGGAGTGACAGTGGCCTAATCTTGCGATCATTATTTCACTTATGTACTTGTCATCACCAGAATCGTCACAGCTTATTATACAGGAAAAACTTTCCACAGAAACTAAATCTATAACAAAAACACCAGCATACCGAAATGAGGTCAAAACCTGGTCATAATATGAACAAATGAATTACTTCTCACAAAACACTTGTTTAATAAACGAAAAGAAAACAGAACAAATTTCAACGGGGAATGGGTGTTGAGTACACGGGTTTGAACTCGCTATGTTTATCTATGCCAATCCAAGTAATGATCCGTTCTCAAAGCGGGAACCAAGTCAACAGTTAAAAAATCTCAATAGGATGTTATTGCATATTATAAAGTTTTGACTAACTCGAGTCTACTGTGAACATTGTTTGTCCAGAGCTTGGTGTGACTGTCAGAGAATAGACGAGAACCTGTCCTGCATCAACATCGATCGCCACTATCTGTAACACTGTGGTCCCAGCAGACTGGTTCTCCAAGATAGATATGTTCGAAGGATAAGGTAGGTTTTGAATAACGGGAGGCGAGTTTATGTCTGCAAATAAAATCGTCTAAATGTAATCAAAACCATAATGCCCTCTCGAAATCTGCGAAAATGAGGGAAATTATGTCAGTATTTATTGTTTATATTCAATTTCTTGTCTGATATCTGCTAGTGATTTATCCAAAAACCAACAAAGTCGCCATTAAAAGAATAAAAACAAGATGGCAAAATGGTACAATGTGTTATTTCATTATTGTTGGTAGCAATACGGTCATTCGCCCCACCATTAGAGTTTGTGCTGTCACGGATGCTTCAGTTTCCAATCGGATTAGCGACCTCACAGCATATGCGAGCAAGGTACAGGGACTTTAGCAGTTGATGCAATTTGTTATATAACTATCTTATAATATATAAAGTTGTTTCTGTACTAAAAGGGTCATTGGAATAAATTCATATAATAATAATCACAGGCGAGAATAAGAACACCCGATTAAGTTAAATTGCTCTGTTTTTTATTCAACCTACTCGATATTTTAACAGTAATAACGCGAGGTCCTACACTGGTGGTACTGTCTGTCACATGGACGTCTACGTCATATCCAACTGTACTTTCACCTATCACCTGATTGTTGCTAACTTCTCCTCCTGTCAAAAAACAACATGTCAGCATAAACATAATCCAAATGCAAACTATTCAATAAAACTAAGACGAAATATGGACAAAAGAAAGATTTATGTGGTGACTCCTGAAAAAGTACAAGGCGAATAAGACCAGGTGTTCCAGAAGATCGGGATACAGTGTAGTACAGACAGATATACACCAGTTTAAAAGACTAGGAGGTCTGAGATATTGGTACTGTGTAATGAAACAGAAAAAGAAGTGGGAGAATAATTTTGTCGTAGAGATATACTGTTAATTAGATTATTTATTTGCAGGCTGCACATTAATACTCAAAACCATCACACTTAGATATCAGTGGCCAACAATGGTATGAAAATGAGAAAAATATATTTAGTTATGGGGCTACTGTATCTCCTCATATAGAATTTTTCCGCAGTCGCCTCCTGGGCTCCTAAATTTAGGTCTTAAAATGACTGACGAGAAATAAAAATGTGAAACATTTGTATTATGCATTTTAATTCATTGTTTGACTCTACCGTATCTAATCCTAGCATTGCATAAATATGTGTTATTCACTTGTGTCTTTTGTAAATCCTTAAGGAAATAAAGTGGAACGTAATTGAGCAGAAAATGAAGAGTGAGAGCCTGAATGTTGTTTTTATTTTTTTTTTATAAAAAAAAATCATCTATCATCGTACGTTGCGATTTCAAACAATTCTGTTTGTGGACTACATAATTCACTAGTACTAAAGCGCTTAAAATTTTATTAATTGAGTTTTATATAAACTTCAAATTTCCAGCACAATTAGTATGTAAGGGTAATTATGGAACATCGGAAGGTTGCCTCAGTTTCTCATTTCAACAAAATGACCACCATTTTCTGATCAAAATCAAAATATCGTCCATTGTTTTTAATGAAATTGTGACTGTAGAAGTACGATAATGCTGATAAAGGAGGTTGTTTTGTTGTTCTGAAGGTTGGGGTGGCTTCTTCTACTTTTGATAACCGGGACTAAATGTTATTGTATTCACCACCTGTTGATGTTTTGGTCCATTCTTATAAATGTGAATTGTTTTATACTGCTATATTTAGCACTCAAGTGAAAATATTTCACCGTGAAGAACTATGATAGTGATGGTAAAAGTGACAATATTTTCTCTTGCGAAAGGGACAGATGTATGCATACCAGTTGTAATCTGAAACGGACATGAACTACAAGTCATGGAGTATGTTAAGGTATCGCCTTCTGCATCTGCTCCCGTCACCTGGTATACACTTGTACCTGAAGTGGTTGAGGTTGGTATCGATATTACATCTGGAATCGAGAACATGCAAATGTTACACCTAAATAGAAAATGATCAGTCTACTAAAAAAAAACAGAAAAAAGAAAATACACAAATATTGAGCCATGGAAATAAAACTGACAATTCAAAATGATGCAGGCTATATAGAATAATATAGGAAAAGAAGAAAAAACTGAATAACAATTAAGATATTAACAATAGTGCGAGATCAATGTTCATATGTTGGTGTGAAGAGGTTTATAAATACAATACAGTATTGTTGATTAAAGTGTTATAGATCACGTCTAGACCACATCTGTGCCGAGACAGCAAGGGGGACTTCCAGTGTCTATCTAATTTACATCCGTTGTATTGTAATGGACGGTGTTTTTTTGTTTGACTACTGTCGTGTCAGCACCTAGTTACTTACTTGGTAGATTTGCAAAAGTTGGTGGACTGTTTGGTAATATATAGACGTAAAAGGTCCCGCTGACATCGTCCTTTGTATCTGTACAATTGATTGTCAATTTGTAGCGTTTTGTGGTCGCATAGTTGAACGATGAGCTCGCTAAGGAATATATACCGTAAGCTGAAAAAGAGAACACAGACGTCAGACAAGACAGACAAGAAGTATAACTTTCATCTTTATCGAAATTTATCGCATATAATAGATATCAGAAATACAAAAATAAAGGAAACTGTGAATATATCATAAAACTGTGCTTAACTGTATCAAACAAGTTATAAATGTACTGCCTCCTTTTAATCAGCATAATCCTTTTCACCTCTCTGTCTCTCTCTCTCTCTCTCTCTTTCTCTCTCTCTCTAATATCTGTCTGTTGTTTTCTGGCCCTCAATATTTCATTTCTGTACAAAACAAAATCTTAATGCAAAATAAAAAAAGATTAAGATGTAAACGGAAAACCAGTACAAGAAAAAGGAAATTAAGTGTTCTTGAAAGGGAAGCGCCTTCTGTTTGATCGGCAACACCAGTCATGTCAATACTGGTCAATATTTATAGGTAATGTTCCCAAGTAAGGAACCACCAGCCATACTAATTACCATTGACAACGTTCAACAAATCAAACAAAACAAATGAAAGAAAACGTATATAACATACATAAGTAAATTAGTCAAAATCGAATGTTGTTTCGTGTTGTAATGACAATTCATATTACCGATTCGTTTCCTGGTCATGTCTTCGTCCCAGAATGGCAAAATTTTGCACGGTTGCTAGGTGGTATTGAATTAAAAGGCGCTTTCCCTTCTGAAACGCAAGGTCTTATTCTCGCCACTTGTACTCAAGGACCACCAAGTGATTGTTTGCTGACATTTTCCTATTGTGTTTATTGATAAAGAACCGTTTTTCAGGTTTTGTTAACAAATCCGTATTCTTCAGCTAATGATACTTAATAGCTACATAAATGATAAATTCATCCAGGCAACATGTAATAATATTTACCGTATACTAAAAGTGCAAACTTACAGCTTCCTGATATCACTTTAACAGTAAAGTAACTGGAGGAAGGATCAGATGCTGACAGTAGGCAAGTGACCGTGTCGGCTGGAGACGCATCACTTGTCACAATCGTGTGAAGAAGTGTTTCCACAACAGTCGTTTCTGTCAGATAAGCGTATGTAGGCAGACTCGGAATCAATGGTACCTGAAAGGAGCATCTAAAAATAATCTTAACGTTATATAGAAACAGTATGCGTCGAGTTGTTCATTCCCCCGATTCATTCAGTGATGATAAGCAAATGAAGAAAAAATTTGGAATAATATCGACACAGGCCTTAGTAATTTAAATATGTGTAATTTAAGGGAAAGGTGATATCATCATTCATCGATATATGCTGTTTTCAAATAAATTTGGAATTCCACAATTGTTCAGACAAATAAGACACATGGATGATCGTTATTATGAATAGGTTACTAGCAGAGCATACAGAGAGTTAATAATGAAAGTAGATCGTCAGAATCTAAAACTAAATAACAGACTTCAGTTATTGCATGAAAATATTCATAAATCAACTACTAAATTTATTTTGAAAACGCAATATATAAATTGGTTTGGTAATGGCCACTTAATAAACTGGATCAGTATGAGACAAGACACTGCTTTCTGCAGCTGTTTGGTTTTTGGGATTGTGCCTTCCTTTAGACTGTGTGCCTAATACCCAGACTTTGTGTGTGGAAGGGTGGAGCTGTCTTTTGTTTTTTGTGTTGCGGTGTTCTCATATATATATATATATATAATACTACTTTTTACTCGTATTTACCGCATTTCCGACAGTAATGTTGACTTGTGTAGTACCAATGTTTCCGTCGTTGTCCACCACTTGAAAGTCTAGTACGTATGTACCGGATGGCAAAGTTGATAATACTTTGATATCAACTACAAAACAAATATCTGATTATTTTGTATGTGATACATATTTGTTATAAATAACATGTTATGATTTAACATCTTAATCAACTAGTTAAGGCATCTTCTATCACATGATCGATCTGTTATCCATTAAATTTATCACTTGTGTAATATACCACTTAGCGGTTTCTATTGGTTGCGTCAGTCTGAAATAGATTGTCATGTGAAAATATAGACAATGCCGTAGCTTAATGATCTGAAAATGACACAGCAAAATGGTAGTTTCAGTTTGATTTTGTCCTCTTCATTTTCTATATTTAAACCTGTGAAAACTTTATGCGATGAAATGTGTCTTTATTGATGTTTGTTTCATACGAGACTTAATGAATATCGTCTCCAAATTTAATTTTTTGGCTCATGTTTTTGGCTTATATCAGGGGGTTAGATGTTTTATACAGAAGTTTGTGTGTGTAACCTTAACCCTTTCAACTCCTACATATTACCACATAAACGTAACAATACATAGAATTCAGGATGTCGTAATCTATTTTGAATTGATTATATTGGTAGTATATCAAGTTAACTGTACCGTCGATTTTTAGTTTTTACATTACAAATGATCAAGTGTTCCTCTAGACCGTATAACGATACAAATATATGATATGAATACGAATTCGAGTTGTCCCTGAATTCATGAACTATAGGAATCGGTAAACTGTCATTCAGAGAAAACATGCAGGAGAACAGCATATCTCAGAGACTTGAGTACATTTATATCAGCAAATCTTGTCAGTCAAACATCTCGAAAACACCAAAACGAACGTCATTCGATGTAATAAACTCATATGTACAGTATATACCAAACAAAGGACTGCATCACACATCATTTTATATTACGTACTCACTGCACCGTATTAACAAAATACAGAATTATATTGCCGGAAAAAATACAAGAGATGGCAGAACTTTCACCAATTGTAATATAAAAATAGCGTCCTTTGCAATTGCGATCGATGATAATTGTTCAGTATCGAAAAAAGCTATTGCAGCTAGAAGAAAGGCAACTGTGGGGATGCCGAATAAACGCTAATCAATACTTAGCTCTTTTGAACGATTTCAAAGTGAATATGCAACTCCCTTGTTCAATAATGGGTACTTGTGTCGAAACGATACTGTTGTTACGAGTTTATTGAGGTACACTCAGACACCTATCGTTTGTATTTTTGAGTTGGATGTCCGCTTACGTGTTACAGGGTCCAGTTCGAAGTATGCGGAAGATGACGTCATAGTGCTATTTGTTGTGCCGCCATCGGGGTCTGTCACTGTAAGACGTACGACGGTCGTACCTATCGGTGAATTCTCAGATATGGCGGGGGTGGCTGATGAGACGCTGAAGGTCGGAGTCACTTCACTTAAACTAAGTACTCTTACTGACAGGGAAGAGGTAGCCATGTTAGAACAGTCATCCGTTGTCTGAAAATCCAAACTGTAATTTCCAGCCGGAACGGTGGAAGCAACCTTCACTTCAACTGGAACGTGGAGAATTATTTAAATCATTTACATATTGTGAAGATAAAAACATCTGACTCACAAGTAAATAACACTTCTTAAAATAAATTTAGAATTAGGAATAGTGGAGTCAAACACCGAATAAAATATATCATACAGCTGGTTTTTTTTCCTTCAGGGACTCGTCAGTGATGTAACTGGACAAAGATTTAAAGACAAGACGGCGACTGATGGAAATTCATAAAATTATCGTTCGTAGATTGGAAAGTTAATAGCTTTATAATTGAATGCATTTTGTAATTAGAACGCGAAGTACGTGTGTATGTTCTGAACCTTATCAATTTTCGAGCGTGGTATGGAAGTTGCTGCAAACCTTGGGTACTAATATTACATCAGAAGTTCCACCACCTGTTATCTAGAATATTGTCCAAAGAAACATAAATAAATATCTCCTTTTAATACATATTAAAGTGTTAGAGCAACACAATAATTAAAACTGCATCATACAACTGTTTCGTCCTTCTAGGACTTGCCAATGATACTATGGGCGTAGTGTTTGAAGTCTGAGGCAAAAGAGAGATACCAATTTTTCTCTGGCATGGATTCCTTCAGCAGAGACATGTACTGACTTTATATCGATGTAGAACAGTTTTTAAAATGATAGAACTATATTTCATACATAATTTGACAAATCGCAACGACGGAAATAATCGTCATTGGGTGAACTTGTTTTTCGCTAGGATTAAAACATAGCTAAGACGTTAACAATACTCATGACCTTCCCAAGTTACCGCCAGCCTATATAGTAGTGAATAACTACATCGGCGGATTTTGTACTGGTTTGTATTTTCTTTAATATATGTACTGTTAGCAACAACTAGAATCTTCAAAACTTGAAAGAAACTGAAATGTCATGGGCATTTGTCTGAGCAGAAACTTAGGTCAAATAGTGTAAAGAACATTAAAATAAAATAAATAAATAAAATCAGTTTAGCTACTCACGTGTTGAAGAATCGAACGAAAAGGAATTCAGTTCACTAGATTACAGGCTGATTATGTGACAATAACTATTACCATATTCATGATCATTTAAAAGTTAACCTGGTGATATCACTTACGTGTAGACGTGTCGAACGAAAAGTAAGTTGATGATGACGTCATAACTGTACTGAGGGTGCCGCCGTCCACGTCCGACACTGTAAAGGTGTATACTGTTGTACCGACGGCGGCCGTCGTAGATATGGAGGCTGTTGGAGTGGCGTCGGAGAACGTCGGACTGGACGAGCCAGCACAGGGATCTGTAACAGTCACAGAGAGCGTGGCTGTCGCCGTGTTGGAACAGTCATCCGTCACTTCGAAATTCAGAGGGTAAGTTGCAGCAGGGACAGTCGATAAAACTTTTACCTCAACTGAAACATGAAATTACCTTATTTGTTATGAAAAATACCATTTTTTAAAATTTGACTAAAAGGGTGTATAGATAACTAATGTATTAAACCAACTCATATTATCTTACCGAGATAATAAAGCAAGACTTCAGAATGTGCCATTCCAAAATCTAAAACAATTTTGTACTACAGATTTATCAGTGTAGTTGATATTTGGATAATTTTAACATGTACATGGAAGGAAAATTAGATATGACTTTAATGAGATTGAACAACAATACTTTAAATATATATATATGTATACCCTATATCTATACCATGTTTGATATACACTGTTTCCAAAATACAAAAAAGTTCTTTTTTTTTTATTTTTTTTTTTTGTTTTACACAAACATTCACGATACGCGTCCCGATTCGTCTATTGATACAAATTAATCTACATGTATGAACAAAATCAACGCATATTCAATAATTTTTCTCACGTGTAGACGTGTCGAACGAAAAATAAGTTGATGATGACGTCATAACTGTACTGAGGGTGCCGCCGTCCACGTCCGACACTGTAAAGGTGTATACTGTTGTACCGACGGCGGCCGTCGTAGATATGGAGGCTGTCGGAGTGGCGTCGGAGAACGTCGGACTGGACGAGCCAGCACAGGGATCTGTAACAGTCACAGAGAGCGTGGCTGTCGCCGTGTTGGAACAGTCATCCGTCACTTCGAAATTCAGAGGGTAAGTTGCAGCAGGGACAGTCGATAAAACTTTTACCTCAACTGAAACATTAAGTGACCTATTTAGATGTATAATACAAGCACTTCACATATATATATATATAAGGTCTTGTTTTTAAGGTATACTTGATATCGGTTTGGAATCGTTAAGCAGTGATTAAGTTATCTTTTAGATTTCATTTCCTCTGGAATAGTGACATCCTTTATAAACATATGTTTTGTAGGAATCTTATAGGAAATTGAGAATTACTATCTAGTGTATTTAAGCTGTGACTTGAGACTCTGATGATGCTTCAGTTTATTAAATAACGGCATTACTGATGATATTTTTATCTTTTTTATCTTAAAAATTATATATACTGGGTCTGAGATAAGTTTTTTTTTTTCATTTCATGTGAGATTTTATAAAACAGGTCTAAGATATATTTTCTTAATATGAGCAAAGTAAAGAACTCTAAGACCAATTTCATAGATTCTCATTCTGAGACGAAAACTTCTTTAACATACGTTCTATCACATTGCGTTGAAGATGCATTTTGACAGATTTTAAAGTTCGGATGTAAATGACAAAAAAGTAACAAAAGCAGTTATTTCATTGCTCGATTTTCAACTAATGACGTAACGTCGTATGTCCCTGTTATGATATCATGATCGCTTTCTGTATTGCATAACCAATGACAACCGTTCCAGGATATAAATCACCAGTCACAAATATATATATATATATGATCAATGAAGTAATGGCACTTTATCAAGACATAGATATTACATGAATTTCTCACATACATAGAACATAAAACAAATACAAAGTTATATATCTAGATCGAGAGCGGGGGTGTAAATTTAGGTGTCTTAATAATCTCTTCGGCGGATGAACGCTGCAAGTCCTTTATAACGGAAAAAAACATTCAAAGTTGTTGTATGGAAGATAGTGATTGAAATGTAAGAAAAAATATTTCCTTCGATTCAATTTACTAGATAACAGGCTGATTATGTGACAGTAACTATTACAATTCATATATTCATGACCATTTTAAACTTAATCTGGTAATATCACTTACGTGTAGACGTGTCGAACGAAAAATAAGTTGATGATGACGTCATAACTGTACTGAGGGTGCCGCCGTCCACGTCCGACACTGTAAAGGTGTATACTGTTGTACCGACGGCGGCCGTCGTAGACATGGAGGCTGTCGGAGTGGCGTCGGAGAACGTCGGACTGGACGAGCCAGCACAGGGATCTGTAACAGTCACAGAGAGCGTGGCTGTCGCCGTGTTGGAACAGTCATCCGTCACTTCGAAATTCAGAGGATAAGTTGCAGCAGGGACAGTCGATAAAACTTTTACCTCAACTGAAACATGAAATTACCTTATATGATATACAAAGATTCAATGTGCTACTTCCTGCATAAAATCAACAGAATGTAATATTAGTCAACCAAAGATTCTACACTAAACAATGTGTTAATCTTAAACATTTTTAGGGAAAACGTTTGTAACATACCTACAGTTGTGGTAACCCACATCGCACCACATACTTCGTGCGCATGTCGTATGCAGACATTATGCACATTGTGCATACATCGTGCTGCATCGTGCGCCCGCACCACGGTATAGTGTAATTGTAATACTATGTATATAGTCGTTTACTAAATAAAATTCGGAAAAAAAAGATACGCAGTGACACCGCCTTTCCATTGTTTGTTAGTGGCATTCTACATTGAATACCATACCTGCTTGATATACTTCTGTTATGAAATGGGACTTCCTTGTCGTATGCCCATGAAGTATGCTGAATTTCAGTTTGAGTGACAGATTTCAAACGCTGAACTAGGAACGCAAGGAGCCAATCGACTAGGTACGTTCCCTTTTGAACGCTGTGCAAGGTCCTCACTGGATAGCGTGTGAGGACCTGTGTGCTGCGCAAGACCGCATAGGCGCTTCTCTGATGAACACTTGAACCAAAAACCTTCATGAAGTTCGGGATGTTGTATGCAAAGTTGACACGGCGACCAAAACTCAAACAGCCTTGGTGGTTCCATACGAAATCACCGCCGTGAAGTCACGAATTTGTATCGGAAAGTGGACTAGATGACAGCTATATTCCAACAAGGCCGCATGAAACCATCAGAGGACCACGACTTCCCACTATGAACCATGAGACGTAAAAACTACGCTGTGTTGGTGAGATTGATTCAGTAAACACCTTGTACAGTGAGGATGTGCAGATCTTCAACCTCTTTGGACTTGACCGGAGACCTGCACTGGGATTCCTTACATTTCTTCCCAAGCAAAAACTGGCAGCTGATCTACGGATAGGCGAGAATCTCGGCAGGCGCTGCCGAAAAGTCATCAGAATAGGAAGGGTATGAATCCAATTAGATCTAAAGAGCAGACAGAGAAGGATGCCTTTGCGAATTACAAAACAGGGAGAATGTAGTGAAATGGGACTTCTTTGTCGTATAAAACTGCAGTATCCTGAAGGAAGTTCCATTTGAGCGATTTGTCTTTTAAATACCGTGATGAATATGGAAAGTTCGTCAATTTCTTGACGTTGGCGCGAGATCTATTGTTAGTCAGTCTACAATTCAGCACGTCAGTAAACATATGCGTTTTTACAACTCCGCTACCTGCCTTCTTTGTACACAGTTGTCTTAGGTTATTGATAGCACACATAACAATACTATTGTGCAAGTCATAAGCAATGTTTAAACACAATGTTTATAAAATTAACTATTCATAAATGTCATTCTACATGTACGATCATTGTTTAAACACCATCTGGTATTTTTACTCACGTGTAGACGTGTCGAACGAAAAATAAGTTGATGATGACGTCATAACTGTACTGAGGGTGCCGCCGTCCACGTCCGACACTGTAAAGGTGTATACTGTTGTACCGACGGCGGCCGTCGTAGACATGGAGGCTGTCGGAGTGGCGTCGGAGAACGTCGGACTGGACGAGCCAGCACAGGGATCTGTAACAGTCACAGAGAGCGTGGCTGTCGCCGTGTTGGAACAGTCATCCGTCACTTCGAAATTCAGAGGGTAAGTTGCAGCAGGGACAGTCGATAAAACTTTTACCTCAACTGAAACATGAAATTACCTTATATGATATACAAAGATTCAACGTGCTACTTCCTGCATGAAATCAACAGAATGCAATATTAGTCAACCAAAGGGTCTCCACTAAACAATGTGTTAATCTAAAAAATATTTTAGGGAAAACGTTTGTAACCTAACTACAGTTTTTGGTAACCCACATCGCCCCACATACTTCGTGCGCACATCGTACGCAGGTCGTTCCACATTGTGCATACATCATGCCGTATCGTGCGCACGCATCCACGGTATAGTATCGTGCGCACAACTGTACGATAGGATCGCACATTTTGTGCTGTTTGGTAAAAATCGTAGGCGAATATTGCGTATTGATAATAAAAAGGAAAATTCATGAAGTTGTTGCTAAATAACTATCACATGAACATTAAAATTGATTGGTTATTACCAAAGTCATTTCCAATTCGACAGTTTTCGAAACAACACTACGAGTGTATCTAACTATTCGGTGTTTCCTGCCAATATATTAGAATTTTGATATATTTGTATCCTTACATATTTAAGAAAACATACATCAACACCATTCCATATTTATTTATAAATAATTTCTAAATGTATAACAACAATGATAGAATAGTACATTTGTGCAATATAACTGCACAACGTACGCCCAAATATGCTATGGCTCATTTCGTCCAATGTTTCTATCGTGCGCACATCAGGCATACATCGTGCGCACAACGCACCTTTGTTTAACGGTGTGCGATCCAAAGATTGTACCTCAATTGAATTATTGGCATGCAAAAGAAAGAAAACAACTTTGACGCCAATGAAGTAACACGATCGTACTACATGAAGTTATCAAAATAGTCCGTACATCAAATCATTGTTCCAGAAATGCTCAAAGTTAATCTTTGTTTTACACTAACATTTTCAGTACTCATCCCAGTTATATATGAACTTTGACCTAGCATTTTGACCTAGCATTTTTACAATTATGACCTTTTCATTGTAATGCATACCTTCAGATGCTTTATCTATAATGGGTGTATCTTAATCATCTTTCATACACAATACATAATTATACAACGGGTACATGAAGGCCAAACATTGTTGATAACAAATATAATGATGTTTGTTATGACTGGTAACAAGACAAATATGTTTACTATTTTGCAATTTTCACTATAGCATTAGATATAACGATTCCCATCCTACTTTTGATTGGTATCTTACAGACTACAATGGATATATCTAACACAAAATAATGAAGGTCACATTGTAAGAAGCATCATATATTTTGTACTACAAAGTCACATGAAAAAACAAACGAAAAATAAAATACTTGCTAGAATTTGAAAAATAGTGAATAAAGTTTTCTTCCTCAAATGCTGTGTTGTTTACTTATTTAAGAACAATATAATCATAAAATGAGATTCATTTTACAACTAAGATGTTGTTTTTTTTTCTTGATAAAATCAGTTTTCATTGCAAAAATTGTAATACTATGTATATAGTCTTTTACTTAATAAAGTTCGGAAAAAAGATACGCAGTGATGCCGCCTTTCCATTGTTTGTTAGTGGCATTCTACATGGAATACCGTACATGCTTGATATACTTCTGTTATGAAATGGGACTTCCTTGTCGTATACAACTGCAGTATACGGAGATGAATAAGAAAAGTTCGTCTATTTCTTGACGTTGGCGCGAGATATATTGTTAATCAGTCTACAATTCAGCACGTCAGTAAACAAATGCGTTTTTACAACTCCGCTACCTGCCTTCTTTGTACACAGTTGTTTTGGGTTATTGATAGCACATATAACAATACTATTGTGCAAGTCATAAGCAATGTTTAAACACAATGTTTATAAAATTAACTATTCATAAATGTCATTCTACATGTACGATGATTGTATAAACACCATCTGGTATTTTTACTCACGTGTAGACGTGTCGAACGAAAAATAAGTTGATGATGACGTCATAACTGTACTGAGGGTGCCGCCGTCCACGTCCGACACTGTAAAGGTGTATACTGTTGTACCGACGGCGGCCGTCGTAGATATGGAGGCTGTTGGAGTGGCGTCGGAGAACGTCGGACTTGACGAGCCGGCACAGGGATCTGTAACAGTCACAGAGAGCGTGGCTGTCGCCGTGTTGGAACAGTCATCCGTCACTTCGAAATTCAGAGGGTAAGTTGCAGCAGGGACAGTCGATAAAACTTTTACCTCAACTGAAACATGAAATTACCTTATTTGTTATGAAAAATACCATTTTTTAAAATTTGACAAAAAGGGTGTATAGATAACTAATGTATTAAACCAACTCATATTATCTTACCGAGATAATAAAGCAAGACTACAGAATGTGCCATTCCAAAATCTAAAACAATTTTGTACTACAGATTTATCAGTGTAGTTGATATTTGGATAATTTTAACATGTACATGGAAGGAAAATTAGATATGACTTTAATGAGATTGAACAACAATACTTTAAATGTATATATATGTATACCCTATATCTATACCATGTTTGATATACACTGTTTCCAAAATACAAAAAAGTTCTTTATTTTTTTTTTTTTTTTTTTTTACACAAACATTCACGATACGCGTCCCGATTCGTCTATTGATACAAATTAATCTACATGTATGAACAAAATCAACACATATTCAATAATTTTTCTCACGTGTAGACGTGTCGAACGAAAAATAAGTTGATGATGACGTCATAACTGTACTGAGGGTGCCGCCGTCCACGTCCGACACTGTAAAGGTGTATACTGTTGTACCGACGGCGGCCGTCGTAGATATGGAGGCTG
Source organism: Ylistrum balloti (assembly GCF_031769215.1). Classification (NCBI taxonomy): domain Eukaryota; kingdom Metazoa; phylum Mollusca; class Bivalvia; order Pectinida; family Pectinidae; genus Ylistrum; species Ylistrum balloti. Next base: position 189,609 of record NW_026782775.1, on the reverse strand, counting down.
TCGGAGTGGCGTCGGAGAACGTCGGACTGGACGAGCCAGCACAGGGATCTGCTACAGTCACAGTTAGTGTTCCTGTTGCAGTGTTAGCGCATCTGTCTGCGACTTCAAATACCAGTTGGTATGTGCTAGCTGGCACAGTCGACAGCAAACTAACTTCACCTGATTGTAGAGATACACAGCTTAAAGTGTTTGCAAATACGATCGACGTGCATGGCTCTCGAAAAACACCACTCGGACCTAAGATATAGCTTTAAGCATACGACATCAACAAATTGTTTAGTCCTCTGGTTCGGGAAAGGACTTTTGGTCTCTCTCATTACATTCTACATTATCAATTTATATTGGTAACCAATCGTCTTACGTGTTGCAGAGTCGAAGCTGAAATATGTTGAAACTGACGTCATCTCTGTCGACAAGATATCGCCATCTACATCAGACACGCCTACCGTATACACACTCGTCCCAGCTGTTGCACTGTCAGAAATACTGGCTGAACCGTCCAAATTGCCAAAAGTTGGACTGTTCGTTGGTACTACAATAAACAGATTAATAGATTTTGTTTGATATTTATAATATAACAATATTTAATCCTATAAGATAATTGAAACAAATGAAATAACATGTATATAGATAAAAGAGAATAAATACAAAACTCTTATGCGTTTCCTTTTCGTTGGAATGAAATGATCGTATTATGATAACGTAAACGAAACGCATATAAATGAAAAATATTTTGCTTATAACGCTTAATCCGAACTCAATGAATTATAACCAGAAACTAGAAGCTGCTATAGTATCAACAAAAACCATGAGAGGTTTTAAGAATATAGACCCGAAACAGACAGGTTTGCGAGATTATATTTTGACTTGAACTCATAATAAGCTGAAATCTGAATGTCCCTGGATGTTGTAAACGGTGATTAAGCTCATGTTTTGTGTTTCCTCCATTTTAATTTTGTATTGAGACTATAGCATTCAGTTATAACATTTAAGTAAAACTCTTTCAATATTTTACTGTGAATATTGGTGTCAGATTACATGTTGGTGGAGGTATATATTCCTTTGAAAACATGTTATTAATTGTAGGATGAAGCACAGCGTTATGTGTTTTGTATCCTTACGTGCTGTGAGCGTAATGCTACACACACGTGATCTTTCTTCAACGTATGTCTACATTGTATACTTCCGGTATTGCTCACCTCTTTTGTTACCTAGTAACGATACAAACAAATGGTGGAAACGTTGTCTTTCCCGATGGACAACAACAAACTTTACGATAGGGTAAGAAACATCCAACGATTCACTTTTGTTGCTTAATCACTTCCGCTCACCGTAATGCAATGCCTCGTCTGTCTTCTGTACTGTTAGAGTTGGATTATACTGTAGATTGTACTGTAGATTGTAGATTGTACTGTAGATTGTACTGTAGATTGTAGATTGTACTGTAGATTGTAGATTGTACTGTAGATTGTACTGTAGATTGTACTGTAGATTGTAGATTGTACTGTAGATTGTAGATTGTACTGTAGATTGTACTGTAGATTGTACTGTAGATTGTAGATTGTACTGTAGATTGTACTGTAGATTGTACTGTAGATTGTAGATTGTACTGTAGATTGTACTGTAGATCGTACTGTAGATTGTAGATTGTACTGTAGATTGTAGATTGTACTGTAGATTGTACTGTAGATTGTACTGTAGATTGTACTGTAGATTGTAGATTGTACTGTAGATTGTAGATTGTACTGTAGATTGTACTGTAGATTGTAGATTGTACTGTAGATTGTACTGTAGATTGTACTGTAGATTGTAGATTGTACTGTAGATTGTACTGTAGATTGTAGATTGTACTGTAGATTGTACTGTAGATTGTACTGTAGATTGTACTGTAGATTGTACTGTAGATTGTAGATTGTACTGTAGATTGTACTGTAGATTGTAGATTGTACTGTAGATTGTACTGTAGATTGTACTGTAGATTGTAGATTGTACTGTAGATTGTACTTGAGATCGTACTGTAGATTGTAGATTGTACTGTAGATTGTACTGTAGATTGTAGATTGTACTGTAGATTGTACTGTAGATTGTACTGTAGATTGTAGATTGTACTGTAGATTGTACTGTAGATTGTAGATTGTACTGTAGATTGTACTGTAGATTGTAGATTGTACTGTAGATTGTACTGTAGATTGTAGATTGTACTGTAGATTGTACTGTAGATTGTAGATTGTACTGTAGATTGTACTGTAGATTGTACTGTAGATTGTAGATTGTACTGTAGATTGTAGATTGTACTGTAGATTGTACTGTAGATTGTAGATTGTACTGTAGATTGTACTGTAGATTGTAGATTGTACTGTAGATTGTAGATTGTACTGTAGATTGTACTTTAGATTGTAGATTGTACTGTAGATTGTAGATTGTACTGTAGATTGTACTGTAGATTGTAGATTGTACTGTAGATTGTACTGTAGATTGTACTGTAGATTGTACTGTAGATTGTAGATTGTACTGTAGATTGTACTGTAGATTGTAGATTGTACTGTAGATTGTAGATTGTACTGTAGATTGTACTGTAGATTGTAGATTGTACTGTAGATTGTACTGTAGATTGTGCTGTAGATTGTAGATTGTACTGTAGATTGTAGATTGTACTGAGATTGTAGATTGTACTGTAGATTGTAGATTGTACTGTAGATTGTAGATTGTACTGTAGATTGTACTGTAGATTGTACTGTAGATTGTAGATTGTACTGTAGATTGTACTGTAGATTGTAGATTGTACTGTAGATTGTACTGTAGATTGTAGATTGTACTGTAGATTGTAGATTGTAGATTGTACTGTAGATTGTACTGTAGATTGTAGATTGTACTGTAGATTGTACTGTAGATTGTAGATTGTACTGTAGATTGTACTGTAGATTGTACTGTAGATTGTACTGTAGATTGTACTGTAGATTGTACTGTAGATTGTACTGTAGATTGTAGATTGTACTGTAGATTGTAGTTTGTACTGTAGATTGTACTGTAGATTGTAGATTGTACTGTAGATTGTAGATTGTACTGTAGATTGTACTGTAGATTGTACTGTAGATTGTAGATTGTACTGTAGATTGTAGATTGTACTGTAGATTGTACTGTAGATTGTAGATTGTACTGTATAATGTAGATTCTACTGTTTATTGTACTGTAGATTGTAGATTGTACTGTAGATTGTACTGTAGATTGTACTGTAGATTGTACTGTAGATTGTAGATTGTACTGTAGATTGTACTGTAGATTGTACTGTAGATTGTAGATTGTACTGTAGATTGTACTGTAGATTGTAGATTGTACTGTAGATTGTACTGTAGATTGTAGATTGTACTGTAGATTGTACTGTAGATGGTACTGTAGATTGTAGATTGTACTGTAGATTGTAGATTGTACTGTAGATTGTACTGTAGATTGTAGATTGTTCTGTAGATTGTACTGTAGATTGTAGATTGTACTGTAGATTGTACTGTAGATTGTACTGTAGATTGTACTGTAGATTGTAGATTGTACTGTAGATTGTAGATTGTACTGTAGATTGTACTGTAGATTGTAGATTGTACTGTAGATTGTAGATTGTACTGTAGATCGTATTGTAGATTGTACCGTAGATTATACTGTAGATTGTAGATCGTATTGTAGATTGTAGATTGTACTGTAGATTGTAGATTGTACTGTAGATTGTACTGTAGATTGTAGATTGTACTGTAGATTGTACTGTAGATTGTAGATTGTACTGTAGATTGTAGATTGTACTGTAGATTGTACTGTAGATTGTACTGTAGATTGTAGATTGTACTGTAGATTGTACTGTAGATTGTAGATTGTACCGTAGATTATACTGTAGATTGTAGATTGTACTGTAGATTGTACTGTAGATTGTAGATTGTACTATAGATTGTACTTAAGATTGTAGATTGTACCGTAGATTGTACTGTAGATTGTACTGTAGATTGTAGATTGTACTGTAGATTGTACTGTAGATTGTACTGTAGATTGTACTGTAGATTGTAGATTGTACTGTAGATCGTACTGTAGATTGTACTGTAGATTGTACTGTAGATTGTAGATTGTACTGTAGATTGTACTGTAGATTGTACTGTAGATTGTAGATTGTACTGTAGATTGTACTGTAGATTGTACTGTAGATTGTACTGTAGATTGTATATTGTACTGTAGATTGTAGAGATTGTAGATTGTACTGTAGATTGTAGATTGTACTGTAGATTGTAGATTGTACTGTAGATTGTACTGTAGATTGTGCTGTAGATTGTAGATTGTACTGTAGATTATAGATTGTACTGTAGATTGTAGATTGTACTGTAGATTGTAGATTGTACTGTAGATTGTACTGTAGATTGTACTGTAGATTGTACTGTAGATTGTAGATTGTACTGTAGATTGTAGATTGTACTGTAGATTGTACTGTAGATTGTAGATTGTACTGTAGATTGTAGATTGTACTGTAGATTGTACTGTAGATTGTACTGTAGATTGTAGATTGTTCTGTAGATCGTACTGTAGATTGTAGATTGTACTGTAGATTGTACTGTAGATTGTAGATTGTACTGTAGATTGTACTGTAGATTGTAGATTGTACTGTAGATTGTACTGTAGATTGTAGATTGTACTGGATATTGTACATTGTACTGTAGATTGTACTGTAGATTGTAGATTGTACTGTAGATTGTACTGTAGATTGTACTGTAGATTGTAGATTGTACTGTAGATTGTACTTGAGATCGTACTGTAGATTGTACTGTAGATTGTAGATTGTACTGTAGATTGTACTGTAGATCGTACTGTAGATTGTAGATTGTACTGTAGATTGTAGTTTGTACTGTAGATTGTACTGTAGATTGTACTGTTTGTACTGTAGATTGTACTGTAGATTGTACTGTAGATTGTACTGTAGATTGTACTGTAGATTGTAGATTGTACTGTAGATTGTACTGTAGATTGTAGATTGTACTGTAGATTGTACTGTAGATTGTAGATTGTACTGTAGATTGTACTGTAGATTGTAGATTGTACTATAGATTGTACTATAGATTGTACTGTAGATTGTAGATTGTACTGTAGATTGTACTGTAGATTGTAGATTGTACTGTAGATTGTAGATTGTACTGTAGATTGTACTGTAGATTGTAGATTGTACTGTAGATTGTACTGTAGATTGTACTGTAGATTGTACTGTAGATTGTACTGTAGACTGTAGATTGTACTGTAGATTGTAGATTGTACTGTAGATTGTACTGTAGATTGTAGATTGTACTGTAGATTGTAGATTGTACTGTAGATTGTACTGTAGATTGTAGATTGTACTGTAGATTGTACTGTAGATTGTAGATTGTACTGTAGATTGTACTGTAGATTGTAGATTGTACTGTAGATTGTACTGTAGATTGTAGTTTGTACTGTAGATTGTACTGTAGATTGTACTGTAGATTGTAGATTGTACTGTAGATTGTAGATTGTACTGTAGATTGTACTGTAGATTGTAGATTGTACTGTAGATTGTACTGTAGATTGTAGATTGTACTGTAGATTGTAGATTGTACTGTAGATTGTAGATTGTACTGTAGATTGTACTGTAGATTGTACTGTAGATTGTAGATTGTACTGTAGATTGTACTGTAGATTGTAGATTGTACTGTAGATTGTAGATTGTACTGTAGATTGTAGATTGTACTGTAGATTGTAGATTGTACTGTAGATTGTACTGTAAATTGTAGATTGTACTGTAGATTGTACTGTAGATATCTGAATTAAAGGAAAGGTATTTTTTAAAAAAATCTATATATATTCGCCACTTCCTGTCCTTTATGTCCCAAGAGTCCGGAAGCCTTGGTTAAAACTCCCTGAATCGTGACTAGCAGCGGTTTCTAAAAGAAAGTTGACGGATGCCAGACGCTAGATGACGGACGACAGACTCCGCGCCATGGCTTATAAACCCATCCGTCCTTTGGACCACGTAAAAAGTGAAATAAGAAAAATATATATACATATATGTTGAAGAACGATCAAAATGTGTGGAGTACTTTCTGTAAAGTACCTAATAAATTCCGTGAAATCATTCATTTTCGTGGGGGTTTCATTTTCGTTCATTTCGTGAATATTCCTCCACAATTTCAAATACATGAACTGTTAAACTGTTAGAATAAGCAGATTTAGTGAGCCAATGTTTATCATTGAAATCAAGTGTATACGAAATTTTGTATATTTGGAAAACCGCGAAAACTGACCCCACGAAATCATATTACTTCACAGCAATGAAATCATATGATGAAGAAAGTTGCGAAAAAATAATCTTGGTCCTGCCTGGATTCAGTTTTGCATTGAAAGCATAGTTTCTGGTTCCATCTACGGTCTCTGATCCCCAATCATACGTCGTGGCACCATTCACATTGGTGCTCCGTTTGAAGTCATTCACGTTCCCGTTACCATTACCATAGGGAATGACAGGTGCTCCAGGTTGATAACTGCAAAATCGATCAATGATATAAACATGTGTGGGTCCTTAGTGTTTTAGAATTATTATCATTATTCTTATTATTATTGTGTGATAAAACTATCAAATGCTATATTCTGTTAAGTATAATCCGACGCATTTTTTATAAATATTTTAAATGCTATTTCTGCATTAAGGGTTAGCATAAGATAAAACAGAACATCATACACTGAAACTGAAATGTTTCCATTGTGACGTCATAAACTATGACGTCACATACATTGTGACGTTTTCAAAGATGATACATATCGTAAATTGAAGGACAGGATGGCATATTTTGATTTTTCAGGAATTCATTTCCAATTGGCAGGTTATTCACAAAATTTAAAAGGACTTTTTCTAAATATATCTCACCAGAAGCTCACAGCCTCGTTTTAATCAGTATCAGATAACAAATACTCATACACGGGTACAAATCCCTTTAATGCTATTCTTTTCTCCGTGCAAACTATCTTAGGATATAGATCAGGTGATACTGATTTGCCACATAAAATACACAGATCATGTATCGAACCTCACAGCGATCAGATGAATCTTTCTCATTTACATTTCCAAATAATTACTGAAATATCCTATATTTTTCCATTTTCCTTGTTTTTTTTTATGTCGTGGATAAATATAAATATATAGATGTATTTCTGCTAACTATAACAGTTGGTAGACATTTAGTGTGGAATCAGAGCATCCACGGAATCAACAGAAATATCTCAAAAAAACTTCATTATTTTTCACTATATAAGACATACCTGATAGAACAAGAAATGAATGTTAATTTCTGATAACAATTATCTGTGGTCAGAATGATCAATCAAGATATCGGACATTAAATGTGGCAAATTTCACTCCAAACCAAACGGTTGACTACACCGATGTGATCAAAGTAAGGGAGACTTTTTGTTTAAAAAATAATATGATTATATATACAAAGTATTTGGGAACTGCGATTAATTTGAATAGAAAATATATTTAAGTGCATCTCTCAATTTCCCAAGCCATTCTTTAGGCGTGCAGACATTTTACGTCAAATGTGTTTAAGCTTGCCATATCAATGAGATGAGAATCTCGGAAGAAACAGTATGATCTTATCAACTTTATTATCATTTGTCTTATTTTTTTTTTCGTTTTAAATTCTTTTGTTTGTTCTCAGCTATGTTCAATTAACCAAATAACTTACAAAGCGAGGTAATCATCCTGTATGGCATATATTGTCCCAGTTGATATAGAGGTCGTGTCGAGTCCATCGTTTGATGCTGTAATGCAGGAACACTAATGGTCATACTCTATCTCGATGTGGTCATTTTGCATTTGGTGATATCTGAACAGGTATCAATCTATTTGACACACGTATTTCAGTTTATCAATTTCACGTTAAGGAATCGGTTCATCCCCCCACACACACACACACACTCTCTCTATCTCTCTGTGTCTCTATCTCTGTCTCTCCCCCTCTCTCTCTCTCTCTCTCTATCTCTCTCTCTCTCTCTCTCTCTCTCTCTCTCTCTCTCTCTCTCTCTCTCTCTCTATCTCTGTCTCTCTCTCCCCCCTCTCTGTCTCTCTCTGTGTCTCTCTCCCCCCTCTCTCTCTCTGTTTCTCTCTCTCCTCTCTGTCTCTCTCACTCCCTGTCTCTCCCCCCCTCTCTCTCTGTCTCTCTCTCTCTCCCTTTTCTGTCTCTCTCTCCCTGCCTCCCCCTCTCTCTCTCCCCTCTCTGTCTCTCTCTCCCTGCCCCCCCCCCTCCCCCTCTCTCTCTCTCTCTCGCTCTCGCCATATAAAATATCCTTTGCAATATAATGCGTAAATAGGCGTTTCATTATTTTTTTTTTTGCCGATGTAAATGTTTTGGAACACTCAAAACAAACATTATGCATTTTATCATAAATACCATACAACATAGATACACGAAAATAAACGCGATGGCACAGGTTTTGTAGATAACCTTTGCCGACTGAATTTCTATTTTAGACCAGTAAATGTAGGTAGATATATTCCTTACACGTGAAAGTTATTAGATTTTCCCCAACAAGCTCATAAGTACTTCCGGTGTCCCTCCACACCTGAAAGTAAACATCCCCATGTGCTCTAGCGTAGTGACCCCATTGGTAAATTTCCCCACAATCACATGGAACCTGATAGTCTGTATCGGAGTGTAGAACACTTAAACCTGTAAATAAATTGAGAACATTGTCAATGTTATTAAAGAGTCAAAATTAAAAAAAATAATAATAGAAAAAAAAAAAAAAAAAAAGAAACAAAACAAAATATGATCGTTCTGCAATCTACCTTGTGCACATATCTGAGCTAATCAGCGGATAGTGAAAAAAATTACATATCAATCCAACAGAACGGGAAACATTATTTTACTATCAACGTACAGCTCAAGACTGTTGAGACTGGCCATATTGACATTCCTTAGTGTTTACTTTGAGCTGAACATTTTTGTTTGAAATAATTGCAATAATTTAAAAATTTCACTAACCGCTGCTATAGTAACCTTTTACTCACCATTTTACTTCCATCAACCTAGTGATGATTAATAAAATGATAGAATCATACTTTGATTATGAGAAGAATTACATATTTAAATGTTATTTTATTCGGTTTGATAAGCGGCGCATATCAACCAGAACAAAAAAAGGAAAGGTGTCGAAATTCAACATTTTAAATACTTACTGCTCATATAAGAAAATATTCGAGAATTGTGTAAAGTGGTTATTATACAAGTTAGGTATGGGGTTTGAGAAACAAATATTTGGTTTCCAAAGCCTTGGAAAAAGGCCTTGTCTATGTCCTTCAAGCCCATAATTAAAGCGACTATAATGTTAAAAAACACTACGAGAAAACGATATAAAACGCTCTATTTTCCAATAGTATGTTACAAAACTAAGACTTTCTGTTAATTACTAAAATAAAAAGTCACTGCAACCATTTTTATTGATTTCTAGAAAATAAAGATTGTAAACATTGCGGTCCTTTTCTAATTAATACATTACTGCTCGTAACCCTGATGCTGCACATGCGTATAAGCCTAGAAAGAGGCAATATGGCGGACGCAAATACGAAAAGGCGACGAGGACCTAAAAGTCACCTTACAGAAAGTGCAAGAAATCGTAAGAGGAAGGAGTCAGACCAGAAAAGAGGACAGACAAGAATTTATATTAGAAAGGAGATCGATATTGTCTCTTCTGAATTACAATACTGACAGTCTGGTAAGACATCTTAAACCAATGTTCTGATAGCACGTTTTAGTTTAGTTGTCTCTAATCTTTGTCTTGTAATAAAATATCTTCTAATTCATTTCGTTGTAATGCTTTTTGGTTTGATATTTTTATCTGTGATTTCCCCTAGGTTATTTATATATATTTCTTTCTTGGATAATGTCACTTTACATTCTTGTGTGTTATTCTGAAGAGAGGTCGTCAGCTTTTTATTTCCAGGTATATTGATATATGATGGTACATACTCAAAATTTGCCAAAATTCTGTTGTTTTGAGTCTTGTTGAATAAATTTCGTATAGAATTAATTATATCGTGTCTTACATTGTTTCAAGTTTGATTGTAATGAGGAAAGAGTAGCTGTGAGAATGACTGCTCTGTTTGTGAACCTTTTAACGTTGAGAAGTGCTAGTTAAACGGACCACTGATCGGTCAATCTGAGTGATGATAAGCTGTTGCTTTCTGCGGATAAAATACCTAACACTATTCTTTTTGTTTACGGATTTTCTTTATCCGTCAATATACTATCTAATATGACTGTTGCATTTCTCGTTAAGTATAGATTATACAATTATCCTAGTTTCTGCAGGATTTATGTCATCTCTCTGACGTGTGAAACTATACGATATAAAGGCTGATCAGTGCAGGGTCCAGTACTATTGCCAAAAACTGACAAATTAGAATGACTTTTATAATCACCGATCAATTTTGATACGTCTATGATTGCTATTATGTTATAGCTATATACAGTAATGCAGTGAAAAATTCTATGTTTCGTCTGGCGCTCTTCAACATGTAAAGACTTCTTGGTGGGTAAACCATCCCATATACACTGCCTAAACTTTAAGTGAATACCAATATGTGTATTTCGGCGTAGTCAGACAATTTCGTACATGGTCAGTCTTTTTATGGTGGAGGAGTGCTGGTTTTGTTTACCTAACGTGATTGACTCTAAGTATGGATACTTACCAGTGGAAGAGTCCTGATTCTGTTTATCACTTTGAGGATTGCTGTTCCCAACAAGTTCACCACTACTACAAGCCGCACCTAGTAAACACGACAAAGCACGTTAGTACTAGGTACTGTAAAGGCTGTTATTTTCGTAGCGGTATAACGTTTCGTTATTTTCAGGGATAAAATAAAGAATATGAAAAAATAAAGGCTGTGAAATATTTATATATGCCCTTTTAAAATGATATAGAATTTTCAACTATGGGATCATTACTGGTATAAAATAGACAGTGTATTTGATGCGGACTTAAGATCGACGAGAATGAAAACTGATTGAATTGTAATGAATATTTCTAAATTAAAAGTGTCTTTTTCAAGTGTCGAAATCAACAAACATGTAAATATATTTATCTATCAAAGGATTCGCCTTTAACCTAGTGAATTTTTCCAGGTAAAGAGGCAAGAAGTTTAGTCGAGTACTTGAGAAGTTGAGCTCTCAAGATAATAAGTCGAAGTGAATTCGAGTGTTCGAGAAGTTAAGTTGAGCTCCTGAGGTAATATGTCGAGCACTTGAGAAAGTATGTCGTGCGCTCGCGAAGGTCAATTGAACGCTCAAGAAGTTAAGTTGAGATCTAGAGATAATGTGTCGAGCGCTGGAGAGGTTATGTCGCGCGTTCGAGATAACTAATACAGAAAATAATATTGTTTATATCCTAAATAGTCCTCCGTGATAAGGAACCCCGAACTGTTCACAATATTTTGTTTATTACAACGTCTTCATAATAAAGTTCTGGTATTAAATAAACAAAACACATTGTATCATATTTCCTACAGAAACATCGTTTGCTATTTATTTTTGTTATCACGTGACAAAAACAACAACGGAGCTGACCTACTTAAAAAGATTGTGTTTATTCAAGATCAACCGCCTGTTACAAATACAAAACTTAGTTTCAACAGTGGTCTGACAATATATGGGTCACACGAGAACAGAATATTAGGGGTACCTTCGATGTGCTTTTTAACCTTTTACCAAGAACGAACAACTGTGATAGTGTGTAGTGCCTGTTAGAGAGTCAGCGGTAACACATTAATCAAATACGTTACAAAAAACGAGAACGAGAAGAAGGGATACCCAAAGGTTGAGGAACTGTATCTACAACATTGTGTTATCGATACAAAGTGTGTCGTCAAATATCTATATGTTGTATAAGTAAGCCATGTTCATTTTTTAGCTATACTGATTAACAGCTTTAGGTTTCAATAGTAAATAATAAATCACTTTCAAAACGACATCCCTCTTTTATATACAGTGAAAATGTATACCATCCCTTATTTATATACTGTAAAAATGTATACCATCCCTCGTTTATATACAGTGCAAATGTATACCATCTCTCGTTTATATACAGTGAAAATGTATACCATCCCTCGTTTATATACAGTGAAAATGTATACCATCCCTCGTTTATATACAGTGAAAATGTATACCATCCCTCGATTATATACAGTGAAAATGTATACCATCCCCAGTTTCTATACAGTGAAAATGTCTACCATCCCTCGTTTATATACAGTGAAAATGTACACCATCCCTCGTTTATATACAGTGAAAATGTATACCATCCCCCTTTTATATACAATGAAAATGTATACTATCCCTCGTTTATATACAGTGAAAATGTATACCATCCCTCTTTTATACACAGTGAAAATGTATACCATCCCCAGTTTATATACAGTGAAAATGTATACCATCACTCGTTTATATACAGTGAAAATGTATACCATCCCTCGTTTATATACAATGAAAATGTATACCATCCCTCGTTTATATACAGTGAAAATGTATACCATTCCTCGTTTATATACAGTAAAAATGTATACCATCCCTCTTTTATATATAGTGAAAATGTATACCATCCCCCATTTATATACAGTGAAAATGTATACCATCCCCAATTTATATACAGTAAAAATGTATACCATTCCCCGTTTATATACAGTGAAAATGTATACCATTCCTCGTTTATATATAGTGAAAATGTATACCATCCTTCGTTTAGATGCAGTGAGAATGTATTACATCCCTCGTTTATATATAGTGGAAATGTTTACCATCCCTCGTTTATATACAGTGGAAATGTATACCATCCCCCGTTTATATACAGTGAAAATGTATACCATCCCTCTTTTATATAGAGTGAAAATGTATATCATCCCCCGTTTATATACAGTAAAAATGTATACCATCCCTCGTTTATATACAGTGAAAATGTATACCATTCCTCGTTTATATACAGTGAAAATGTATACCATCCCCCATTTATATACAGTAAAAATGTATACCATCCCCCATTTATATACAGTGAAAATGTGTTACATCCCTCGTTTATATACAGTAAAAATCTATACCATCCCTCGTTTATATACAGTAAAAATCTATACCATCCCTCGTTTATATACTGTGAAAATGTATACCATCCCCCATTTATATACAGTGAAAATGTATACCATCCCCCGTTTATATACAGTGAAAATGTATACCATCCCCCGTTTATATACAGTGAAAATGTATACCATCCCTCGTTTATATACAGTGAAAATGTATACCATCCCTCGTTTATATGCAGTGGAAATGTATATACCATCCCTCGTTTATATATAGTAAAAATGTATACCATCCCTCTTTTTTATACATTGAAATTGTATACCATCCCCAATTGATATACAGTAAAAATGTATACCATCCCCCGTTTATATACAGTGAAAATGTATACCATATACAGTGAAAATATATACCATCCCCCATCGTTTATATATATATACAGTAAAAATGTATACCATCCCTCGAAAATGTATACCATCCTCGTTTATATACAGTGAAATGTATATCCATCTAACGTTTATATACAGTGAAAATGTATACCATCCCTCGTTTATATACAGTGAAAATGTATACCATCCCTTGTTTATATACAGTGAAAATGTATATCCCTCTTTTATATACCCAGTGAAAATGTATATCCGTTTATATACAGTGAAAATGTATACCATCCCTCGTTTATATACAGTGAAAATGTATACCATCCCTCGTTTATATACAGTGAAAATGTATACCATCCCTCGTTTATATACAGTGAAAATGTTTATATACATCCCTCCCCCGTTTATATACAGTTTATATATATACAGTGAAAATGTATACCATCCCTCGTTTATATACAGTGAAAATGTATACCATCCCCCATTTATATACAGTGAAAATGTATACCATTCCTCGTTTATATACAGTGAAAATGTATACCATCCCTCGTTTATATACAGTGAAAATGTATACCATCCCTCGTTTATATACAGTGAAAATGTATACTATCCCCCGTTTATATACAGTGAAAATGTATACCATCCCCCGTTTATATACAGTGAAAATGTATACCATCCCTCGTTTATATATAGTGAAAATGCATACCATCCCTCTTTTATATACATTGAAAATGTAGACCATCCCCCGTTTATATACAGTGAAAATGTATACCATCCCTCGTTTATATACAGTGAAAATGTTAACCATCCCTCTTTTATATACAGTGAAAAGGCATTACATTCCCCGTTTATATACAGTGAAAATGTATACCATCACTCGTTTATATACAGTGAAAATGTATACCATCCCTCGTTTATATACAATGAAAATGTAGTATACCATCCCCCGTTTATATACAGTGAAAATGTATACCATCCCCCCGTTTATATACAGTGAAAATGTATACCATCCCCCATTTATATACAGTGAAAATGTATACCCTCCCTCGTTTATATACAGTGAAAATGTATACCCTCCCTCGTTTATATACAGTGCAAATGTATACCATCCCTCGTTTATATACAGTGAAAATGTATACCATCCCCAATTGATATACAGTAAAAATGTATACCATCCCCCGTTTATATACAGTGATAATGTATACCATTCCTCGTTTATATACAGTGAAAATATATACCATCCCTCTTTTATATACAGTGAGGGAAATGTATACCAAATGTATACCATCCCTCGTTTATATACTGTATACAGTAAAAATGTATACCATCCCCCGTTTATATACAGTGAAAATGTATACCATCCCCCGTTTATATACAGTGAAAATGTATACCATCCCCCATTTATATACAGTGAAAATGTATACCATCCCTTGTTTATATACTGTAAAAATGTATACCATCCCTCGTTTATATACAGTGAAAATGTATACCATCCCCCGTTTATATACAGTGAAAATGTATACCATCCCCCGTTTATATACAGTGAAAATGTATACCATCCCTCGTTTATATACAGTGAAAATGTATACCATCCCTCGTTTATATACAGTGAAAATGTATACCATCTCTCGTTTATATACAGTGAAAATGTATACCATCCCTCGTTTATATACAGTGAAAATGTATACCATCCCTCGTTTATATACAGTGAAAATGTATACAATCCCTCGTTTATATACAGTAAAAATGTATACCATCCCCCGTTTATATACAGTGAAAATGTATACCATTCCTCGTTTATATACAGTGAAAATATATACCATCCCTCTTTTATATACAGTGAAAATGTATACCATCCCCAATTTATATACAGTAAAAATGTATACCATCCCCCGTTTATATACAGTGAAAATGTATACCATTCCTCGTTTATATACAGTGAAAATGTATACCATCTCTCGTTTATATACTGTGAATATGTACACCATCCCTCGTTTATATACTGTAAAAAATATACCATTGCTCATTAATGTACAGAAAATATAAATTTGTAAGACACAACTAACGAAAATGATGAGTGACTGATTCATTAGGTGATTTGGTGTCGAAAATTGAGAATTCTAGACTCCTTAGTCAGTTGTGTTATATGTACAATGTCCAGTATACATATGTGCATCATCGTTTGTATGCTAATACATGTATGATAGATTGGTAGTAATACTTAACTAACATCATGTAATATATCTGTGATAGATTGGTAGTAACACTTAACTAACCTCGTGGTAATATATCTGTGATAGATTGGTAGTAACACTTAACTAACCTCGTGGTAATATATCTGTGATAGATTGATAGTAACACTTAACTAACACCATGTAATATCTCTGTGATAGATTGGTAGTAACACTTAATTAACCTCGTGGTAATATATCTGTGATAGATTGGTAGTAACACTTAATTAACCTCGCGGTAATATCTCTGTGATAGATTGGTAGTAACACTTAACTAACCTCGTGGTAATATATCTGTGATAGATTGGTAGTAACACTTAACTAACCTCGCGGTAATATCTCTGTGATAGATTGGTAGTAACACTTAACTAACCTCGTGGTAATATATCTGTGATAGATTGGTAGTAACACTTAACTAACCTCGTGGTAATATCTGTGATAGATTGCTAGTAACACTTAATTAACCTAGTGGTAACATCTCTGTGATAGATTGGTAGTAACACTTAACTAACCTCGTGGTAATATCTCTGTGATAGATTGCTAGTAACACTTAACTAACCTCGTGGTAATATCTCTACGATAGATTGGTAGTAACACTTAACTAACGCCATGCAATATGTCTGTGATAGATTGGTAGTAACACTTAACTAACGCCATGCAATATGTCTGTGATAGATTGGTCTAATTTGATTTCAATTATTTTCCATTTCATATATCATTAGTGTATCTTAGCCTACACATGTTTCATTAAGATTTTAGGGATGGGATATTGTCTACACGGAGAAACATTCGTCCAGTGATAATGACTTCTTTCAATCGAAATATCTGTAACCAGTTTTAAATTATCCGTTAAAAACACAATACCTTACTTTTCACCTTTAGTTTAAATATACCACAACCGTTTTTCGCCTTATTGACAAAAGGGCAAAATACGCGAAATTTCAGTTATGCCAGTTTCACAGTACAGATTAACTAATTATTTCATATATCTTACAGATTACCTATACCAAATCTGTTTCGCGTCAATATCCAAAAAATTATCGACATTTTCACGTCGTATTTTCCTTTTAAATATGAAGACATCTATTTTATTTATCAAAATACGTTATCAAGAAGAGATTTTTTTGTGTGATATGGACTGAACACACTACTTAATAGCAAATCAGATACCAATGATATTTTTATACACCAAACTCGTTATGTATTCATACCGTATTAGAGTTGAGTATGTCTTTTCTACGTGTCCTTGTGAAACACGAGTCAAACACTCATTAACACAAATGAATAGTTCACCTGTTTGTTAGTCTTACTCACTATTCGAGACATGACAAAACGGATAAATTGTGTCATTGAAGGACATAGAAAACGATTTATCACGGTAACTGTAAATCATTCTCCCGGCGCCTACTTTACTGACCCATAGTGACCCGCTATCTGAGTGATCATACACATTCTGTGGACAATAACATAACGGGGCTGATTGGCTTGAGACGTCACAAGTGACTTTCGCGCACTGGAAACACAAGGTATGGCCATGAATCAGCTAAAACTCATGTCCAGTTCCATATATGTGAACCTTATATGATATTTGATACTTTTTCATTACTAAATCAATAAGACCGCGTTCTTGTTCTTTAAAGAATAAGAGTTAAACAGGCAGAGACGAAAAGATCAGATGAAAAATATCGGTATTTGGAAAAAATATCAACAGTTTCCCTGTTCACAGAATAACATTTTTGCTAGTCATGTTACGCTGAAAACCTGATGAAACCCACTAGCATACGTTCGTCTTGTCCTGGAAAAGTTGTAGTGTTGTATCCGCGTGCACCAGCATCAGTCTTTGGAGAAATCATAACATTAAGTTGCGATTGAGTAATTTAGACTGTGTCTGTGTGCTAGATTAGGTTTCTATGTCTGAAGCAGAGATGGCGAAATTTCGGTATATTTTCGCGCTGTGCAATATGTGCGAAAATCCACAAAACTCTTGCATTTTTTTATTGTTTATATTTTTTTTTTTGCGATTTTATCGTTTCAGAAATTTGGAAGGTCTCAATTTTGACAATATATCTAAACCTTATTTTGTTAGTGTTTAGATACATTACGTTACACCCTTGAATACTTTAAATACTTCAGACACATCCTTACTTACATCTTTGTAGATTGTATCACCAACTGGACATCAAACTGACCATTCATACAGTCATGCATTTACATACAGAAAACATGCAAATTTGACGATTTTGAAACTGTCCTATTTTGCAAACATTACCTACGTACAAAGCAGCCACGTTAAATCACTTTCCCTGAAGATACTTACTTTGAAGATGCGAATTGTGAAATCATATACATACCTGGCTGAGGAATTATCATAGAGCAAAACGTAGCCATCTCACTCGATTTAATATACGTCTTCTTCGTCAAGTAACAAAGAAAGTCATCCAAATTGTATTTTTTTCTCTTTTATTTTGCTTGCCATTACGGATTTTCTCCGAAGAGATAGAGGATATGTAATAGCTTCTCGGTTAACATTAAATATATTTAGAGGATATGTAATAGTTTCCGGTTTAACATTAAATATATTTAGAGGATATGTAATAGTTTCCGGTTTACCATTACATATATTTAGAGGATATGTAATAGTTTCCCGTTTAACATTAAATATTTTTAGAGGATATGTAAAAGTTTCTCGGTTTAACATTAAATATATTTAGAGGATATGTAATAGTTTCTCGGTTTAACATTAAATATATTTAGAGGATATGTAATACTTTCCCATTTAACATTAAATATATTTGGAGGATATGTAATAGTTTCCGGTTTAACATTAAATATATTTGGAGGATATGTAATAGTTTCTCGGTTTAACATTAAATATATTTAGAGGATATGTAATAGTTTCCGGTTTAACATTAAATATATTTAGAGGATATGTAATAGTTTCTCGGTTAACATTAAATATATTTAGAGGATATGTAATAGTTTCCGGTTTAACATTAGATATATTTAGAGGATATGTAATAGTTTCCCGTTTAACATTAAATATATTTAAAGGATATGTAATAGTTTCCCGTTTAACATTAAATATTTTTAGAGGATATGTAATAGTTTCCGGTTTAACATTAAATATATTTAGAGGATATGTAATACTTTCCCGTTTAACATTAAATATATTTGGAGGATATGTAATAGTTTCCCGTTTAACATTAAATATATTTAGAGGATATGTAAAAGTTTCTCGTTTAACATTAAATATTTTAGAGGATATGTAATAGTTTCCGGTTTAACATTAAATATATTTAGAGGATATGTAATACTTTCCCGTTTAACATTAAATATATTTGGAGGATATGTAATAGTTTCCCGTTTAACATTAAATATATTTAGAGGATATGTAATAGTTTCTCGGTTTAACATTAAATATTTTTAGAGGATATGTAATAGTTTCTCGGTTTAACATTAGATATATTTAGAGGATATGTAATAGTTTCCCGTTTAACATTAAATATATTTAGAGGATATGTGATAGTTTCCCGTTTAACATTAGATATATTTAGAGGATATGTAATAGTTTCCCGTTTAACATTAGATATATTTAGAGGATATGTTTTAGTTTCCGGTTTAACATTAAATATATTTAGAGGATATGTAAAAGTTTCTCGTTCAAAATTGAATATATTTAAAGGATATGTAATAGTTTCCGGTTTAACATTACATATATTTAGAGGATATGTAATAGTTTCCGGTTAAACATTAAATATATTTAGAGGATATGTGATAGTTTCCCGTTTAACATTAAATATGTTTAGAGGATATATAATAGTTTCTCGTTTAACATTAAATATATTTAGAGGATATGTAATAGTTTCCGGTTGGACAATAAATATTTTTAGAGGATATGTTTTAGTTTCCCGTTTAACATTAAATACATTTAGAGGATATGTTTTAGTTTCCCGTTTAACATTAAATATATTTAGAGGATATGTAAAAGTTTCTCGGTTAACATTAGATATATTTAGAGGATATGTAATAGTTTCTCGTTTAACATTAAATATATTTAGAGGATATGTAATAGTTTCCGGTTTAACATTAAATATTTTTAGAGGATATATTTTAGTTTACCGTTTAACATTAAATATATTTAGAGGATATGTAAAAGTTTCCCGTTTAAAATTAAATACATTTAGAGGATATGTTTTAGTTTCCCGTTTAACATTAAATATATTTAAAGGATATGTAATTGTTACCCTTAATACCATATATATTTCATCAATACGATTAAATATCTCTATGTTTCGCGAAGTCGGATCCACTAATGAAAATATAGATATATTCTGTCATACGAGTGAAATATTTGCAATACAAACTGGAAAATAAAGAAACTACATCAGCCGATCCAAACAGAATGTAAAGCAGGTGTTCAAACATTTAATCGCATTCTTTGATGTCAAATAGTTCGACGTTGCGCTTGCCAACATTTTGAATTGACTGCTTATGTGATGTTCTACCATTGTATTATATCTGCTGAGAATTGCTCATACAGCTATATCTCTTTGCCAAATTTTAGAAAAACAGAAATGTACATTTGAATTATTTTATCTGAAAGCCAACTATTTCGTCCTTCGTTTCATTTGCGTTCAATCAGAAAAATCGGAGAATTTCAATGCAGTGGTTATAAAGCACTGCTCTGATTGGTCAAAACTACGATAGGTATATCATCACTAGTGAGGACATAAATTGTGTATCATGCCAACATTTATGATCTAAAAAAAAAAACAAGAAAATACCAACTTGTCAACATATTATAATCCAAACTCTTATTCAATAAAACTAGTGCAAAATATGACTACTAGAAAGATTTGCATGGAGACTTCTGCAAAAGAATACAGTGAATAAGACCATGTGTTCCGGAAGAGAGAGCGTATTCTGCTTCACCAACAGAATCCGCCATGTAAACCTTCTCAATCCAATTAAGTAATGTCACGTTCTCAAATTAATGCAATGTTTACAACAAGGGAACCGACAGGAAAATTAACGAGCATCAAACACGTCCATATTCATATCCCTCAAAGAAAGTAGAATATTTTTCTATGAGACCACTCTGACGACCACAAATCTTTCATCCACCAGCATCTTTTGAATTATCAGTTTTTCCATGTTAAATTAATATATTTCACAGGCAAAAATGAAACAAATTGCCATTTTCACTTGTGATACTCATGAAGGTACACGGCAAACCGTTAAAAATGCTCCAACCATACGAAACGAGTTCATTTTTTTCCTCTTTTTTACTGTAAACTAAAAAGAAGCTATATGTATTTTGCAGGATGGCTATCTTTATAAACATGTAAATATTTACTTACCGAAAGTCTCTATAATGATTTCCCCAAACACAAGAATAAATAGGATACTACGCTCCCTCATGGTGTTGTGCCTTGAACGATCGCCCGGAGCGATATCTCTAACACAAGCGTGGACTATTTTAGACCTTTAAACAAATATACAGTTCAATTCTTTAGTCCGTGTGAACTTTTCTTTACAGAAAATCAAGCAAGTATTCAAAGTAAGGTGTGACGCATAACCGATATAATAAAAATCGAACAGGGCGAACTCGACACTCAGCTCTCATTTATCGGTTGTCATATATAGTGTTATTTGAGACGGCGTGGTATTTTATTCAATGGGTGATCAGTTATTAACACTAAATTGACTGATGGTTCCATATGTTATTGTCAAAAGTACGAAAATTGTCCAGTACAATTCAAAAGCTTTAGAGTTCCTGGCGTAAACGGAATCTGCATTGATAAATGCGGTTTTAATATATGGAGCCCAAGTCTGTCCTTTTCTTGCGATAAAATTCGTTTGATAGATAATAATGACAATGATTATAAATGTATACGTGTTTATTTTATTTTCATTGATTTATTTATCTTTAAGGTGATAGCATTTTTATCGAAATATTCCACTAGTTATTCTATATTCTTTCTAAAAACCCAACTACCACAACAATTTTGACACAAGTTTTTCCAACTTACATTAACTACTTGTGAGGTCCCGGGAGAAAACGCACGAAGGGTATCGCCTGGATGAGCAGATGACACCATACCCATTTTCACGTCTGTTCCAGGAATCGAACCCCGGTCGCTTAAAGTATAAGGCGGATGCGTTAGCACTGCGCCACTCAATCACTTTCCGTGAATGTATCATTTATATGTTATAACCAACACTTTTACATACAAACTAAATTATCAGCCATGTCATTGATGTGATTTTATCTACTTGTACCTGCCGTCGTTCCTGATGACACACAGCATCTGTGTGCGCTAAAAAGAGTTACAGGTGGCCTCGCTGTAATTTGACGTCACAATGTTAGCCGTTCCCTGTTTCGGCTGTCCCATTAACGAATGAACTTTTGTTGGACATCGTATAGGTTAGAGTATTTCGCTAAATACAACCAGATAAATAATGATGAATATTGTCCAAATTAATATCGGTGATACATATACAATATTTTTTATTGCTTTATATGTGGTTGACGAATTTAATTGGATTTACCAGATGGTCGGTTACATAGACTATAACAACACCCAGAAAACACGTTTGTTTAACTATATCTAATCGCTTAAGTTTTTTTCACTTTTTGTTAAAACATTGTCTTTAAATGGCGGAGTAGTACATGCAAGAATGATTTTTCACGTGATTCACCACTCGGCTGTGAAAAGATGCATTAGTTGTGAAGTTGGTCATCTGGTAAGTAATACAGTGTGTCTGTAATTGTCTCCTGTGTGAACCAGTTGGAACATTGACAGGTGACCTGTAAGCTGTGTGTTAATTGATTCGAATGGGTGCCGTTTTCAGAATATACCTGTGTATTTGAAGTGCGTTCGAAGTCATGTAATATCATTGAAATCTATGAAATTGATGTGATTTTGGGATTGGTGCACTGTCAAGTCTGGCCTTGATATTTTGTTTGGACAATTTGATTTTTCTCCGTCACCTAAAAGGTTTCATGATTTAGGCACTCGGCATCAATCACGAAATCTAGAAGGTCGAAACATGTGTTAGATGCAGTTTAATTCATAATATGATTCTACTAGATCAAATTCTACTTTCTTATTGAAAGACGCGGTTCACTGACGTGTAATCTCTCACCTGATAATTATCTACAACTTCCAGATCTCTTGGGGGTCGATTTTATGAATATTTCATCTAATCAAAGGGACATCAAACAAGCTATTTTTCTGTCGTTTTTAGTGCAATAATTGCACTGGTAATTTTGTCCCTTCCCTACTCTATCGCCCTTTTTGGCGGAGTCACTGTGTAAACAGAGATAATTGTAGGACGGACATTCTGACATAAACCCAGTGTTTGATGTCTTATAAAAATTGATAAAGATGTCTCATGTGTGATATCGTCATTGATTAGTACACATGTACCTGGTTTAGAAATAAAATAATAAATCTATCTTACAGTTTATTAGTAAAAAAAAGTATTTCAAACAAAATCAGATAAAAGCCACCTGTGCTGTATATAGATAATCAAACATTCTTACTCCTCAAACTTAAAACAAATTATCGTGACTTTTGTTGAGATAAACTCTATTTACGAAGTTGTATGGCAATTTAAACGGTCTATCAATATGAATGTATATAAAACCTTGAAATACATACTGTGATATCAGTGTTAGTCAATTGTTGTTGAGAAAGAATTGAACGCTTGTATATGTGGCGTGTATATACTCATAAAAACCTCTTCAAACGATACATTAATGTTACATTTAACACGACCGTAAAATGTCAACAATATTTTTCTCTGTGTGTTTTTGTATTTGAGAAGTCAGTTACACTCATCTAAAAGGCATTTCTATAGCTATGTTGATGCTTTTTTATCAAACAGATCGAATTTTCTATCAAATAAAATCATACATGTATGTTTTATTTACTTTGATCTTTTTGATATAGTATTTAACAATAGATGCCAAAATTACGGAAAGAAATGTAAACTTTATAATTATTACCTACCTCTACCAGTCATCTAATTGCTTTGATACTGTCTGATTTGAGCTATTACATTAACCTAAATCTGTTATCAGTTATCCTATAGGTGCAACGAGTGTATTGTAAGTAAATGACCTAGAAGACAGTCTGTGACCTTTTTGCACTTAACAGTATGTGATATCACTCGTGAAGTTCGATATTGTACTCTGTCCACACAATTACGTTTCAGTTTTGAATATTGTTTACATTTGTTAATCAACCAGGATCCATGGAGCTGGTTTATAAAACTCGGCATCAACTTAACAAAAGCAGAAAAAACAAATCACAGAAATAAAAGTGAGACATCCGGTCTATATACTTATCAGGATAGTGTATTGTATCAGTGGAACTATCGATTCTTATAAGACATCAAAATGATTTTGCACTTAAATGTCGATACAACAATAATGATTTTAAAGTTATGTAAGGATTGTTTTTATTTCTTATATCGTGTAAGTCTATTGGTTATGTGCAGGTGAATGTAAGGAGGACACATATCTTACAAAACAACACATCGAGAAAATTATATACACATATCTCTCTACACATACGTCATAATAGCCTTTCTCTCTGGTATACTAGTATTGAAGATATTTTGTAATACTTGAATTTTTTTTCCATTCAACATCTCTTCGTTATTGTCAGTATCCAATTTATATTCTTATTTTATCTATGCCATACTGTAACACATATAATATATATACCGGTAACACAACTGACAAAAAATAACATACATATATATATATCCCTAGTAACACAACTGATAAAGTATAACATACATATATATATCTCCCTAGTAACACAACTGACAAAGTATAACATACATATATATATCTCCCTAGTAACACAACTGATAAAGTATAACATACATATATATATCTCCCTAGTAACACAACTGATAAAGTATAACATACATATATATATCTCCCTAGTAACACAACTGACAAAGTATAACATACATATATATATCTCCCTAGTAACACAACTGATAAAGTATAACATACATATATATATATATCCCTAGTAACACAACTGATAAAGTATAACATACATATATATATCTCCCTAGTAACACAACTGACAAAGTATAACATACATATATATCTCCCTAGTAACACAACTGATAAAATATAACATACATATATATATCTCCCTAGTAACACATTAACATTAACGGAACTCTTTTATGTTCCTGGTACACGCGTCCATGACAACGTCCGTAGTAACAAGTCAGAAAATGTATTCAATCACAGAAATCTTCCGAAATTCGTTTCAAAAAGACATGGAATGCTGTATGGATACTAGAAATATACTATAAAAGTAACTATACAACAGTAAAACAGCTGTAAAGATACATATAATTAATGTCGGGATATTAAGCATCATAAACAAAACTAAATACTGCATCGACAGAGACGAGTCGCTGGACACTCGGATAGGAAATGACAATACTTAATGTGTTGGCGTTGACCTACATTTAACATATAAATCATAAACGCATTTGTGTGAAAGTAAATTACAATGTAAATATGTATTTCTTACCTTTTGACGAAAATAACATTTAAGATATGATTATGCGACTTTCATCAACCCGCAATTGGGAACACTTCTTATTTTCTCGCTTGAGGAAAGTTCCGAGGGTTCCCGATTGATCAACTCCTTCATCAAGATTGTCGCGTCGTAAACACATTGACGTCATGAATTTAAGAATTTGTTCCAATGAACACCAGTAATGCAAGCATATATGACGTAACAGCTTCCATGTAACCTTTTCACTGCCACAACAAATTCCGAAGTTGACAACATTTTGATTTGATAACGTTGGATTTCGACGAAGAACAAGCTTGCAAGCAAGTAAATAACTAACTAACTAAACAAACAAAGAAATGACTAAAAACTTATAACCCTAACCTGTATTAAAACCACGGTAACCCTTACTCATCTGCATTGTAACCACGGTTACCCTAACCTGTCTGTATTGTAACCACGGTTACCAAACCTGTACATATTGTAACCATGGTAACCCAAACCTGTACGTATTGTAACCATGGTTACCATAACCTGTACGTATTGTAACTACGGTTACCCCAACCTGTACGTATTGTAATCACGGTTACCCTTACCCGTCTGAATGTAACCACGGTTACCGTAACTCGTCTGTATTGTAACCACGGTTACCCTAACCCGGCTTTACTGTAACCACGGTTACCGAAACCTGTACGTATTGTAACTACGGTTACGCTAACCCGTCTGATTGTAACCACGGTTATCGTAACCTATATGTATTGTAACCACGGTTACCGTAACCTGTCTGTATTGTAACCATGGTTAGCCTAACCTGCACGTACTGTAATCACGGTTACTCTAACTCGTTTGTATTGTTACCACGGTTACCCAAACCTGTACGTATTGTAACCGCAGTTACCCTAACCCTTCTGTATTGTAACCACGGTTACCCTCACTCGTCTGTATTGTAATCACGGCTACCCTTACCCGGCTTTATTGTTACCACGGTTACCCTAACCCGTCTGCATTGTAACCACGGTTACCCTTACTCGTCCGTATTGTAACCACGGTTACCTTTACCCGGCTTTATTGTAACCACGGTTAACATAACCTGTTTGTATTGTAACCATGGTTACCAAAACATGTACGTATTGTAACCATGGTTACCCCAACCTGTACGTATTGTAACCACGGTTACCCTAACCCGTCTGAATGTAACCACAGTTACCGTAACTCGTCTGTATTGTAACCACGGTTACCCTAACCCGGCTTTATTGTAACCACGGTTAACACTTACTAGCTGGATGGCCTGTCTGTACTGAGACTTACTATCTAAGCTTTCTTTACACAGCATACATATAAGATTAATACATATAAGATTAATTAATTGACAATTTCAGTATTGAGTTAAAAACAATCAAGAACAACAAAATGGTATTTTTTTCCTTTTATTCAGATAAAAAATATTAACAGATCATGTTTCTTTTCTTATTAAAAATGCTGATATGTTTAATCATCCAAAATCTCGTCTGCCCGCGATTACAGCGAGATTTAGGTGCACTTCCATGGTTCGAAATCTGTAAGGTTGGCGATGGGAGTGGGGTTCTGTACCCATTGGAGAGCCTGTATCTGGGTAACAACCCACACATCCTAAAATAACAAACAAATTGAATTAATCGTGGTCATGTGAAAGATATAGACATGACTTAAATGGGTTGACATTTTCTCTATTTCAACAATTCAGCATTCGGCATGATATTAAACCCTACACGATAATACATTCCGCAATTAATTTCGATTCGAAACATTAATGTTTTCATAACCTTGAAACGGAAAATTCATATTTTCATAAACTCTGTACAAATTTTTCATATTTTTTATTAATTCGAACACAACTACTTCTGCCCCTTTTCAATACCAATTAAGATCGAAATAACCTTGGATATAGAAACGTTAGCCATGTCATCGAATTAAACTGACAATGTACAAAGTAAGTAATTCTATTTGTACAAGTATTTCAAAACGTGACTAGTTCGGTACTGTGAATTTTCCTGCTTCCAAAAATTACAAATTTAACATGTTTCAACTGATTATCTTTCAAAGTTGTATTTACATTATGTCGATTTCTGCGCAAATACAGGCTTTCGCTGCAAGCCTTGCAATGTTTTTGTCCACAATAGATTTGTGGAGCTTGTTGTGTATCTATTTTTTTTTTAATTTTGAGTTGTTTTAACGATTACCAAATCATGATAACCAATTTTTCAGCCCATCATCATACATTCTTTACTTACATCAAAGGCTGCTCGGATGTACTCCACAAATTGTATGAGTCCCTCCAGTTTGAAGTCAGTCTTCATCCAAACGGGGTCTACAACTACGGTGTAAGGGGCACGATTTCCGTCGTAGTGTTTGACAAAACTACAAACATAATAGATAAACATAGGGAATGAGAAAGGACACCGGCAGTGAATTCAGCGGGGAAATACAACAGCATACATAGCACACATGGAATTTTCGAGGAGGTGACATCTTAAAAGGTAGCTATAGTGGCTTAAGGCACGGACTTATGAAAATGGGTGCATTTGGAGACATTAGCTCTATGCATTCCTGGAACAGTTCATAACAAATTTGAAGGTTTCGTTTGTGACTCATTTTGGACAAGACGAGAAAACAAGTTTTATCCTTTCATGTACATCAAACTTATCCCGAGGTCGCTTAACACATGTTGTACTGGCTCTCATGTTTTGTGTCGCTCCTTTGTAATTTTCAAAAGAACGTATCAGTCAGGGTCTGACTGTTTTTCACCCCTGAAGATAATCAACTTAATTCGTGTTTGCCTTCAATCTTGCCGTAAAATGTTCCAGGGATTAAGAGCGCGAAAGTGATCAAAACCCTTCTGGTATCGAGGATGGCAATATGAATTGGCTTTTGTTGTGTGATTTAGTAATTTCAAAACAAAATATTGAGGACCTCCCCTTCACCAATCAAACACGAACTTTAAAATGTCACATTCGAATGCAAGTTAAAGTAATAATTATACACGAATGCAAAATCATTGATATAATGTATGTTGACTAGTACTTAAAGGATAAACATGTCATTCAGAGAAAGAAGTTATCGGTACGTCACGTGACAGACACTTTAATGAGCTTAAATATATCGACGGATATGCTGATCATATACAAAAGCGTAACCAAATATGTTCATAATGTAAACGAAGAAAACAATTTAGGAGAAAGCATTTTTTTTTAACTTTACTAAACTGGAATAAAGAAAGAATGTAAACCACAGGCACCAGCATATCAATACACTTAGATGTAAACTATCAACAAGGTTGGAACTCAATCAGACGAGAATAGGACCCAACTTCGTTAGACTTGTGATTTTCAGCAGATCGTTCGGGATGTCTCGCTGAGGGTACACTAAACTGACAGTTAACTATTCTTATTTTTATTTGGTATCTAGTTCACTTCAAATCACCCCTAAAACTCTTTGTCAGACTTCATTAAACATCGCTAAATTGTCCGATTTTCATTACGGTTGATATATTTAAAAAGGTGCTCACCGCCAACTTAATGAAATATTGGCGAGCTTTTCATTTTCTCACATAATAAGCATTATTCTTAAATGTTTAATCCCGTTTTTACCTGTATCTGAAGATCAGTTTCAAGCTTAACCCGTTGAATACTTTCCTAAAATAGTGCGATATCTAGCTTAATTCAGAAGAATTATGATGTATGTCGAAAACAAGTAAGATTATGTAAAAAAAATGCTCACATCCATGAAAGCAAGACGATTCTTCTGTACATGTGCCATGATTCGAAGGTTTTATTCAGCTGTTTAACTTACATGTTATCCAGTCAGTCCGACAAGTGAATGTCCTTCATTAGTTATACAAATAACCCTTACTCCGATGTCAGCGACTCAGTTAGGGATAAAGACAACTTTTTATTTGTACTTTGTTCAATCCTATCGGAAAATTAATATTTTCTGCAACGGAGACGACCCGAGATAGATTATTTGATATGTACAAAATACAAATTACATATTACTGTGGACAGGTATTGGTGTTCTATTGGTCGTAATTAAAAGGTGTAAAATAACAAGGTGGGATAGTGGAAGACCTACTTGTTGTAGAGGATATCAAATGCATCTTTTTTCGTCATGATATTGGTACAGCTTTGGGGTGTTGCACACTTCTGATCATTGAAATCCAGTTCTGGAATTAACACCTGCCACCGACCTGAAAGTTTATGGTAGAATGTGTCTCGGCAAGTGTGATTCAAAGTGGAAAGGGTCAAGTCACGAAGTAGAAATGGGAAAATATGATAACAAAACAGAAACAAACAAATATTTGGTTACAATGTATGTTTCACTAATATCTACAGGTTTTTAATGTAGATATTTTGCTGTGATGGACCTCCCGTATGGTCTTCAGTGCATCAAGTAACTACTACAACGAAGCATCTCCTTAAAAAGTACCCTGAATGTTGACGAGACAAGAACGCCAGAAAACTAACAAATAAGCACGCAGAATAGTAGAAATTATCACAAAATACAAAGTAATGTTTTTTTTCCTTGGTAATCAGGTAAAAATCACTCGCCGAAGCATTCCCTATGCGACTGAATAGTCCAAAGGTTTAGTTTTCAACAGGTGGTTGTTCGTTTTTTCATACAATGATATCACGGAATTTCTCTCAAGTTTATATATCTGGATGTACAAATATATCACGGACTTTTTTCTGAAAAATATCCATTATACTTCACTGTTAATCAGATGTGAAAATATACCTTAATTACTTTCTCATGAGCATTGTTATCATGTCGTCAGTAGGCTTATTTGATTATGCAACACAAAGCTGATAACCTGCAGATTATAGGTGGAAATTCAACCGAAAGTGTTACTTTTTTATCCATCAATATTCACCCGAAAAACACAGTGAACAAACCATTACACATTCGTCACTTTCTGGACATGTAAATAGGAAACCTTGTAACTGTTCAATCTTAAAGATAACAAGAATACAGAACATTTACCACACCTGGAAATTTCAAGCTGACGGCCTGACCACCGTTACA
The DNA here is from genome assembly GCF_031769215.1 of Ylistrum balloti. NCBI lineage: Eukaryota > Metazoa > Mollusca > Bivalvia > Pectinida > Pectinidae > Ylistrum > Ylistrum balloti. The sequence continues at coordinate 159,289 of NW_026782775.1, read as the reverse complement.
CGTGAATGATCCATAATCATAGTCATACGTAAATGGCCACTTGAGTGTCGTCTGCGAAGCGTATTCCGCCGTCCCGCAACTGGAGTCGTACAGCAACGCTTGGTCGGCGAGACCTGCAACAACGCCAGCGCAATCCTCGAGATGTCAACAAATTTTGATGATCACTAAGGAGACATATACATGACTTACAACTCTTCTGTTTTACTGTAAATCTTCAAAAAATATTCATTTATGATATAATTACCGACCTGATTTTAGGCAAATACGATAACTGGTCAAACTGAGAAAGTTATATGTCCTTCGGAGTTGAGAATATCACTTTCTCAAGTTAATAGATAAATTTCACCAATATTTTCGCTTTTCAAAAACAACCATTTCCTGCCATTTGATAGACGCGGGATAAAATATTCTATGATACGTTCCTGCTAAAACTAAACAAGACCAAAAGGCATTATGATGTTGAACTTAATGAATAATTGTGTATAACAATTAATCGTTTATCTAGGACTTTCTCCAATGAAGATAACCAGGAGGGTCTTCTTTGCTATATCTGTTGTCTTTTTGATGCTTTTCAAGTCTATTTTCCTCCCAACAAACTTTAAAACTGTTCTTCATTTATCACGGTAAATATTCCGCCATCTTTGTAGCAAATGACCTCAGCAGAACTTACTCTGACGTAACGTTACTATGTTTGGGTAGGAAGTGATGGTGTAAAATTGTTATACTCACCTGAAAATCTATTATGACGTCATGAAAAGTACCTCGTTTCAATATTTGGGTACGAACTAGTATCGCTGCATTGATTTAAAGTTGATTTAATTTTTGAGCAATGTTGGAATATTTAGAATCGGACAATCAAAGATGTTGTCATGTTAAAACCACGTAGAAGATCATGATCGCTTAGTCATGTATCAGTATATAAAAACAAGTTTTCCAAGTCATACTTTGAAATGTACAATATTAAATCTTTGAAATATTCAACATCCCATCGTTAAAATCAAACATACTCAATTTTTGAAATCAACTAAACCCAATCATCGATATAAAAAAAAGCAATTTCCGAAATCAACAATGGTCAATCGTTGAAACCAATAATGTTAAATCTTTGTAGTCAATTTAGTAAGTATTTAGAATACAAAATATTCGATAAATGAAATCAACAATATCCAATGTTTGAAATTATCAATGGTTAATTTTTTGTGATCAACTATATTCAATCCAGGTTTTGAGATCAAACAGCAATCAAAGGGAGGTAACTCAGACTCATTCTCAGCCAGACTTACCTATAAACATATCGTCCCCACCAGGTGACAGTTGAGGCGCCCGATATCCATATATTTCCTTTTCGTCTACTGGGGCTGTTGTGATTTTGTCTTTGACAGCTTTCATACAAATAAATAAGACAGACACTGTTAAGCATGACGGTAAATAGTGACAACAAACGTATGATAATAACCAGGTGGCTGAAGTCTTTAATTGATCTTATCTAAACGATAGTATGGTAAATGTGTTGCTCTGATAGTTATATATGTCTCTTCAAATGTTTTGTTTTATCAACAAATGTTAAACGATTTAGCTTAAAATATTCTATATATAATGTCGTAATGGACATATCAGTTAAACCTATAAAGCGGGGGAGAGATTTCATCTTTACACTTAGAATATAATCAAAACCGTTTCGTTACACGTATCAGCGAAGGAGAAAAATAATACAAATATAACCAGCCTTGTCATGTTGAATTTTGACCGAGTTATATATGTATCTATTTACTTATCTATATATACATTTCATTAATTCGATCCATTCTGTTGACGTTGTCGGAAGAGTACCGTCGATGGAGCTCACGCCTATCTCGAACTTTTTGTCATGATATGATTTCACTAATGCGTAATTAGTGTTGAGATCCTGGATGTAAAACGTTCCTGTGATCTTACATCCGTTTGGGTTGTTGACAACAAAGATCTAAAACAACAATTTCAAATTGAATTTCATAGTTCTAATAAAAATAATATTTAAAAATAAAATCCTAGACAGAAGATCAACTGTGCATCAACTGTATATCTTTGAACAGCATTCCTACAAATAAAATCTCAACTTATTTGGGCGATAATACCTACACACACATGCATATATATAGATGTTCATACTTACGATTTTCTCAGGATCTGCACTAAGCACTTTTTCTGGACCAGCTTTAGAATAAACATTGAACCTCAAAATTGAGAAAGTAAATATGTATTTTTATCACGATCTCTTGTTGAATAACTCACAACGGTTTAGCATATCACTGTCATAGTTTAGAGCCTGAAAGGTATGTTAATTTCTGAATCTTTCATGCGAGTGTTATCAAAGGTGTATCGAAAGGATTCGCGATGCAAATCTCATTTTTTCTTCACCAGAACTCAAGTATCAGAAACATGAAACTAGCATCGTGCAGGACATCACCTATACCAACACTCGTGACATTAATAGAGCTCTTATAGACACCACGAAATGTACTAATGTACATCACAATGTATCTGGACCGAACGGATGACATCTTTAAACTGTTTCCTTAACTAGACACAACAGTTTACAGGTATAGAAATTGTATTCCATAGATAGACACAACAGTTCACAGGTACAGAAAATGTATTCCTTAAGTGGACACAACAGTTCACAGGTACAGAAAATGTATTCCTTAAGAAGACACAACAGTTCACAGGTACAGAAAATGTATTCCTTAAGTAGACACAACAGTTCACAGGTACAGCAAATGTATTCCTTAGATAGACACAACAGATCACAGGTACAGAAAATGTATTCCTTAAGTAGACACAACAGTTCACAGGTACGGGAAATGTATTCCTTAAGTAGACACAACAGTTTACAGGTATAGAAATTGTATTCCATAGATAGACACAACAGTTCACAGGTATAGAACATGTATTCCTTAAGTAGACACAACAGTTCACAGGTACGGGAAATGTATTCCTTAAGTAGACACAACAGTTCACAGGTACGGGAAATGTATTCCTTAAGTAGACACAACAGTTCACAGGTACAGAACATGTATTCCTTAGATAGACACAACAGTTCACAGGTATAGAAAATGTATTCCTTAAGCAGAAACAACAGTTCACAGGTACAGAAAATGTATTCCTTAGATAGACACAACAGTTCACAGGTACAGAACATGTATTCCTTAAGTGGACACAACAGTTCACAGGTATAGAAAATGTATTCCTTAGATAGACACAACAGTTCACGGGTACGGGAAATGTATTCCTTAAGTAGACACAACAGTTCACAGGTACGGGAAATGTATTCCTTAGATAGACACAACAGTTTACAGGTACAGAAAATGTATTCCTTAAATCTCGCCGATCGATAGGACATCAGCAAGGTGAACTGATTTTCATATACATCTTAATACTACAGGAAGCTATATATATTTTAATCCTTTCATTCAAGTAAATGTTTCATGTTTCCATTTAACAATGGGAAAATTCAATTTATATAGCAAGGCGTGTCTAATGCTCGTTAGCATACCTGGTTGTTTCCGTGTTCTCATTAGGGTAAATGACATTACTTACTTAGATTGACCAAGATTTACATGGCGGATGACTTTGAGGAAGCAGAAGACGCTTACTCTTCCGGAACAACAAATCTAAATATCCTATTACCGTTTAGGAATATCCGTGTAGAGATCTATGTTGTTCACAGTTTGCCCTTGTTTAATTTAATTTGAGCAAAAATTGTGATCTTGTTTACCTGTTTGTATTTTTGTTTGTTGTTTTTGGCGAGTATCTATTGTAATACAAATGAAAGATATACCGTATCTAGCAACCACGAATTTATCTGACCTGTTTCTACCACAATGTATAAGCTCATCTGTAGGAGTATTTGTTTCAGCGTTATGATAAGCAAAATGGAAGATTTCAGAAACACACTGTTATGGGAATATCATAATGCATTACAAATCAAAGCAAATTAAACAACGAGTTTGTTATCTTCAATAAAACGATAGAAATCCGTATCGAAATCAAATTAATACAAAATACGATGTGAATATACTTCAAGATGATCTGGATCGCCTTTCAGCTTGGAGTGAAAAATGGTTATTGAAATTTCATCCTCAAAAATATAAATTTTTGCGCATTGGCAGGCAAAGTGGAGACAGAAAATATTATTCAAACAACGAAGAATTACAGGAAGTCTACCAAGAAAAAGATATAGGAGTAATTGTAGACAATTCTTTATCATTTGATGAACACATAAGTACACAGGTCAGAAAAGCAGACTCTATGTTTGCACTAATAAGGAGAACGTTTCAATTTCTCGATGAACATAACTTCCCATTATTGTACAAAACAATAGTAAGGGTTCATCTGGAACATTATATTACTGTATGGCATCCATTTAAAGTCAAACATATAGATAAGATCGAGGCAGTGAAACGGAGAGCAACAAAACAATTATCAGGATTTAAGGAACTGACTTATTCGGAAAGACTGAAATGCCTAAAATTACTAACATTGGCATTCAGGAGGATTCGTGGGGATATGATTGAAGTCTTCAAAATTACGAACAATTTTTGTGATAGTAACGCTGCTGATTTCCTTAAATTGTGGATCGACAAAGTTCAAGTTCAGCGGACAAGGGGTCACTCCAAAAAACTTTACATGCAGCACTGTAAACTTGACATCGGGAAACATTCTTTTTCTTTGCGTGTGGTCAAAATATAAAACAATCTTCCGGAGGATATTGTATTGGCACCAACAGTTAACTCTTTCAAAATTAGATTTGATGAACACTAAGCAAATCAAGAACTGGTATATAATTATAAAGCAGAAATTCCGTAGTACCTGGATCTGACGTCTCAAATGACAATAATTATAAACATTATCATTGTATCACCGAGACCGGTATAGAGGATCTTAACGATCCTGCACTGGTAATAAACTAAACTAAACTAAACTAAACTAAAAAAGTCCTGAAAAACTTATTGGACATTTTGTTTTGCGCCAGCATGCTTTCTGTCAAGGTTAAACTTCTCAATCAGTCACGTGACCAGAAGGTGATATATCGTGAGTGGTATATATCCTATATATGGTCTGTGAGGAGAATAACACAGGTGTGGTAGATAATTATTTACACACAACTAAATCATAGCATTACCGTGTCTTACCTGGTCATAAAGAGGTTCATATTCGCTATTCAGGGTGTAGTCCATTGAAATGGTAACGATTTGCGGAGTTTCCGCTGCGGTTAGTCCTCCCGGAATATCTGGATCGGAGAAACACCGGCAATTCGGGAGCTGGCAGGCATCTTTGTCACATGGTTCCGCGATCTGTGCTAAACCTAGTCCTACGCACACAGTTATAGTTATTAGGAACATCATTTTGTCTCTAATATCTCTGTGGTGTTTTCAGTTCAAGTCAAGCTCACACAGACACGGTCAGTGTTAGTGTGAATACCTGGTATATCTGGAGGGAAGCGACGTACAAAAGGTACCTTATCTAACATTGTGACACCTAAGTACTGTTGCCCGGGTGTTATCAGTGCTAGCGGCCCCAATATTGTCACAAGTGATTTTATCATAGTCAGCATGTACTTGGTCTTCAATGTGCATATGGGTGTAACAGCCGGATCTCAGCCACACCCGGTGACCTTGAAAGGAGAGGGAACGACGCCGTGTAGATTCCAGAATTGTTTACTGACGAACTCACTTTACAATACAACTACAAATAACAATGACATCCAACACAAGCAAGTACAATACATTATTATACATTTAGCGTTGTTGTTGTCTATGGGTTTTACAATACAATCTAGCTTACAATGAGAAATAATCGACTGACTTTGACTAGTTGGCATAACTGACAACAAGTTGTACTAGGTTATAACTAATTGACAACTGATAGCTTTATAGTAACAAATTATAGTATGACAACTGAATGACAAACATGACAACTAAATGACATAGTAGTACAACTGCGGAATAGTCAACAAACCCCGATGGATGACAGCTGAATAGGAAATGGAGTTGACAAACAACAAATGAATGACAACTATACCTACAACCTGAAAGGAGAGGGAACGACGCCGTGTAGATTTCAGAATTGTTTACTGACGAACTAACGTCAGACCCCAAAAGCCGGACCAATATTCCAGATTTCCCAAATTTCATGGAGTTATCTCCCCTTTGACCATAAATTTACAGCAATAGATAAATGACCAAAAAAAATTGGGGTACAACTATTTCTGAATTTACACCTCGTTACACTATCCCCTCCAAACTGGAAGCCGTCCCGACTTGTAAATACCTAATTAATAGTTCGACTACAAAAACAACAAAAAATAACTTTCTCTGTACCTTATTTTTCCGTTTCAGCACGAACAATTATGAATCGTTATTAAACTGACTTGACCTCAATTTGCCAGCAATACTGATCTCTATACTGGTATTCTACATTATATAGATTTGGCAACACTAAGATAGCTGTTTCGCTTGGCAAAACTTTTCAACACTTAACTATCAGATGGTCAGTCTGTAGTAAAAGCCTCAGCACGCAGGCTGATTACTCATGAGTACATGAGGCCTATCTGATACTAAACGACTACATTGTGGAAAGATTCCAAATCAACTTCTCTTTCCACCTTAACCGTTGTAACAGTCCTCAGTATCACCACTTCTGGTAAATAATAATTCTTATAGATATCTAGCAAATTCACCTAAGATGAGGTTCCTCATAATTTCCTATGCTAAACAATTAACTGTTAACCAAATCACTTTTCAGAAACGCACTACACATAATTGTTGAAGTCACAAATAAACTGAATCAAAAGTTACACATAAACCGGTTCATCGGTAGTGGAAATGACCCATACGCTACTGGTCGGCTGGCCAGGTTCATTATAAGTAAACCTCATGGGAGGTCTTATGGATCGCGATCCTCTGTTCGCGGTGGTTACAGAACCGCTTCCGTCAGAATCGGTTTCCGCTCCTGCCTCAACTACGGTGGTTGCGGTATCACTTGGGGTCTCGAAGTCGTCGCCTTCGGTGTCGGACTCCCCATCTATAGACTGGGAAACAGAAGTTCACTTCCGGATTCCAAAAAGTCGCTTTCCGACGGTGTATTAGACCGTTGATCTGAATGAGACTCTGGTCCACCTCGATGTCTCCCCTTCCCTGCAGTCCTTGCGACACAGGCGCAAACGGAGCATCATTTGGATTTAAATCGGATACCGGCAGACCCAGATTTGATACACAGGGACTCCGAGAATTCATTTCTGTTAACTGTTCATCATCACTTGACGAGACTTCGGGCACCACAGGTTTTGGCTGCAGCTTTCGAGGCCGCCTCATTGGTCGTTCTTTCTTTGTCGGCCCAGGGACCAATGGCAGATCATTGCATTGGAGAAGCAAATTACGGTGTAGTCTCCGAACTCCCTTGTCTCCATTCTCCTGACGCACTTCATAAACGGGAGAATCTGGAGCCATCCGTTTAACTACCACATGAACTTTGTCTTCCCAGTATGACCTGATTTTTCCTGGCCCTCCCTTCTCCCGCAGGTTGCGTACCAGAACACGGTCCCCCGTTTTCAATTGAGCACTGGGCAGGTTTTGGCCACGATGTTTCCGTGCATAATCCTTAGAATTAGCAGAGTTCTTGGTAGCAATGCGGTAGGCCTCCTGCATCCTGCTTGAACAACGTTCGACATAGCCTTTATGTGAGTGGTGCTCCAAATCATCATCCCTTAGGCCAAAGATCAAGTCAATTGGTAAAAAGTAGGAAAAATGGAGAGAAACCAGTGCTGTCATTGCGAGTTCAGTTGTAAGCATGCACCATCTTATTCAAGTGTTCTTCCAGTCACTTTTGAAATCCCTCGGTAATGTTCGCAACATACTTAGCAAAGTTCGGTTCAGGCGTTCACACTGTCCATTCCCTTGAGGGTGATAGGGTGTGGTCCGAGAGTGCTGAATGTTGCAATACTTCTGCAGACGCTCAAAAAGCTGATTTTCCAATTCCGCCCCTTGATCGTGATGCAGTCTTTCTGGAAACCCATATCGCAGAGCGAAATCATTAAAAATTTTCTCAGCAGCTGTTTTGCCAGACTTATTGTTTGTTGCGTAGGCGGTGGCGAAATTGGTGTAATGATCCACGATGACTAGGATATACTCGTAACCCCCTACACTTCTCTCCAAGTGGAGGTAATCGATGTAAACCATCTGGAATGGGTATGTATGTTTCAGTGGAGCACAGGTATTGCGGTGGGGTGGCTTGTCCTTGAGACACAGACAGACGCGCCTAACATAATATTCAATTTTTGATGACATGCGGGGCCAATAAAATCTGTCTCTAGCTAGAGCCAACAACCTGTCGGTGCCAAGATGGCCCATCGTGTAACTGTTGCATCATGAATTGGTGAGATGTCGCGGGCAGAACAAGTTGGTGACATTTTCCTTGAGGTGTTCGAGTGACGCGTTTCAAGAGCCCATCCTCATCGACTTGAAGTAACAACCATTCCTTTACTAGCCGACGACTGTCTGCACTAAAACCCTTCTTGTCTCTTTCGGTTGGGCGCTTTGCACGAGACACATAATTTTTAACAATACCAATATCTGGGTCATTGTCCTGTCCCTGCCTCAACTCTCTGATACTGAAATGTTCTTTTGAGGTTGACCACAGTGCTTCTTCCTTAAGTGGAACTTTCGGGTCAAGATTCGGTAATAACGTAACTCGCCGCTTCCTTGTGCTTTAACAACACTTGCAGTCATTTGAACGGTTTCGGGTGTCATTTCTTCAGAACATTCGCAGATGTATTTGCCAAAATCTAACGGCATCCGACTCAAACGTCTGCGTTCACATTCAATCGACCTGGTTTATACTTAACGGTAAAACGGAAGTCCGTCAGTTCTGTGACCCACCTAAGACGGGTTGCGTCTAACCTAGGTATTGACAATATATAACTCAAGGGATTGTTATCGCTTTAGACGGATGCGTAGTACAGGTAATCACGGAACCGCTCCGTAATGGCCCATTTTAGAGCTAAAAACTCCAACTTGCCAGAATGCATATGATAATTACTTTCAGCTGGCGTTAAAGTTCTAGAAGCATAAGCGACTACTCGGAACTGCTTGTTTTCATCCTCTTGATAAAGTATGGCCCCAAGTCCGTCACCAGAAGCATCAACGTGCAGTGCAAACGGATGGTCAAACCTCCGATAGGCCATGACAGGTGGTCTAACTAGGTGATCAATAAGCTGGTTTAGTATCGACTGATGCTCTCCTGTCCATTGAATCTTTTGGTTAGATGATAACTGACACTCTTAAGTTGCTTGGGTTTAAGTCCTTGACCGTGTTTTTCTTTACTCGGAACCTTTAGAAGATTGTACAGAGGTTTGGCCATCAGGGATGAACTTGCGATAGTAGCTAGTCAGGCCTAGCAGTTTTCTGACCTCAACGATATTTGCTGGTTTTTTTCGATCGTAGACATTCAATGGCTTCCTTGTCTGCCGGATCGACTGTGTAGCCATTAAATGTCACCATGTGTCCCAAATACCTGACTTGCTTGCAGAACATCTTGCACGTAGCTGGCTTAAGTTTAACCCCATACTTTCGCAGTCTATCAAACACTTGGTGTAAATGTTTCAGGTGATCTGAGAAAGTTGCACTGTAGACAAGAATGTCGTCTAGACAGGGCAGGCATATCTTTTCACGCAATCCCTCGAGGAATTCGTTCATGAAATTTTGGAACGCGGCCGGAGCTCCTGACAGCCAAAAAGGTATTCTTTTCCATTCGTATAAACCCCACGGGGTTACAAAGGCAGTGTAGGGCTCACTCCCTTCCTCCATCATTCCCTGATGATAAGCTTTCCCCTGATCTAGGATGGAGAACCATTGGCTACCGCCAAGACTGTCAAGAGCATCTTCAATCCGGCCGACTATCAGCGACTCTCTTCTGGTTGACCTTTCGATAGTCTACACAGAGACGCAAGGTGCCATCCTTTTTCCGAACACAAACCAAAGGGCTGCAATAAGGAGATTTTGATTTACGAATAAACCCCTTGTTTATCAAATCTTGCAAGTAGTCTTTAACCTCATTGTATAACGGGTTAGGAATGAACCGGTATGCATGACGTACCGGAATATCGTTCTTCAGCTGAAGATCCAGTTTCAAATTTGGGATGAAACCGATGTCGTAATTAGTTCTTGAAAAAACATCACAATACTCTTGCAACAACTTAACCACCTTTGCCTTCTGGTTGGCTGCTAGCAATTTATCGTCTAATTCGACTGATGGTATCCACAACTGTCCTTCGGATTCCACCTGTGCTGACATATCTTCATCTGGTTCCTCTAATTTTCCTTCTTCATGTTCCCGTACGTACATTTGCATTATGGAGGAAACTGGCTGTAAGTAACCCAACAGGGTATTTTTGGGTAGGTAAATAGTGTTATCTGAGGTGTTATGGATGCCTTCTCTCACTCTAGTTGGTTTCTCGATTTTCACTAATGTTTCTTGGAGTTCAATACCAGGTATGGGACTGATGTCCTCAACAGGAGTGAAGAGGCAATTTAGCGACTTGGTAGACCCAGAAACCCCAGATCTCACGGCCGCTCGGATGATCTTTGACCCTCTCTTTGGAACAGATACTCGCCGCGAGGCTGGCGCCATCTTGCTAATAAAACCATCTGAGTTATCGCTGACGATACTAGCTAACGACTTCAATGCTGTCTCATTGAGGTTGCTTGTAGCACTTTTCAGACTTGCGAGAAGTCTGTTTACCCCTTTGGCCGTGTAGTAATGTTCTATCACATTGTAACCAAGGATTGGCATGTCAAAGGCCGCTTCATTTGTTACTAAAAATTGGACAGCAATAGGGTCATCTCCTCTCAATTGGACATTCACTTCTATCCATCCACAAAATGGTATCGAGTCCCCACTGGCAGAAGTAAGTTGTAACCCCTGGGCTGCGAGTTCACTAATTTCCCTCATCTTTGTTTCGGGTAGCAATGACTTAACATGCTGTTCATTCACCAAGGACACTTGAGCTCTCGTATCCCACAGTGCTGTAGTTGGTACTCCATCAAACCTACACTGCACCTGACAGGCCTCTCCTATCAATTTCACCAGCTTTTTGTGATTGTGTTGAGATAAGTTGGAGACCTTCCCCTTCAATTCGTCAACAGAAATCTACACCGCAGGAGGGGTTGTCAGCTGGTTTATCTTCTGACAGATAGGTTTATGGTGTAAAAATGCTTTTGCTGACAAGTCTTGGAAGAATAATTTGATGATTCACAACTGGTACAGAATGTTAGCGTCTGAGAGGTGCTCTTACAGTATGAACAAGACGAAGAAGTCGCGTCGGGGCTACTTTTCTGGTTCAGGGTCACTCCTGTCCCCTCTGGGAGGACCCATGCGCGTTTCCCGACTGCTTTGCACGACATCCTCGTGCAAAATGTGCCTCGCTTCCACATCTCCAACAGTGAGTACATCTAGTATCCTGAGCGGTGCAGGCAGTACATCTCCTCATGGGAACCGTTGACCTGGTCCTTGATGGTTGATCAGTCCCGCTAGCACTGTCATTACCTCTAGAGCTGAGGGTCGTCTTCAAGGCAACCTCCTCCTGCAGGTCTCTCAGAGCTGTTAGAACCATCCCTTCTTTAGGGTTATTAGTTTTCTTTGTAGCAAAGTCTTCTTCTGCCGCAAAATTCCTGACACTACTTTGCTTAGACTTACAAGATGAGCCATTTAGTTTCCTCTTCCGTTCTTCTTCTTTCAACTTAATCTCACTCATCTTGAGGAGAATGTCTTCATCTTGAATATTTGGTTTCTCAACCACCGGCTGGATCTCTCGCCTAATGGCGTCCTCCGTAAGACCAGTATACAGGGTCCTTTTAAATAATATGTTAACCTGTTCTTCTGTGTACGATATTTCACAGGTCTGTTCCTTAGAAGTAAACAGTATCTGTTGCTTCAAGTCCAACAACATCAACAGAAAGTCTTGAGCTCCAAGGGTACCTTGCGCAGCACTGCCCAATTCTTGGTACAGGGCAGCTGCAGTCTTTTCAGAGAAGTGGGCACGAAGTATTCCCCTCAGCTGTTTCAGGGTCAAGTCTGTCTTGCCTTCCAGGTAACCTCGTAGTGGAACGGAGGGATCAATGGCCTTAATTATTCCCTCAACCAGTTCAAATTCCTTCTTCTCCCCCGCCTCAACTTGTCGGATCAAGCTCACAAAACTTATTGATCTTTCCTTCGTCACTTGTCAAACAATTTTAAAATCACGTCTGATACTGCTCAGTATTGTTGGCTCTGCCTCTGACGGTTTACTTGGATGCACTTCCTGTTGCGGGCCTTCAGTAGTTGACGTCGTGGCCTTGGAGGTATTGTCCATTGGAGCCTCAGAAGTCTCACCATTCATTGGTTCCTTCTTAATGACAAAACTGGACAACCTTTGGTCCAAAAAGCTCAATGCCCTGGCCCCTTCGTCTTCGTCTTTCATTACCCCATTAAGCCAGGAGGTAATGGTTACTACGGCCTCCATCCATTTCAAGGAGCTATCGTCTCCTTTCCTCAGTTACTGCTCCTTGATTATCTGCTTCAGTGTCAGCAATGGTGTCTGGTACAGACGTCCCCTGATTGGAAATTCCAACTCCTTCTTCTCATAGTCCATTGTGTTGGATGACAAATCCCGGACGAGCCCCCAAAATGTAACAGCCGGACCTCATCCACACCCAGTGACCCTGAAAGGAGAAGGAAAGACGCCGTGTAGATTCCAGAATTGTTTACTGACTGTCTCTAATATCTCTGTGGTGTTTTCAGTTCAAGTCAAGCTCACACAGACACGGTCAGTGTTAGTGTGAATACCTGGTATATCTGGAGGGAAGCGACGTACAAAAGGTACCTTATCTAACATTGTGACACCTAAGTACTGTTGCCCGGGTGTTATCAGTGCTAGCGGCCCCAATATTGTCACAAGTGATTTTATCATAGTCAGCATGTACTTGGTATTGCTTCAATGTGCATATGGGTGTAACAGCCGGATCTCAGCCACACCCGGTGACCTTGAAAGGAGAGGGAACGACGCCGTGTAGATTCCAGAATTGTTTACTGACGAACTCACTTTACAATACAACTACAAATAACAATGACATCCAACACAAGCAAGTACAATACATTATAACATAAAATACATTTAGCGTTGTTGTTGTCTATGGGTTTTACAATACAAACAGATTATTCTGTACTGTGAAACAATCTAGCTTACAATGAGAAAAAATCGACTGACTTTGAATAGTTGGCATAACTGACAACAAGTTGTACTAGGTTATAACTAATTGACAACTGATAGCGTTATAGTAACAAATTATTGTATCTTGACAACCAAATTGGCAGATGACAACTGAATTGACAACTGACAACTGGATGACAACTAACCAGATTACAACTATTATTGCAATAGGTATAAACAACTATTGATACATTAATAAACAATTGGCCGATGACAACTGAATAAAATTCAATTGACAACTGATAGCTTTATAGTAACAAATTATAGTATGACAACTGAATGACAAACATGACAACTAAATGACATAGTAGTACAACTGTGGAATAGTCAACAAACCCCGATGGATGACAACTGAATAGGAAATGGAATTGACAACCAACAAATGAATGACAACTATACCTACAACTGACATCCAACTACTTGGATGGATAGTACAGCAAACAGCAAAAAGATCCCACACGCACATCCGAATATCCGAATAACTCACTGACACGTGATTGTCTTCAAAGTGATACCATCTGTCACATGGATTTGGTAATCACAACGCATGTATGTTCACTAGAACATAGTGACAAAACTTTTAAAAATCTTTTATTTGTTAATGGGTCACATTCGCTATCTGAATCACCCTCAAAATCTGAGAGAAAATATCATAAATTTCAAATAATAAATCATGTAGATGATTGATAATTTTAAATCTTTTCTTTGTAATGAACATAACGCATTCATTAAATTATGCAGAACTGAATTTTAGATAGATATAAATAGCACTTGCATTTGGAGAATTATATATTAACCTATGATTTGACATAATTAATTGAGAGATTTTGAAATAAAAAATCGAAATGCGTACATTTCCAATCAGAATCTTGAGACAATATTTTCATTCCTTCAAATCTTCAAATGTAAATGATACCGACGAAACAAATATAAGCTGTAGAGACTAAAGGACATGGATAAATATTAATCATGAAAACAAATATATGGACTTAATATGAAATGTAATTCAGAAAAAGATAGAGATATACACAGACATACGACATAACTTACGAAGCAGCTGACATATATGCAATTCAGATACTTGTCGTGTAAAAAGACAACATATAACATTTTGTTGTAAACTACATATCTATATGATGTGTCAGTGAAACGTATACCATAAACGAAAGCTGACACTGACACAAGGTGACATACAGCATATAGATACTGGTGATGGGAATAATCAAAGATATATTGTGACGGACAATTTAGCTACATATACTAAGTGTAGTGTCTATGGAGAAAACTCTTTTTTGAAATATTTCCTTTCTGAGAATTCGTTAGCAAGAGCAAACATTATAAATATGTATTTCTTTTGTATCTTGTTCTTCCTGATCTGAGCTGGGCACAAATGCAAATATATCTGTGGTTTAAAACATTTTATGAATTATGAAATAATTTGGCATGTATGTCTTTAACTAAAATGTGTCTGTGATTTAAGTTCATCAACGTCGAGCACAGTCAACCATAGCATGAGGGACAGTTCTTACGCCTTCCATTACTTGGATATTTGATACAAACTGATGCTGTAATCATTGGATTGTCTTTTTTCCAGAATAACATTAAGATCAGACAATTAGTTCCCTAGAAATCCAACATAGTAAAACAAGGTCAATATCGACAAAAAAGATATTAATGAAAAAACAACACACCAAGCTTGTGTGAAACAATGAAGTATTACATTTCCAATTGAGATCACAAACCTCGACCTGCATCACATCACGTCAGCTTGTGACATTTATGGTGTTACAGGGTATGAATCATTGGGTATTGGGTCAACATGTCAAAACCATAGGCTGAATTTATGTTCTGGAATCAACGAAAACAGGAAACGTTCCCATTCGACACAGGTAGATCGCTTTCCTCTAACGCAAGCTTCGCTCTCTTATTAAGAACATTTCTGTCATTTGCCAAGGGAGAATACATTTATTCATACTAGACATACTTACCTACTCGCCGTCTGATTCAATGATACTTTAAAATAAAAAAGGCAAATAAAATGTTATCATAGAAAAAAATGCTTTTTAAAAGAGGGTATTGAAGCTTGTGCAAAAACTCTTTAAAGGTATGTGCGATAGAATCACGCATTTTGTGCGAGATAGTAAAAATGGCTGTCTAATATCAAAGATCGAAAATTAAACAGATTAAATAGCGTAATGCATTTGATCAGTGAATTTAAACAATTCGACAATTTTCGAAATTACACTGTAGCCTGCATCAATTAATCCTTCTATATTGTAGCTTAACACCTCTGTATACGGATTTATACTGTATATGTACGTGACAGGGCCTGATCCATACCGGCCACGTCTCCCATGTAATAAACACAACACTTACGTGTATCCTAGTATACAAGAGTAATGGATATATAAGTTCCTTCCTGACGACATGAGATGATTTATTACTGAGAACAAATATGTTTACATATACACTAAGTATGATCACGTGTGGCACTTTGTAAACAAAACATTTTGCACTGCGAACAACAAATGTGCGATAGCTTATGTTAAGGCAGTTTTCCTATTGTGCGCACATCCGAACTGACATCAATGTCAAACTCAACGAAACAGAAACCTATTCTTTGATTAATAAAACTCAATACAAGAGTATAAGACAAAAAATATTTGATCACAGTAAATTAGATGACAAAACTATCAGCAGATTAAGATTAATATTACGTTTAAATACATCAGTAATTATACGGAAATAATCGATATCTCCTTCTTCTCTCCCAACCATTAGCTGTTATAGTAGAATTGTATAACGATCTATATAGTGATAGTACTGTAATTTCCACCCATCATACTATATCTTCACAAGACTGGTAGGACATTGTCCATAACATAATGATATATAAAATGTAATACAAATTATAAATAAGATACAACACCAAAACACAAAGGCGATTGTGTCCGGATTTGAAGATTCGGACCCGTAGCTAGGGCGCAGTAGGGCTCCATTTTGATCACTGGATCCCTGTGGAATTCTCTACACAATTGGTAGTATTTCCGTCCATGGTATCCAGGGAGACTGTTCCAGGGATAACTTCTAATGGATCTCTCATTAAGTTGGTGCGTACTGACACCTCCGGAAGTCTGAGGTGTCCTTCTCTTTATCCCATCCCCCCTCATATACATCTGTAAAAATAGTCTATTTTCATACCAACTTAGTAAACCCTACTAACACCTCCATGCTCGTCCTTTACTAACCCCGCAATCAAAAATAAATCAATGTCAGAATACGTAGAGATATGTCATACAAAGAACGGTGTGGAATAACAGAAAGCCTGGACATAGTTCAAGCGAACAGTTTAGAGAGTGGCAGACAGAACGGGAAAGAAGACTTACATATGTACGCCAACCATATCAGCATCAGCACCTTACTGTAATGTCCATATCTGTACATGTGCAGCTAGATGTCAGATTTTAACCTGGACATACTTTGTATAGAACTTAAACACAGCCATGCTGTTTTTTTACATGTTTATTAACGAATTCATTAAGACGCTTGCATCAACAGTACAGATTTTAACGTAAGAGTTATCTCCCTTCGGTCAGACTCCATTATAATAGTTACAAGATCAATATACATGTATACTTACACCCCTTTTATCCTAAAATAAATTTTAGGACGTATCAAAATTTTGCATTATTTGATTATTTTGTTAACAATGCCATCATAAATATGCATATAACTGATAATAATAAAGATTGCTTTAGAAACATTTCTATTATCTTTTAACTAGAAAACATACAGACTTCATCTTTAGGGAGGACAATGAAAATATCTTTCAAAACTAAGGATCTGTGATTAATTCAACTATTAACCATGTAAATTAACACAATGAAATTATTTAATTTACACAAAAAGGTTTGAGATAATACATTATAGTTTTGTACAAATATCAACAAATACATCGTACTTTGAACCGTTATACTTGTATAAAACCATGTGCCTGATCATAAATATTCAGTATGAATATATTCAAGTCATATCCTATTCCTTGTATCTTTCAGTGATCTTTTTTCAGACGACAAAACCTAATCACAACTAGATTCTCTCTTAACCACATTTTTCTTGCTTCTCTCCAACTCACCCTGTACCTTTTCTTTCTCTGAACTAGTTAAAGTTCCCGCATTCTTTCCATTTTTACGATCTACATACTTTTTGACACGTGTTACATTTCTTTTGTATTTTGACAGTAAATTTTCAGTTTGTACACTATTTTTATTTTTTCCAGTAACTTCAAACATTACAGGACTAAGAGTAGTAGCAAGCTTGTTTTGTTTATCTTGTTTCAACAATACTTGATCACCAACATTGTCATCATTCTCTCTAGCTATCATTTTCTCATTAGAATATATTTTCCGTTTTTCATTTCTCTCACAGTTTTTGTATCGAACTTCAAGATCATCAGAATTTATTTTAAATAATACTGGCACTTTTGTACGCATTTTTCTTTTGTTCTGCAATTTAGCGGGACTCACTCCAGTTACTCTGTGTGGTGTGTTGTGATACGTTAACAAATAAGTTTCATATCTACTTTCCACTGCGAAATGCGAATTCGCTTCAAGATAGATCTACTCTAGCGTTACTACTTCCCAATTTGCTTGCAATCATAATGGAGTTGTTTTCCTATGTATGATACCACTTGCTTTCATAAAGTTGCGAAAATGATAAATTACGCATTGCGGGCCGTTATCTGTCTGAACAGATAATGGTAAGTCATGGGTAACAAAGAATTTGTTCATGATTTGTGTGGTTTTCTCGGATTATATAGATTTCTTAATCTCAATCTCGAAAAATTTATTGTAGTAATCTCCTACTCTCCAGAAGGTAAAGAACCCAACACATCAGCAGTAAGATATTGTCTTTGAGACAAGGACAATCCAATCCACACATTAGGTTCTGGTCTACTAGCTTTAATTTCCAACTGGCAACCATGACACAACTTGCAGAACTGTTCTGCCATTTTGTCAATTCTATGCCACCAAACTTATGTTCTAAGACGTCGTTTCATCCCTACTATACTTTGATGACCTTCATATGCTAGTTCTAGAACTTGAACATGCAATTCTTTCGGTAGTAGTATTCGCGTTCCGTGCAATACAACATTTCCTACAGCTCTAAGTTATGTTCACAGGCAATTACTCTTTGAATTCAATTTTGTACCATTGATTATCTATCAAATGTTGACATGCTATCTATTTCTGACATTTTCAGTTGTTACAGCCTGCTCAGCTACAAGCTGTACATACTCCATGCTCATCGCCTTCGGTCATGCGATATTTGTTTGCTAACCTTGACAATGGATCTGTCCATAGCTCGAAGAATATACCATACAGATATAAATGAAACCTTTCACATCCCTAGACAACTCCTAACGCCTCTTTCTCAGTCTGAGAGTACCTCCGCTCTGTGTCACTAAAACTACGACTAGTGTACCTGATGACGCGGTATTCTTTATCTTCTGGGCTAGCCTCTGTTACAACAATAGTACGCGCATTTTGATCATAATAACTTAACGTCTGAGCATTCCTGAGAAACTCCTAACTTCCGCACTTGTGTTCTCGGCTCACGTGCTTCAACAACGGCTTTAACTTTTGCTTCATTTGGTCCGGCACCACGTTTGGACAATAAATGACCCTGAAAGTGACTTCAGTGTTAAACCTCTCTCACTTTTTTCATTTCATTTTCTGATCTTTCATTATGCTCTTGTTCTGAACTCCCATAAACCAATGTATAACATACTTTGCACTCCTCATTTCTGAAATACCTACTGAATAATACTGTGATACACTTCAGGTGCGCAACTGACACAAACATGAACTACTTAACGTCCTTGGATATCACAGGTTGTATAAAACAAGTTATTGGTTATGTAACGTACCTTCTTACTCTAGAGAGAATCTTTACAAATTCTATAGTGTTTGCTGTCAGTTTCTACAAATAAACATAATCAATATTTTTATTTCTTCCACTATGATATCCATTGGTTAGGATTCTTGCGTCGTTCACCGAATTCTAAGAGTGAAATCACTCAACACATTTATCTTAATGTTGTAGAAATAGTCTCGCGTTTACAACAATAACAGAAGAATAACTGAATATATGGCAGTGTTAACCAAGCGGGAAGATTGTGAGCAGGTCATACGGCGTGCAAACTTTTCAGTTGCTTCAGTGAAACCGTCCTTATTTGAAGGATATGCAATATTCTTATTTTACATAGCAACCTGGTCTGGTTTTTGAACATATATTAAAAGTCATTAAGGAACTCATTAGATACAAAATATTGTATATGTTATTTGAATTCAAAACGGCTATAATACAGACACCATCAAAACAAATTAAATTCAAATCTAAAGGAAATGTATTAACATCGCAAAATCTTTGCAGATTTGCCTAATTAGAAACAAAATATAATACCGTTTGAATGATATTAATTTAATTTTGATGTTTGAACGTAGGCGCCATACAGGTGAATATAGTGAAGAGAAACGATATATGCTTTATAGGTTTTTAGATGAATATACTTTACCTTATTCTCGAAACTGAAATCCATAAAATGCTATCTTGGTATCTCTGACGCCTACACGTGTTAATAAAATTGTGTTGTATCCTAATGAATTAGATTAAAAGATGAACACAATTTCCCATCCTGAATACATATTTTTCGTTTAGTTTCGAAAATATGGCAACCATGCAGTGCAATTGTACCCGTTCAAAAAATATCAAATGAACGATCTATCAAAAACAATCTTTTACTACTTACAACATCTAGAAACTCTACAGTAGGTGTGTGTAAGCGATCGGCATTTGTCGCGGAAGTCGTGAAATGTAAAAAGAGGGGGAGGGGGTAGGGAGAAAAATATCTGTTGTGAGAGCAGGCTTGTGACAACATAGGAATGGAAAATGTACCAAGTGGAAACCATCAAGCTTATCGAGGTAAATAGTTGTTTTATGTAGGACAGTCGTATCAACGATATCCACTTCAAGGGCCTGAGAGTGGAGGGCTTGGAATTTCATGAATTTCTTGTCATACAAAGACAAGAAAAAATCAATATTTTTCATATGATATCGACGGACTAGACAAGAACGTAATATGAAGACATATGTCGGCCACGAGAAGGGGAATAGTGTGTACAGATGATTATGCCTATTTTCTGTAGGGAGATCTTACCACTGACCCAAAATGAAAAACTATTTATTAGAAATTTGAGTATTTTCATGCTTTCAGAATTAGCATAATCCTTTAGCTTGATACGTACTTTTTATGATACGCGCGTCTGTATATCATCGACCTGAACGCTGTTCACTTTTCCCTGAACAGAAAACTGGATATGTGATTCGCCTTGTACAGTTTGTTAATAGGAACTTTCATCGCAGAACGGAATGAGGACATTTGACCTGGCTAGCTATATGATGACCTACAAAATATCCTTTCAATGTTTCGTGTAAATATCAAACAAGAATCGCGTGTATATTTATAAGTACATATTTAAAGGGGAACAACTCATCTTTACCAATGGGCGTTTCTTGATGTGCGCATTCTAATATGTACAACACACACACACACACACACACACACACACACACACACATATATATATATAATATATATCTAGATTATTTAAAACATTTTTGATATCTAAATCACCATCTTACATACAACTTGGGATGTTGTTTTGTCCGTTAAAAAAGGCCTTCGGCGTCCACTGAAATATATGCCAAACATACTCTTTTAAAGAAGCTCAACAGAATAGAAATTTTGGATTTTTTTTATTTAGCTAAAGATATATGAATATAAATGAACTATTTAAACATGTTATTGAGATTGTCAAACGAAACGGTTTCGTTATTGTTGTGTCTGCAATCTTTGTAATGGTTGCAACGGATTTTAATGAAGAGAATTGTATTCATAAGAATTAACCTTTTCGTGTGTGTAGCTTATCAGGGGATAACTAAAACTGAACTCGATTAGATTTTATCTAACTGGCTTCGCTATTTATTTAATTTACTCCAAGTCTATTATAATTATCCCTCGATAACCAAAATAAAAGTTTATCGTTCGATATGTACTTGTGGCCTTTATTTTCTGTATTCACTTGTGTCCAAATGCATCTTAGTCGCTGTAGTGTTTGATGGTATACCCTATTGGCCACCATGTTTAAATATCAACAAAGTCAACCATCGATAGCCTTCATTGGTATACAATCTGTATTATACATCTCTGATGTAGATTGCAAAAGTTAGGTTCTTGACATCACCTAAGAATCCTAGACTGACGAGACAGTCGTACCAATCAGTAGAAATCGTTGTTTAGCTCTGCTTTATACATATATATAATTCTGAATATGTATTGAAAGATTCTATTGACTTGTGCAACGTTTGTACTATAATAGAGACTACACAAAGCTGGTATGAATATCACGTGGTAACATGGTTACGTCGTAACATTGTCACGTGATAACGATAGCAGTAAACCTTCTTTGTTATGTTCGAGATGACCTTGACATCCTACCATTCTTTTCATTGAAATATAGAAGAATAATACTTGAATGATAATAAAAAATTAATCAAAAAAATTCAATTTTTTGAACAGCCACAAATTTCAATAGCAACTACAAATTTGAAAAAAAAAACAATTTAAATTCTGTATTCAATATTCTGAAATACTACATGTTTTCAAGATTCATTGCTTAGACAGAAATGGTATGGGTATAGTGGGTATAGTTTTCATAATAAAAAGGCGGTTCTTCATTCTTTTGTATTTTTCCTTTTTTATTTTTATTTTTATTATTACTATTATTTATTATTTATTTTGTGTTTATGACCGTTTTACATAAGCAGTGTTAACGTACCATGACCCTGATTTTATGAATGTATACAGTATTCTTATAGCACCACTGACACAAATACTAAAGGCATTCCTTGCGTCTGGACTGAATCAGAACAGAAATTGGTGAAATTCTTTTCTGACGGGACTTCTGAATCTACATGTTACTGATGTACATTAATCTATGTCAAAAACTCTATTGGCAGATTGATTTGGGAAAATAAATACGCACAATGACACATACTTACATGTGTACTCCATTGATAGATAAGATATTTAAAATATTCCATTATACCATCGTATCGGCCAAACATTCCTCGTATACGCGCCGTTTTATGTTATATAGAACATTTACTCCTAAACTGATACAAAAATAAGTAGATGAAAAGTTTCGTTATTGAAATGGACATTGAAGATAAATTCTATAATGAGTGACACGAAAATTTGATCTTAGCTAAATATATAACCCAGGCAAACTTCTAATCGACATGTTGAAATGATTTTTCAACACTTATCCTAAAATATTCACCATCGTTTGAATAAACATTTCTGGTATGTATTTTGCTATCTGTTCTAGGGTTAAGATATTTGAAAACAACATGAAAACAAACTGAATATAGTGTAACTATGAACAAGTCATATCGACTGGAATTTTTAACCAATTTATCAATGGAGCTACTTTAGCGGTAGAGTCCATTTCAGTAACTATCTTTTGATTTGATTACAAGAGTGATATTATCATTTTAGAGAACATACGGTGTTCCTCTCTTGACTTGGATATTTTGGTTTTATAAAAGGCTGAATTTGTTGTAGAGCTTATCAGATCATTTCACATTTTCAATATTCCGATGTTTTTAGATTGAAATTTGATTTTTCTTATATATACCAAGAAGCATTAGAAATCAAAGACGCTACTTACTCTACCACATAAGCCGCATATCACGAAAGGGCCGGTTTCCAAAACGGCCCCTTCTCTGATTCAAATTTCCTGTTGGTGGTGCATTGCCCATGCCGTTGTGGTCAAAAATCTATAAAGTATAAAGATTTAGGTCACTTGGTTTGTTTTTTATGGCTCCTCAAAGTTGTACCTTTCAGAAGCTGTCTAAGTGTTGATAAAATGTGCATGTTATGTAAAATATTAATGAAAATCAAATCAAATGATAGTCACCGTAAAGAATACATTCATAGCATGATTGTGACAAAAAATCATGTTTCCATCGCGCCATTTGGCTGTTTTATGGAAGAAACAATCTCAAAAATGCCATTTTCGATGATAACATTTTAGACACAAAAACTGTGTTTTTTAGAGAATACACCCTTTTATGGGCGTTGGATGCAAACCAATTTTTATCCTATTAAATAGTACGTAATATGCTATTGATGAGAGGAAAAATCATCAAATTGTAAGTGGTGGAACATTTTCAAATGTTGGGTTGAATTGCCGATTTTCGACTTTCTTTAGATAATT
The DNA here is from genome assembly GCF_031769215.1 of Ylistrum balloti. NCBI lineage: Eukaryota > Metazoa > Mollusca > Bivalvia > Pectinida > Pectinidae > Ylistrum > Ylistrum balloti. Next base: position 135,664 of record NW_026782775.1, on the reverse strand, counting down.
AACAAAATAACGAGAGTATTTGCTCGGTATGTTGAGAATATGTACACAGATATGAAAAAAGTGAGAGAAACACTTTTTCATAAAAAATCCAAGATGGCTACTTCACAAGTCCCCGTGGTTGAAGACATTGGCTGACAAATAGACAGAACAACAAACAAAACGTGTTCCTTATGATTTTGGTTGGTTTTCGCATTTACGGGAGTGTTCATAGCTACGGGCGATTGTATAATACCTATATTTATAAGTTTGGTTAGTCACATGGTAACGGGGATCTTTCATATCGAGCCCCAAACATACTTTCGACATATGCACTCCGTTGCCGCATGGAAAACTATTTCAAGTTTTGTCGGAATTTCTTTACCTGTGGTTGTAATGGTCGAGGGTTTTCCAGCATCCTGTAATACCCAAGGTAGTACAAGATACTGGAGATGTGCGCACACATTCCCATCGTTCTCTCTCCAACTGGGCACTGGCAGTAGTAGTCCTTTATTGGGGCCTCAACATCGGGTGAAACGGTGAACCGTATCCAAACGTTATATTTCGTTTGGCTTTTGTGTCGAGAATGTATTTGACATCGGAGAAGGTATGGGGAGTGCTGGTAAAGCCACACCTCATAGTCTCCGTCATCACTTAAATGTTCGGCGATGTAACCAGGAGCCAGAGATATCTGATACGTCTGTCATATATCTGTCAAGTGATCCGGACCTAGAAATTGTGGGACTATCGATGTGTCTAATGCCTGTACTATGGAGGTCATTGATGATTTCGAACAATTTTGATGGTAACTGAGATTCCAAGGAACCTCTACCATCAAGGACAACCTCTGTAGTCGTTACCAATAAGGTGAATGGAGCAGACGCGGGATGAGGTGGGACACCAAATTTGTGTGAATAGATCAGGTGATGTCTTGCACGTTTTGGTAAGACTGATGATTTTGTTCCATTTTTTGGAAAGGTAACAAGACAGAGACAGCATTTTTTGTGTGAAGATGATCCATTCAAAAGATCATGAAGGGTCAGCAACGGCAGGATATGGGACAGGGAGTCGTCTTCTTCCTCTATTTCCTGGTTCTGTTCGGGTTCAGGCTGATTTTTGTTCCGAAGACACTTCATGTAGCACTTCTGGCAAATAAATGCTTGTTCCTTTGCTGACATCAATCCTTGTTGCACCAGCGTATCTAAGAGCCATTTATATTGTGGACTATTTACATTGCGTGCACTTCTGTTCTTATTGCCACTACGTTTCTTGAAGTATACTTGACACTCTTCTCCAACACATTTACCCTCCATCTTGAAACAAGAACGATTGGTTTATGAAGCATCGATAAAGTAACAAAATAACAAGCCACCGATGATTGCTGTAAACAGCTAATACTTAGTAGTTTGGTACAATTATTCGAAAATGTGTGATAAATAACGAACAACTAATTACACAAAATAAAAAGACAATATAATAAATCACATTCAATACCTCCAAGAAGCGCAGAATTGATTGATTACTTAGAACAAAATAAAGTATTTCATATGGATAATCTATCTATTCGATGTGGCGTGGTCGGCAGGCACAAAGAAAGTGAGACAAGTCAGGGTCCCAACCCTGACAGAGCCACAACGCTTTGGAGATGGGACAATAAAACAAGGAAATTGAGACAAGAATATCAAGCGTCGAGTGAATGATTTCGTAAAAGTATAGACAAAGACAAGAAGATACGGATAAATGTACAGGGCCACACGATCAGAAAATTCAGAAGAGGACAGCTTGAGATAGAACAGTATTCATGTATCAGGGTGTCCTCAGTGTAAATCTTTATATCGATACTATTTATTTAGTCATTACACATCATAAAACTGTCATGAAAATATCCGCTCTGATATATTCAATATAAAAGTTTGTATATAATAAGCTATATAATAGGGTTTCAGACAATGTTGTTACTCATTTCCCCTTTTCTTTCAATTTACAACCACATTCAGGCGGCGATATGAGAACGTTCCACCACATGGAATTAGCTGATTTTTGGTACACATATGAAACAAGTAAAGCTTTATCCGATTTTTTGATGGAAATTTGCATCCAAAACTATATAACGGGAGAAAATTGCAAATTTATGACATTTTTCTTCATAATTGTGTCTCTGCAAGTGCATTTTCATCCGAGAATATTTTTTTATGCTTTATGAATAAACACGATGTTTTGGAAATATTTATCAAAAGAAATTTATACTATGTTGCGAATTACAATTTGGAGATAATCTTCTTTTATTTACGAACTTATGTCTTTGATGCTGAAATTGACAACTTTATAAAAATACATTTTTATTGAAATTATGAAATTATGGGTGTCGGAAAGGTGTAAAATTATTTTTCGGAAAAGAAAAAAACAGTAGTTGAGCTAGATAAGAAATTATACGGGGGCAGGCTCCTATGGAGAATTAACATTACTGGAAACAGGCCCTTTTCCTTTAACGAAGCCAACAGGGACATTTTTTCCATTAAAACTGTATGATAAACATGAAGTCAATTTTCTTATTGTAAATTCCATTTCTGGGTTGCGACATCCCTTATTCCCTTACGGATTAGTTTTAATGTCGCGATTGATTAGATGTTCGAGGGCTTGTTTTCAATATCATTATTTTCAATGAAGATGTCGACAACTAACAAAACTAACAAAACATGTTTTCAAAATATTTAGGTTGTTGAAGATTTTGTTAATGTCTCGTGATCGTTAATGATCTCACATCGAATTATCTTGTTCAGTGTAATATTGAACGTGTTTGTTGTTTTCAGTATGTCAGGTGATTCCATTGTTTACATAGCTTTCATGTAGCAACGTGTCATCACATAATTATATTAACCAACACTTACATAGCGAATAATAGAAGACACTTACCCTCCCAGAACGCCTGGTGATATTCTCCTTGTATTGTTTCTCGGGTTTCCTTAAACGTATTTCTTCTGTTCAGATTTCCCCTTGGTTCGTCTGAGTTTGATGTAGGATTTTGATTATGATGGGTATTCTTGAATAGCCATGTAATTAAATTATCCTTATAATTATAGGGATGACTGTAGCAATTAAACAATAACTTATTTGAGTACATTTTGACTAAATTAGATCAGACCACACGGCGACTAGGATTTTCTGTCAAAATTCACGTTATATGAAAGTCCGATTCAAGTCATCTGCTCTCTCCCGTCGATATATTGGTCAACTGTGCGTTTAGATATTTAGTATTTCAAAGCTTGTAAATGATCTTGATCAAAAGCTAAACTCATTAAGCGTACACCAAATATCGATTGGTTACTACTGCTCATTGTGCTCTCTACAAGTTTAATGGATTCATTAGAAGAAACAGATTCCTTTACTCCCAAACAAAATTCGTTTTGGGAAAATATCTACTTGTCCGAACTTATGTCTTAAAGTTGTGTGCTTCGTAGCTCCTGGTCAAGGTCATATATATCTATCGCTGATCAAAGTTATTTTCTGTTCGTAAAAGTTTTGTTTAATTGATGAAATGGCGGTATGTCAAACTTGTGTGAGTGACCTTGGACCACTTTGAAGGTCACAGAGATCATCGGTGTTGGAAATTGAAATGATTTAATGTCTGAGATATTTGAGTTACTCGTACGTTTCTTAAAATCAATTGCTTTCCATTTAGTCATAATGCCGGTGTTATGCTAGAATGAAGTACTGTGTTGTTTAATGACCTTGACACACTTTTTTTCCAAAGGTCAACTGTAGTTACAGACTAAATGGAAATGTTGTTTTGAAGAAATGTATCTATGTATCTCGTTGAAATAAATCATTACGGATTCCTGAACAAATAGCAAGTCAAAATTATCACCACCCACATATACATACGAACTCCCAGTGGGCAGTAATGGGTTGAAGGCTGATCTGAAAATGCCAGACTATTGCTGGAATAAGAGATCCGTATCACTTCGAAAATGATATGTTGATATTATTGTTCAAGGTTAACATATAGAGGCTATATGTTGGAAGACATTGTCATCGGTATAAGTAATAAACAGAATCCATAGTGAACCATACAGATCTGAAATGACGAGATAGTTGAAAATATATTGGTTCATTGAATTGCTATTTTTAAATATTGAAATATTTATACGGTAAATAAGGTAACGCCACTGTCAAGATAAGACTGGCAGAATTCCATTTGCTGAAGTGAAGACTAACTGTGCAATATATATCAGCAAGCTTGATAACCTTTTCACTCCTTTACACGAAAGAGTTCAGTAGTGACAGAAAGGAATTCCATTGACGTTTTACAAACGTTTACTCGCAGCCAATCAAATGAATGCTTTGCATGTCTGCACCACTTCAATCAGACAGTCGACCAATTATATTTTCAACCTAGATAAGAGTGAAGCACGTGTTTTGATTTAACCTTGACCGTATTTTTGTAAACAAGTGAATCAACATAGTAACGTTGCAGAGTTGTAGATGTTGTTTACGTCATATTTCTCCAGCGGTTCGCACCATTAGAGGAATGTTTTTTTTTCCGACTGTCTAACATTATTACCAAACTTCTATCGTTACATCAGTCATATCAAACGTCTCGTATAGCATGAAAACATTCAAATTATACATCATTCTTTCCTCTGACGTCACGAATACACAGGATTATATAAAAGACAGGTAAGAGAATAGTACCAACATGTAGAAATTCAAATTGAGATATAGAAGGATCAAGTTATGAACTAAACTGTTACTTGCAGGGACTTCGTACCTTTACCTATCTGAAAAATTGAGACCCATGAGTTGAAACAGATGATGCCCAAGAATGATAGAAATATGCCGAAAGATATATCAAAACCTATCCAGAGAGGTCACGCACATCACAATTTAGTAAAGGACCTGTTTCACGGTACATGTAATTTAGCCCACATCCCAAATTAATCTGTATTGTGTGTTATTTGTAGTCCCCATGTAAAATCATAAGACTGTTTGTTTAAAAAACTCCAAAAGTCCCCTATCGCTTGTGCCATGACCTATATCATCTTTGTCATGAGTGTGAGCTAGGTTACACAACTTACTCCGAAACTTCATCAAAAACCTATAATAGAGTATTGAATTGGGTGAAATCCTCTTCACTTAAGTCTGCTGTATGTTTTGAAGACAAATATAAGGTCACGAATAACAAATATATATTGTTATGAAAGTTTAAATGAGGAAAAACCATATGTTTTCATAAAAATCAACAAAGTGAAGTTTTAGGAAAACTATTTGCCAAATTTACAGTGGTTGTTCACTGAAATACGTACATATGTTTTGACCAAATATATGTACTTAAAATTTAGAAAATTTTCAGACGTCAACATCAAATATTTTACTCCTGCAGCAGGTTACTTAGGAATGTCTTGACTAAAAGTATTGAAATCTGCAGTAGTTCAGTTTGGGATGGTTTGAATAGGAGCAGGGAAGCTAGTAGGTGACCTAGAGGTGGTTGGACTAGGATGATTGAGGCATAAAGCAGGTCAGTGTGGGATGGTTTGAATAGGGACAGGGAAGCTAGTAGGTGACCGAGAGGTGGTTGGACTAGGAGGATTGAGGCATAAAGCAGATCGGTGTGGGATGGTTGGAATAGTGGCGGGGAAGTAAGTAGGTGACCGAGAGGTGGTTGGACTAGGAGGATTGAGGCATAAAGCAGGTCAGTGTGGGATGGTTGGAATAGTGGCGGGGAAGCTAGTAGGTGAGCTAGAGGTGGTTAGACTAGGAGGATTGAGGCATAAAGCAGGTCAGTGTGGGATGGTTTGAATAGGAACAGGGAAACTAGTAGGTGACCTAGAGGTGGTTGGACTAGGAGGATTGAGGCATAAAGCAGGTCAGTGTGGGATGGTTTGAATAGGGACAGGGAAGCTAGTAGGTGACCGAGATGTGGTTGGACTAGGATGATTGAGGCATAAAGCAGGTCAGTGTAGGATGGTTTGAATAGGGACAAGGAAGCTAGTAGGTGACCGAGAGGTGGTTGGACTAGGAGGATTGAGGTATAAAGCAGGTCAGTGTGGGATGGTTGAAATAGTGGCGGGGAAGTTAGTAGGTGACCTAGAGGTGGTTGGACTAGGAGGATTGAGGCATGAATCAGGTCAGTGTGGGATGGTTGAATAGGAGCAGGGAAGCCAGTAGGTGACCTAGAGGTGGTTGGACTAGAAGGATTGAGGCATGAATCAGGTCAGTGCGGGATGGTTGAATAGGAGGAGGAAAGCCAGTAGGTCAGCTAGAGGTGGTTGGACTTGGAGGATTGAGGCATGAATCAGGTCAGTGTGGGATGGTTGGAAGAAATTAGACCATTAGGTTATGTAGGGATATATGAGATTTATTTTGATGCAAACGTCGTTCAAATTGATTTCAGCAACCTTCTTTTGGTAAAATTAATCCTATAACGGGTCGTCTATTCATTTTAACATGACGGGATCGATTACACAACAATAGAAAACATCAATTCATTGCATACAATCTCAAAAATGGGAACATAGTAGAAAGGCATTGAAGAAGGTATATTGTATATCCGATGATGAATACAAACTGCCAACAACATCCCACAAAGTAATCCTAGTCTGAAGTGCCACTAAATGAAAATACCAATTTATCACATATTTATAAAATGAATACCTTGGGAATCTGTATTTAAATATTGCCTATGTTAGTATTTGCAAAAAAAAAACAAAAAAACATTGGAATATCAAGAATATAGCCTTTGGTTTATTGCGTTTTGAATGTACAGTATATATTGTTGACAATGAGAATGCCTATCGTTGTGTTTCTAGTGTTAGTGTTCCATTAATGTCGTAAAAAAAATCAAAATTTCCATCGCAAACTATTTTCAATGTATTTATTGATAGTGATGTGCCAATGATAAAAAATACTAATAAAACTAATAAAAACCAATATATATATATATATCGAATTATATATATCTATATGTGTGTGTGTGTGGGTGTGTGTGTGTGTGGGTGGGTGGGTGTGTGTGTGTGTGTGTGTGTGTGTGTGTGATTTCACATAATTTTATCGGGCATAAATACATATATATGATATCCTGTTTACCATGGCGAATAAACATTACATCGATAATTCTTGTGCACTGGTTGACTTCTGGTTCATGTGGTGCACTTTCTGTGTTGACAGGGAAGCAAGGTGTATGCATATCATGTCCATAAACTTGTAGAAAATTTATGGAAAATTCCCCCTTTGTGAACCGATACATGATTTAACTCAGCTGTAAGGTTATTTAGTAAAGCCAATATTTCTGTGAGAAAATACATTGATGTCACTGGAAAAGATGTTTGATTTGTGTAGTTCTGTCTAATAATTATAAACTACATTCTTCTTGATAAGAAATTAATATGAATTTACATGAGTGTCTACTTGAGATAACAGGTGGTAGACACTGACTTTTAGTCAGATTTACTGTAACCTGTATGTAACACACACCGCCAAACACACACACACACACACACACACACACCCGCACACCCTCACACACACACACACACACACACACACCAACACACCCTCACACACACACACACACACACACATTTATAATATATATACATATATCTATATTTATATATTGCGATGTTTATCAAACTCTGGAGTTAGTGCACTTCTCAGTCTAGATGTTTTCATTTTCATTCTTTCGAACAATTAGTGTTTCTTTCAGTCTCCTAGGTTTGAGAATTTCGACCCTGAGCACCACTGACAATTAGTGTTTCTTTCAGTCTCCTAGGTTTGAGAATTTCGACCCTGAGCACCACTGACAATTAGTGTTTCTTTCAGTCTCCTAGGTTTGAGAATTTCGACCCTGAGCACCACTGACAATTAGTGTTTCTTTCAGTCTCCTAGGTTTGAGAATTTCGACCCTGAGCACCACTGACGAGTCCTAGAGAAATGAAGCAGTAGTTTGTAGCTCTACAGTATCTAACTTTAAGTTTGCAATCAAAGAGGTTTTCACTTGTGTTTCTATTGTTTAATCTCTGCCATAAAATACATTGACTAGCACAAAGAACAACTCTGATGATGTACATATGCCCTAACCCACACCTAAACAAAAGGGAATACAACATTAGAAACACAAAAGAAGCAGACGCGACAGAAATGGATGGCAACCTGAATCATTTTTACAACACTGAAAGGGAAATGTGAAAACACGTCATCATGTAGTGATTAATAAATAATGGTATTTTGATATTCAACATTTGACACAATGGAATCACCTCTGTAGTCTACGTTCACCTACACTCGAGAGAGATTTGAAATATTCAGCACACCTTCTAAAGTTAACACTAAGGAATCACCTCTGTAGTCTACGTTCACCTACACTCGAGAGAGATTTGAAATATTCAGCACACCTTCTAGAGTTAACACTAAGCAATCACCTCTATAGTCTATGTTCACCTACACTCGAGAGAGATTTGAAATATTCAGCACACCTTCTAGAGTTAACACTAAGAAATCACCTCTATAGGCTGCGTTCACCTACATTCGAGAGAGATTTGAAATATTCAGCACACCTTCTAGAGTTAACACTAAGGAATCACCTCTATAGTCTACGTTCACCTACACTCGAGAGAGATTTGAAATATTCAGCACACCTTCTAGAGTTAACACTAAGGAATCACCTCTATAGTCTACGTTCACCTACACTCGAGAGAGATTTGAAATATTCAGCACACCTTCTAGAGTTAACACTAAGGAATCACCTCTATAGGCTACGTTCACCTACACTCGAGGGAGATTTGAAATATTCAGCACACCTTCTAGAGTTAACACTAAGAAATCACCTCTATAGTCTACGTTCACCTACATTCGAGAGAGATTTGAAATATTCAGCACACCTTCTAGAGTTAACACTAAGGAATCACCTCAATAGTCTACGTTCACCTACATTCGAGAGAGATTTGAAATATTCAGCACACCTTCTAGAGTTAACACTAAGGAATCACCTCAATAGTCTACGTTCACCTACACTCGAGAGAGATTTGAAATATTCAGCACACCTTCTAGAGTTAACACTAAGGAATCACTTCTATAGTCTACGTTCACCTACACTCGAGAGAGATTTGAAATATTCAGCACACCTTCTAGTGTTAACACTAAGGAATCACCTCAATAGTCTACGTTCACCTACATTCGAGAGAGATTTGAAATATTCAGCACACCTTCTAGAGTTAACACTAAGGAATCACCTCAATAGTCTACGTTCACCTACACTCGAGAGAGATTTGAAATATTCAGCACACCTTCTAGAGTTAACACTAAGGAATCACCTCAATAGTCTACGTTCACCTACATTCAAGAGAGATTTGAAATATTCAGCACACCTTCTAGAGTTAACACTAAGGAATCACCTCAATAGCCTACGTTCACCTACACTCGAGAGAGATTTGAAATATTCAGCACACCTTCTAGAGTTAACGCTAAGGAATCACCTCTATAGTCTACGTTAACCTACACTCGAGAGAGATTTGAAATATTCAGCACACCTTCTAGAGTTAACAATAAGGAATCACCTCAATAGTCTACGTTCACCTACACTCGAGAGAGATTTGAAATATTCAGCACACCTTCTAGAGTTAACACTAAGGAATCATCTCTGTAGTCTACGTTCACCTACATTCGAGAGAGATTTGATATATTCAGCACACCTTCTAGAGTTAACACTAAGGAATCATCTCTGTAGTCTACGTTCACCTACATTCGAGAGAGATTTGATATATTCAGCACACCTTCGAGAGTTAACACTAAGGAATCACTTCTGTAGTCTACGTTCACCTACACTCGAGAGAGATTTGAAATATTCAGCACACCTTCTAGAGTTAACACTAAGGAATCACCTCTATAGGCTACGTTCACCTACATTCGAGAGAGATTTGAAATATTCAGCACACCTTCTAGAGTTAACACTAAGGAATCATCTCTGTAGTCTACGTTCACCTACATTCGAGAGAGATTTGATATATTCAGCACACCTTCTAGAGTTAACACTAAGGAATCACCTCTATAGTCTACGTTCACCTACATTCGGAGGGCACTTTAACCTAAGTATAAAGTGATTTTGATAACCAAGTTGAGTTTAATTACACAAATAAAAAGGGCACTTTTTAACCGTGATGACGGCAGTGCACTACATGAAACTGTTTTGCTGTGAGAATCAGCTGGATGTCATATCTTAACTGCCAATAGGTGTGAATTTTACACCAATGAACGCACAAGTTACATGTGTTATGGTTTTAGGAACATATCGAGTGGTGCAGGGCTAGGGGCGTAATGTGTGATGTTGAGTAAATTTCCCGATAAACATGTTCATATTCTATCAAGTGCCCATCTCGATGTCGTTCATATAAGTTCTCGTGAAAAGACAACTGAATCAATAAATAGACAATCATAGTTGTTCTTGATAAATGTCATAATAGCAAAATGGAGCTACCGATGAAAAACAACAAGGCATGTTACAGTATTCAATACGAGAATATATTGCATAGGAAAAGGTTGAATTATCTACTAAAACATTTTCTGTATTGGATTATTTAGACCGATTACGCGACATGGGTGTATTCTAAACTTCGACAGTATTCGTGAGAATAAGAAAATCGGGCGGCCGAGTTACTCCTTTGCTATCACACAGATTTTACAAAAATACACATTGTGAATGATCTCATTTCTATCATCTCGCGGCAGTTCCTTTCTACAAATAACCAAGTTAAGGTTTGATAATATTGCTGTGCGTCTATCGGAAAAAATACATCTATTCAATTTCAAATCGTTGAAATAATCGTTTTCCAATTCACAATTTTGTAATTAAAATATAATATCTCAGTAAATCACTTTTAATTAAAGGGTTGCCAAGAATAAAGCGGTATTAATGCATTTCTTTAATTCTAACATATTATTTGAGCACTGAACTACACTGCAAAACATGGAAAAACCTAGCACTTTGGGGATGGTAAATAGAACACATGTCCAGATAGTAGACCCCGGGGAGCATAACGGTAATGGGTACATTTATTAAATGTACTGATGTATGTTTAACACATAAACCAGTAGGCGACACCATACTGGGAATAAGTACTGTTTACAGACACAAGTACAGACAACGTCTGGTCATTAAGTATGTTAGAGATAGAGAGGATACCTACAACAATGCATCCGTCTATACACAACTGTGTCATTTTAGTTTGGCCAAAAGAAAGTATACAATCACATCGAATACAATCAAAACGAAAACGAGAGGGAGAGGGGGGAGGGGAGAGAGAGAGGGGGGAGAGGAGGAGAGAGAGGGGGGAGGGAGGGGGAAGAGAGACAGAGAGAGGGGGAGGAGAGAGAGGGGGAGGGGGAAGAGAGATGAACAGAGAGACAGAGAGAGGGGGATGGGGAAGAGAGATGAACAGAGAGAAAGAGAGAGAGAGGGAGGGAGAGAGAGAGGGCGATGGGGACGAGACAGAGAGACACAGAGAGAGGGAGAGGGGGAGGGAGAGATGGGGAGGAGAGTGGAGAGAGAGAGGGGGAGGGGAGGGGAGAGATAGGGGGAGGGGGAAGAGAGGGGATGGGAGAGAGAGAGAAGGAGAGAGAGGGGGGAAGAGAGAGAGACAGAGAGAGGGGGAGAGAGGGGGAGGGGAAGAGAGAGAAACAGAAAGACAGAGAGAGGGGGGGAGGAGGAGAGAGAGGGGGGGAGGTGAGGAGAGAGAGAGGGGGGAGGGGGAAGAGAGAGGATGGGAGAGAGAGAGAGAGAAGGAGAGAGAGGGGGGAGAGAGAGGGGGAGGGGGAAGAAAGAGAGACAGAGAGAGCGACAGAGAGAGGGATGGGGAGAGAGAGGGGGAAGGGGAGAGAGGGAAAGAGAGAGAAGGGGAGGGGGAGAGAGAGAAGGGGAGAGAGAGAGGGAGGAGAGAAGAGAGAGAGGGAAAAGAGGGGGGAGGAGGGAGAGGGAGGAGAGAGGGAGGAGAGAGGGGGAAGAGAGAGAGGGGGAGGGGGAAGAGAGAGAGGGAGAGAGAGAAGGGGGTAGGGGAGAGAGATAGGAGGAGGAGAGGAGAAAGAGAGAGGGGGCGGGGGAAAGAGAGAGAGAGAGAGAGAGAGCAATACAACATTAAATTCAGTCAACATTTTAGATAGTTATAGTATAAATAAAACAGCCATTGAGACAACAGTCGTTTTTTTCCGTCGAATGTTTCGTTCTAATTTTGTACGTCGCGGCACTGGCGTCGATTTCACGTTGTGATCGTGATACTTAGATATTGAAAAAGAAATATTTTATTTCACTTCATTTACAATTTGCCATTTTTATCTTCTTAGTTTCTTGCGAACGCCATCTTATCCCAAGAAGGCAAATTCATATCCAAACTCGACTCGTGGATTTCAGAAGAACACATGTTTAATGTTACAATGGTATATACTGAGGCAAAATCGTGGAAATGTATAAATGATAAGACTTGTTTTACACCAAAACGAAAAAGCATGGTATCACCAGTTTAAAATCAAACAAATGGTAGTCTCTTCGACAGTTCCTACATACCTCAACCTCTACCAACGACATAAAACACCAGTTTGCCTTAAAAACGTTATGGCTTCAATTTCTCTATAGTATTTTCCGTGTATTCTCATTGTCCGAAGGTTTTTTATTCTGAATTTGTATTTTCTATCTGACCAAGAACTTTTATGAATGTACGAAATCGATTTAAAGGACCCATACTTAAGCTCTGTGTTTAATATTCAATCAGAATTGGAAAAAATCCTATTTATTGAATATAGAGGAAAACAGAAATCGAAGGTTTAAGCAAGTTATTTGTTACAACAAACCTAGATTTTACTACATACTGTAAACTCATATCATTTCGTGGGCTCATTTTGGTGGTACTTCAAAAAATTGTGTACACTTAATTTATTTGAGAAATAGGGTTAAAATAAAATATACTTATACCATTTTTAAAAGTTCATGGAAAGAAGAAATCGTGGATTAAGAGTACCAACGATGTCTATGTTTTTTTGGTTTACCCCCCTTTTTTACTAGATATTAAAAAATGAATACAAAATTAAGGTAGAACAATGCCGGGTTTGCAGTTTATGTTTTCATATTATGTGTAAGTTTTACAGCTCACAGAAAGATCTGTAAAGTAAGGAACACATCTGTTATGTACTGTCTGTGACCTAATTTTTTTTTCTACAAGATGACCCGACATTATTATTGAATTTGTCTTAACTATTACAATATGCTGGCGGGTGGTATGGAGTGGTTTTTTATAAGTGCATGTGTACTTATATTTCAGATATCAGATACGGGTTATCAAATGAACGGAAAGAATCAAACACTATTTTTTCATCGTGTTTTATTATCATCTTTCAGCTATCGCCTTCTAATAGTTTTTGTCGATGTTTCCATTGCAATACAAGATAAATTAATTAAACTGAAAGTTGATAGCCTGTATATGAGTATATGACTTTATTTTGCCATGCAAAGTTTTTGATGTGATCAATCTCATTTCGACAGAGCTACTTTATCGTATAAAATCAATAAATAAAACCCCAGTATGTCATTATAATCATAATAAAAACTCAAATTCAATAAAGCACAATACCAACAAAAGAAAGAATTATATGGAGACTCCTGAAAAAAATACATGATGAATAATAAGACCACTTGTTCCGGAAGAGTAAGAATCTTCTGCTTCATAGATGACACACGTCATGTAAATCAATGTCATTCCAAGTAAGTAATGTCATGTTCCCCAAATGAGAACAAGGTAAATAACATCAGAACCAATAGGAATGTGTATTTGTTCAGCATTTGTGAGTGACGTCATGTAATATAAGCATAGTATCACACCTGGAGTTGCATCATGAAATTTTCATTGTGACATCATCAGGTACATTATGTAACTAATTATCTCGCCAAAAACAGTATTTTGCATTATTTTCATTGACATGACAAACTAATCAAACTATATTTATTAAAGATAAAGTGAAAATACCAGTGAAAAATACACACACCATAACCAGTATTCTACTGCTTCAACATCCCTGGTTTTATTCTACTGTTATTGATTACGAAATAAAAATTACAAACACGAGGAAGAGAAAGAACACAACAGAAGTCAGCATTTTAAAATTTCTTTCACCGAGTCAAAGTTGACTTGTGAAAAAAAGTGCATTCATTCGTTGATATTTGAAAAGGTACATAAACAGACAAAGGATGATAGCAAAGAAAATAAGGGTATAGAAACAAGCAAACGAACAAAAAACAAAGTCAAAACAAAACACATTAGGGATACTGAGTACTTAGCCACACATTGTAATATCATATTAACCCCTGTATTAACACGAGACATTCTTCATGTTATTTGTTAATCTAGGTTGTTCCACTCGGTGAGTGAAACCATATGATATGTATACCGTGAATCGATTTGTACGCCATGTGGTCAAATTACAGACTGACCTTCAAAAATTCCACGTGAGTATGTCAGTAGGTTAGTAGAACTCGATATACTCTATAATCTTTTTGTAAGAAAGACACACAAGTGAATGGAACCTTTTCATACCAGTTTCGAATTAGACAGAGTAAAGCCAAACAATGGCTTAACTGATCATACATCTGTTTCGTCCTTCTAGGACTCATTAGTGATGGTAAGATCATACAACTGTTTCGTCCTTCTAGGACTCGTCAGTGATGCTGCATCACACAGCTGTTTTGTTCTAGGACTTATCGGTGATGTTACATTATACAATTGTTTTGTCTTTCATAGACTCATCAGTGATGCTATATCATACAGCTGTTTTGTCCTTCTAGGACTCATCAGTGATGCTATATCATACAGCTGTTTTGTCCTTCTAGGACTCGTCAGTGATGATGCATCATACAGCTGTTTTGTCCTTCTAGGACTCACCAGTGATGCTATATCATACAGCTGTTTTGTTCTTCTAGGACTCGTCAGAGATGCTAAGGACTTAAATTTTGAATACTAGGAAGCGACATAGGAAAATCCGAAGTGATCAAAAGAAATGTCAAAATATGAACGGGGAAGAGCAATAGTCTAATAGTTAACACAGTGTCGTAATCTTCATACATCAGAAAATGTTAGGACAGCGCCAAGTTCCTGTGTTTATTCTTAACAGTGTCACAATTCCAATAAATAAGTTTGCGGAATATAGGTTACGGCAGATCTCGGGGACTTAAAGATTACCACCAGCAGTACATGAAACCTACTATCTTAAAGATTGTAAAAAGACACACAGTCGAATAGCACAAATACAAATTTAAGGTTACAATGCAGCTACGATGTATCATTATTGTTAACATACTATAATATCCCTTATATAACAGATACCAGTTCAGGTGCTAGTTTGTAAGGCTATGAAATAGGGGACAATGCATAAAGTGTGTTGACATTATCAACATATTGGCAAAATGCATCTTATTTCAAATTACGTAGAAATGAGCTTAGATAAACAAAAACAAAACCAAACAAACAAATAAAAACAAAACAAAAACAAAAAACAAAAACAAAACAAAAAACAAAAAAGTACAAAACAGAAAACGAAACAAAAATAAAAACCACCCTAAAACAAGAAATAACCCCCCCCAAAAAAAAACAAATAAACAAAAACAAACGGAAAAGAAAAGTAAAGAAATAGAAATTAAGATAGGCATGCTTGTCAAGTAAAATGATCAACAGCATATATAGTTCACATTAATATCTTTTTTTTAAATTGCAAAACGAGTTTCATAAATACGTTGTAAACTACTGAAAAGTTTGGTTGGTAAGAATAAACTTGACAACCTCATTAGGAAACATGGCATTCCTTGTACAAGACCAAGATTTACATGGTGGCCGCCATTGATGAAGCAGAAGACGCTTGATCTTCTGGAACGCCTGATTTTATTATCCATGAAATTTTGCAGGTCTTCGTGTGAATATTTCTTTTCTGCAATGGGTAGAACGAAGGTGAGATTGAAATAACGTATCGGTATTTTCTTCATGGGTTGGCAATGCATGCGTTTGTTAAGGACACCATTTCATAGGGTGCAAAATATATTTAGAAATATTTGTTTTTGTGAATGCATGAGAGAGTGTGTGTAGTGGTGCGGGTTGTTTATCTGGAGTTTGCTTTGGAAAAGAGAAATTTGACAAAATACCGCTTTACAATTGTACAATTTTATGTTTCCAAAGTTATCCTCTGTTTAGATTTTACATCAACTCATAAAATACCATTGAGGCAACTTTTTTTTCTCTACGCAGCATTTTCACAACATAAAGGAGCGATAATTAAGTTAAACGATAGGATTATAGAGTTGTATATCGCGGAGGAGTTTACAAGATACGTGAATGTGTTGACGGCAGTGTTAACTTTACGGCACGTGCCTAAAACTTTCCGAAGGAAAATCAATTATCTAGAATGGTTTTATTGATTTTACAGTTAAAACACGGTCTATTTTTCCGCAACACGAAAAAATGTTTTACAAATCGGTATATCTGACATGGATTCCGTTTAATTCGGGGATTTTAAATACCTATACAAACACAGTTACGTTTTATCTGAGTACGTGACATCGGATTCCCTCCAAAAATTGTAAACATTTGACGCCTTTTCGTGAAAAAAACCCGCTCGTCCAGAAGCAGCATCATGTGAATTAATTAGATATTTTGATTATCGACGGATAAGCGATGGTCTCTGAAGGTTCATATCACATAGCTTCAATCAAACGCCTGTCTGCTTTACTACTTTCGTGTACTGACCGAAATCAACACGGCGATAATACACCGCCCACGCCCGGTTGTAGCATTCATATCCTTGTATGATGTGCGTATTTTCGTAAACAGGAATACGGTTTAATCGGTCGAGTCCAATATCGAGAACGTAATTGCTTTCGTGTCTCTATCTTAATTATCAGTTTTAATTGTTATTTTTAATGAGTTTTTTTATGTATTTTTTAATCTTTTGACTTAGATATATTGTATAAAAAGACACACAAGTTAACGAATATATGGTTGAAGTCTTCATTGTTACAAAACAACATAACTATGTGTAATGTTTCGCTTTCTTTAATTATCTGAGAGGAGAAAGATTCGTTCAGTTATGTAAAGTATTTCTGTGTAATAAGAATTAGAAGGAATCTATTTAATAACTTTGTAATTTATTTCTATTTAAACATAACCGTTAAAATAAAACCGTATTAGCGACGAGGTGGACACATCAAGCAGGACATGGAAGTCCGAGTTTCCCCTCAGTGAAGTTCGACACATCTGTCATATTATATATATAACAATATGTTTGGTAAATAAATCTTTATCTCTATGACATTTTACGTTTGGAATTTTTGTATCTAAAAAAAAACCCGAAAGAAATGGTTAAGATTATTTACCCAATAGGACAGATATTTTCTAACTTAAAATGTTTAGTGAAAATGTATTGATGCTGCATAATGACATAAACAAAATATCATTTTATATCACATATCACCACACACATTAATTTACCTGTCGTATATTTCAGTAAATGATAGATGGATATCTTATTACCGTACTCTATGAGTAAGGTAATGTGAAATAATTAATTTTCGCGGGAGTTTTATTTTCATTCAAGTAGAGTTAACTAATCATATGTTCAATCATATCAAGAAAGTTGTAAAGAGAAGATGTATTTAGCTTCATTTATCTAAGAAATTATCCGTCCACAACGAAAGTTTAAAACTCAGAAAATTTGATCCTCACGAAGATGTCTGATTTTACATTATTACAAATAAGTAAATACATTTTAACTGGGGGTGAGGGGTATATAGATAACTCGTCAGAGCTTCAGACAGTTTTAAGGTAAATATCCCTTGTGTCTACTTTATTTCATTACCTTTCTTTTCAAATAGAATTATTTTTATTTCATTTTAGCGTTTTGATGGGTGCAGACAAATCGCTCAAATAAAATTTAACAAGCCAAATTTCAAATGTGTTTTGTTTTATTTAGGATAAAAAAGTCCATTGATACTTAACTTAAATCCACGGTAAATGTACTAACAAACACATTACGTCATAAATTACAAGTTCCCATCATATCTGTTTATGAGTTTGTAAGTAGTAAATATAAATAGTGTATGTATTTTCCCAGTGTGTTCAGTTAGACAGTATAGTCGATTCTCACATCCTAGACCCAATGCTGGCATCAAATTATCATATGGTTATTATAAAGAGTGATAAATTCTGTGCAGTCAGTGTGCTTACTTGATCTTTCAAACCCCCCAACAGAAAAAAAATGCGTCAACTTCTTATCAATTTGAAATCTTAGTATTTAATGGATTGAAAACCAGCGTGAAGTGAGGCTTTCAGACGTAAAGCCACTGGGGTAGTCTAGTGACACAGCGGTAGCACACTTGACTTTAACGTTGGCGAACAGTACCAATTACACGACCGTACTTGAAAAGATCTGTGGTCATCTACACAAACACGTGAGCTGTCTGTCTCTGTTTTCTTCTGCGCTAAAATCTTATCTAAACAACCTAAAGTCATTATTTGAGTAGAAGATATCTAACATATGAATGAATTGCTTAATTCATGAATTCATGAATGAATGAATGAATGAATGGACATGATGTAAGATATAATGTTCTAACGAATAATTAAAATTTTGTAGTATTCATCACTTGAATTATGATACATATGTATTTTGTACAGGCGGAACTGGTATGTGGGATCATCAGTTTTACCTCTGACTGTCTGTTCGGCGGTTCGTCCGTATGGGGCCGTAACTCTCCGGGTTTTCGGTTCCTATACATGGCCACAGATACCAAACAGGGATGTGACGATTCCAATAAAAGGTCCCAATTTGTTTAAGCTTCAGTTCCCTATCACCTTTGTTGACTTAGTTATTCTAACATACCGATCATCCACCCACCCTACCCGCACCTTCTCGTCCCCCAGCATCTATTAAGTCCGTGGTAATACCTATCCAATCGTATGCACTAGTTCAGATTATTCTCGCCATGGAATGAAGAGTCTGGCTACATTTTCCAAATTACTTGGCAAATTACAAAATTAAACGAAAAATACTGTAATGTGTTATCTAACGATGTTTTTTAACAAAGGTAGATAAAAACTCAAGACATTTGCACCGAAATATTTGTAATCCTCATAAAAAACAATAGGTTAATTTTAGAAAACAGAAGTTCAAGGACGTTCTGCAGGTTGTTGTGATGCCTTCTTATCTAACACATATTCATAAAGTAGGCGTTCTGTGTCATGAAATAAAACCTAACTTCCTTGGAATATCAATCTAAAGATGAAGTATTAACCATGGTTCCACGATAACCTTGTTTTTATTTTGGACTAATTAAATTTGGTAGGTCGAGAAACATTCTTTTGGTAAAGTATTAATGGCGTGAAGATAACATAACTTTCTCACTGCATCAAAGTAAAGGTATTTCATGCAGTTGTGTAATGAATTCCTTAAGACAAAAATGATTTGCAGCATATGGTAACAATCAGGAAAACGACCGCAACGACAAGGTTTTTGATAGAGTATAAATTGTATATTTCTCACTTCAGAAATTTTTTTAATGTTGGATATTAGATATATGGGTTTGGTTAAATTTCTTCTCAAATGATTTCTAGGATGATAAACTGACTTGTTTGTGGGAGAACACGCGATATTTGTGTGGTGATTATTCCGCTAGAAAAGCATTTCAATGGCGTCTCTTCGTTGTCTAATCGTGTGGAATTGCGGGGGTGACGCGGCATTTCTGAAATGTTTAACATGATGTCAGCTTAATGGCTAACACTAGTTAAGACGATTTAACTGAGAATTCGCCGTTAAAAAAACAAATTCGACATTCCCATTTTCAGTTTATCGAGTTAATATATTCCAAAACGAACCAAATATTCAATTGTCATGATATATGTTGAATTAAAAGCCGTCTTAAGCAGCTTCGGATCAAGTTTATTGTCGGTTAGATGAGTTCGTTATGAATGCCTTTGCGTTATTATCATTACCCCGGTACATTTTTGTCTTAGAACGTGCAAAAGCGTGTTAAGTGCATCGTCGATCGTCACGAAGAAGTCATTTATGTAGTTCTGAGAGTGGTACGGAACACGTCTAATGGACCAGGATAAATACGCTATAGCAACCGTAAATGTAATGATCCTTGTCATAACGGGCATTATTTCACACGTAACAGAAACTTCCACGATACTATTGTAAACCATGACAACAGGTGTGTTCTGTTAGTAAGCATGTCACCGTCACTGTAGGTGTAAAACCCATATTCAATTTAAAGACAAGAAATAAAGTTTATGTGAATGACACCGATGTAAAACAACCTGGTGATGCTCGATTTCTATAATTCTCCAGCTAATATGTTTCAATCCGCTGATAGACAATGCATGTGGTAGATACTGCAAGTGGTAGACATTGCTGATGGAAGACACTGTTGTAGGTAGACACAGCTGGTGGTAGATAGTGCTGGTGGTAGACACAGCTGGTGGTAGATAGTGATGGTGGTAGACACAGCTGGTGGTAAATAGTGCATGTGGTAGACACAGCTGGTGGTAGATATTGTTGGTGGTAGGCACAGCTGGTGATAGAGAGTGCTTGTGGTAGACACAGCTGGTGATAGACACAGCTGGTGGTAGATAGTGCTTGTGGTAGACACAGTTGGTGGTAGACACAGCTGGTGATAGACCCAGCTGGTGGTAGAGAGTGCTTGTGGTAGACACAGGTGGTGATAGACACTGCTGGTGAAGACACAGCTGGTGGTAGATAGTGCTGGTGGTAGACACAGCAGGTGGTAGATAGTGCAGGTGGTAGACACAGCTGGTGGTAGATAGTGCTGGTGGTAGACACAGCTGGTGATAGACACTGCTGGTGGTAGACACTGCAGGTTGTAGACAATGCTGGTGAAGACGCAGCTGGTGGTAGATAGTGCTGGTGGTAGACACATCTGAAGGTAGACACTGCAGGTGGTAGATAGTGCTGGTGGTAAACACAGCTGGTGGACGATAGTGTTGGTAGTAGACACAGCTGGTGGTAGACAATGTTGGTGGTAGACACAGCCGATGGTAGACACTAATGGTGGTAGACACAGCTGGTGTAGACACAGCTGGTGGTAGATAGTGCTTGTGGTAGACACAGCTGGTGGTAGACACATCTGATGGTAGATAGTGCTTGTGGTAGACGCAGTTGGTGGTAGATAGTGCTGGTGGTAGACAGCTGATGGTAGATAGTGTTGGTGGTAGACACAGCTGGTGGTAGACACTGCAGGTGGTAGACAATGCTGGTGAAGACACAGCTGGTTGTAGACATAGCTGGTGATAGACCCAGCTGGTGGTAGAGAGTGCTTGTGGTAGACACAGGTGGTGATAGAC
Organism: Ylistrum balloti; assembly: GCF_031769215.1. Classification (NCBI taxonomy): domain Eukaryota; kingdom Metazoa; phylum Mollusca; class Bivalvia; order Pectinida; family Pectinidae; genus Ylistrum; species Ylistrum balloti. The sequence continues at coordinate 114,314 of NW_026782775.1, read as the reverse complement.
ACTGCTTGTGAAGACACAGCTGGTGGTAGATAGTGCTGGTGGTAGACACAGCAGGTGGTAGATAGTGCAGGTGGTAGACACAGCTGGTGGTAGATAGTGCTGGTGGTAGACACAGCTGGTGATAGACACTGCTGGTGGTAGACACTGCAGGTTGTAGACAATGCTGGTGAAGACACAGCTGGTGGTAGATAGTGCTGGTGGTAGACAAATCTGAAGGTAGACACTGCAGGTGGTAGATAGTGCTGGTGGTAAACACAGCTGGTGGACGATAGTGTTGGTAGTAGACACAGCTGGTGGTAGACAATGTTGGTGGTAGACACAGCCGATGGTAGACACTGATGGTGGTAGACACAGCTGGTGTAGACACAGCTGGTGGTAGATAGTGCTTATGGTAGACACAGCTGGTGGTAGACACATCTGATGGTAGATAGTGCTTGTGGTAGACGCAGCTGGTGGTAGATAGTACTGGTGGTAGACAGCTGATGGTAGATAGTGTTGGTGGTAGACACAGCTGGTGGTAGACACTGCAGGTGGTAGACAATGCTGTTGAAGACACAGCTGGTTGTAGACACTGCTGGTGATAGACACAGCTGGTGGTAGATAGTGCTTGTGGTAGACACAGCAGGTGGTAGAAAGTGCTGGTGGTAGACACAGCTGGTGGAAGATAGTGCTGGTGGTAGACACAGCCGATGGTAGACACAGCCGATGGTAGGCACTGATGGTGGTAGACACAGCTGGTGTTGACACAGCTGATGTCGACACAGTTGCTGGTAGATAGTGCTTGTGGTAGACACTGCTGGTGGTAGAAAGTGATATTGGAAAACACAGCTGGTGGCAAACACAGCTGGTGGTAGACACATCTGGTGTTAGATAGTGCTGGTGGTAGACACAGCTGATGGTAGATATTGGTGGTGGTAGACACATCCGGTGGTTGACACTGCTGGTGGTAGACACAGCTGGTGGTAAATATTGCTGGTGGTAGACACGGATGGTGGTAGACACAGCTGGTGGTAGACAATGATGGTGGTAGACAGAGCCGATGGTAGACACTGATGGTGGTAGACACAGCTGGTGTAAACAGAGCTGGTGTCGACACAGCTGGTGGTAGATAGTACTTGTGGTAGACACAGCTGGTTGTAGAAAGTGTTGTTGGTAAACACAGCTGGTGGTAGACACAGCTGGTGGTAGACACATCAGGTGGTAGATAGTGCTGGTGGTAGACACAGCTGGTGGTAGATAGTGCTGGTATTAGACACATCTGGTGGTTGACACTGCTGGTGGTAGACACAGCTGGTGTTAGATATTGCTGGTGGTAGACACAGATGGTGGTAGATAGTGCTGGTGGTAGACACAGCTGGTGATAGACACAGCTGGTGGTAGATAGTGCTGGTTGTAGACACATCTGGTGGTTGACACTGCTGGTGGTAGACACAGCTGGTGGTAGATATTGCTGGTGGTAGACACAGCTGGTGGTAGATAGTGCTGGTGGTAGACACAGCTTGTGATAGACACAGCTGGTGGTAGACAATGCTGGTGAAGACACAGCTGGTGGTAGATAGTGCTGGTGGTAGACACATCTGAAGTTAGACACTGCATGTGGTAGATAGTGCTGGTGGTAAACACAGCTGGTGGACGATAGTGTTGGTAGTAGACACATCTGGTGGTAGACAATGTTGGTGGTAGACACAGCCGATGGTAGACACTGATGGTGGTAGACACAGCTGGTGTAGACACAGCTGGTGGTAGAAAGTGCTTGTGGTAGACACAGATGGTGGTAGATAGTGCTGATGGTAGACACAACTGGTGGTAGATATTGCTGGTGGTGGACACAGCTGGTGATATATTTTGGACGTGGTAGATATTCAGTCTCTCCTCAGGCGCTTCCTAGACTTTCATAAACCTGACCCTTAGTATCACAGACTAGTTCTAGGAATTCGAAATCGTTGTATAAGACAGCGTACTTCACAATACAGAGCTCTACTTTTCTAATTCTGTGTTTGTATTGTATATCATTTGTACAATTCAAGATCTTTGCCGTTCAAGACGATATTTAACCTAAATTAGTAGTAAAATTAAATATAAATTTAAAGGGCCCCATTAAAATGAACCGTCATATTCACTTTATATTATCATTTTGACATTGTATGATGGAGAGACTTGCATTCTCTACTCGGTATATATTTAACAAGCAGGATTGCCCAAGTGTAATATTTCATGTAAAATTAATCATTACTGTCTATGATAATAAAACGTTATTATAATGACGTCATCACAATGGTTACAATTTAGCATAATCATGCTTTTTTGTAATGAAATACATTTTTATTGCCTTTTTGACACTAAAATTTAACAATTTAAAGATTTGATAAAACCTTGTATCATCACTGTGTTGATGTTATAAAAAATCTTATATTATCAACAGAGATGATATAACTCTTCCAGTAATGATTAAATCTTTTTTTATTTTGACCAATCACGGCGTTGCTTTCTGGTCACTGCATTGAAATTGACCGATTTGCCTGTTAGAACGCAAATGGTTAAGTAGACTGATTTTTCCATGAAATAGTTCCAGTGTACTGTTATTTATTAGTTTTTTTCTTAATTTTTGTGTACATTTTTCAGATATTTGAATATCTTACTATGTTGTAGTCGTTTTTATATCAATGATTGACAGCGATCAATGCACAAAGTATGCATACGTTAACATATATTCCATGTCCATTGGCATTGCTAAAAATGAGTATAAAACCTTAAATTCTAATGGAAACCGGGCAAGACTCGTCAGTAATGCTACATCATACAGCTGTTTGTCCTTCTAGCACTCGTTAGTAAGTCTACATCATACAGCTGTTTCGTCCTTTTAGGACTCGTCAGTGATGTTACATCATACAGCTGTTTCGTCCTTCTAGGACTCGTCAGTGATGTTACATCATACAGCTGTTTCATCATTCTAGGACTCGTTAATAAGTCTACATCATACAGCTGTTCCGTCGTTCTAGGACTCGTCAGTAATGATACATCATACAGTTGTTTCTTACTTCTAGCACTCGTCAGTAATGTTACATCATACAGCTGCTTCGTCCTTCTAGGACTCGTCAGTAATGCTATATCATACAGCAATTTCGTCGTTCTAGGACTCATTAGTAATGCTATATCATACAGCAATTTCGTCGTTCTAGGACTTGTCAGTAATGCTATATCATACAGCAATTTCGGCGTTCTAGGACTCGTTAGTAAGTCTACATCATACAACTGTTCCGTCGTTCTAGGACTCGTCAGTAATGATACATCATACAGTTGTTTCTTCCTTCTAGGACTCGTCAATGATTCTATATCATACAGTTGTTTCGTCCTTCTAGGACTCGTAAGTAATGCCCGACTTTTGTAGCCGCGAAGGCTGTTCTTTGGCTCTACTGCTAGAAATAAAATTTCTTGTGTGTTTTTTTGTACTATATTTCCAAGTATTTATCATTTTTACATCATTAGACATTGATGATATTTCAAAATGTAACTTTAATAAATTTTTTTATTGGGAGTGGTCAACCGAAAATGATGTGAAATTCTGCTTATGATTTTGAAAGTTGATTCAGTGTTTGTTGTGTATGTATTTGTTGGGTTTTTTTAACGTCCACACAACAACGAGGTTGATTTTGAAGTTTAGTGTTTGACACTAAAGAAGAGTAAAGCGATAAAAGAAATACCTGCCAACAAAGGGACATTTGTATCTTGATGTGAATATATTATATCATGCAAAAGGGTGGTCGTTTTACCTGTTCAATATTATTTAATCAGACCATCGCAGCATCACTGACGAATCTATAGTGAGAGGTAGTTGTGTAGCTTTGAATGACTAGACAAACACTTCAGCAGAAACATATACCATGTAACTCGGGGTATGACTGTGTTACAGTGTCTACCAGTTAATTATCACAGAGAAAATGCTGTTTTACACTCTGAATAATTAATGGATGAAATTGACACCATACCTTCTATTCTCTTTGGCTAGTAGTCATTTTAGCTTGCAGATAAAAATACGAAGTATTATAATATATCCTGGGTCACTTCTGGTGTGGAAAAATACCTGATCTATATATAACTCATGACATATGTAAACTGGTTGACGTATAGCCACAGATCTATATATAGAAATGACGTAGCCATCCCTCTGGTATATCTATTTATAGATAAGAAGATGACGCACGACTTGAATGTCTGTAGAACATGTAGGGATAGATTTAAACACGATATGTTGTATTTATATCATCACAGATTTTTTCTTTGAGTTTCATAACTATGGTTTTTGAAACTATCCCATTTTCTCAACGTTTGTTTACAAGAATTGAGACATCTAAAATGATAAATTAGACGCCGTCTTAGTTGGAGGTCTCTGAAAAGAATAATTTCCATAAAGAATGGTAGCGTGGAATACTCGTTAAGCAGTTATGTTGTAATAACACAGCATGAGGTTTGTTTTACATATCTAAACACCGCTATGATGGTACGTCACATACGTGTGACAACATAATGAACATTTCCGGTGGTAATTAACACTTACGTCATAACAGCTACATTCTTGGCATTCTTGCGTAACAGGACATCTCCTTGTTGACATGGATTTCGAAAAAATCTAGCTAATACCGCCTTTCCATCATATAATGTTTTAATTTAAACACAATCTAAGGGTAAACTGGGTCCTGTATGTGTTACTTACACTGACACAATTTCTCCGTTTATATTACAATATTACAATAGGATATGTTTTATCTTATGAAACAATTTTGTTTTTGACATGTTTATGCATTCTTTGGATTTCCTTTGATCATGGTGTTTCGTTCCATCTGAATATTCGTAGAGTGTTTTTATTGGGGTTATATTTAAATACCATATCAATAAACTTACAAGTAAAATTCATAAGGAATTGAATAAACATTTATTATGTAGTGTGTGACTTGTAATATCGAAGCGAAAATGTTGGCATTTAACAAACATTGAAAATTCTGTTGCTTCAGATTTTCATCCTCGACACTCCAGGGGTTAAGATCATTTTTCGCTGTCTGTTCCCCTGGAACCATCCTCGACACTACAGGGATTATGCTCACTATCACTCTCTGTACCCCTGGAACCATCCTCGATACTCCAGGGGTTACGATCACTATCCCTTTCTGTGCCCCTGGAACCATCCTCGACACTCCAGGGTTACGATCACTATCACTTTCTGTGCTCCTGGAACCATCCTCGACACTCCAGGGGTTACGATCACTATCCCTTTCTGTGCCCCTGGAACCATCCTCGACACTCCAGGGGTTACGATCACTATCACTTTCTGTGCTCCTGGAACCATCCTCGACACTCCAGGGGTTACGATCACTATCACTTTCTGTACCCCTGGAACCATCCTCGACACTCCAGGGGTTACGATCACTATCACTTTCTGTACCCCTGGAACCATCCTCGATACTCCAGGGGTTACGATCACTATCACTTTCTGTGCTCCTGGAACCATCCTCGACACTCCAGGGGTTACTCTCACTATCACTTTCTGTACCCCTGGAACCATCCTCGAAACTCCAGGGGTTACACTCACTATCACTTTCTGTACCCCTGGAACCATCCTCGACACTCCAGGGGTTACGATCACTATCACTTTCTGTACCCTGGAACCATCCTCGACACTCCAGGGGTTACGATCACTATCACTTTCTGTACCCCTGGAACCATCCTCGACACTCCAGGGGTTACGATCACTATCACTTTCTGTACCCTGGAACCATCCTCGACACTACAGGGATTATGCTCACTATCACTTTCTGTACCCCTGGAACCATCCTCGACACTCCAGGGGTTACGATCACTATCACTTTCTGTACCCCTGGAACCATCCTCGAAACTCCAGGGGTTACACTCACTATCACTTTCTGTACCCCTGGAACCATCCTCGACACTCCAGGGGTTACGATCACTATCACTTTCTGTACCCTGGAACCATCCTCGACACTACAGGGATTATGCTCACTATCACTTTCTGTACCCCTGGAACCATCCTCGACACTCCAGGGGTTACGATCACTATCACTTTCTGTATCCTTGGAACCATCCTCGACACTCCAGGGGTTACACTCACTATCACTTTCTGTATCCTTGGAACCATCCTCGACACTCCAGGGGTTACGATCACTATCACTTTCTGTACCCTGGAACCATCCTCGACACTACAGGGATTATGCTCACTATCACTTTCTGTACCCCTGGAACCATCCTCGACACTCCAGGGGTTACGATCACTATCACTTTCTGTATCCTTGGAACCATCCTCGACACTCCAGGGGTTACACTCACTATCACTTTCTGTATCCTTGGAACCATCCTCGACACTCCAGGGGTTACGATCACTATCACTTTCTGTACCCCTGGAACCATCCTCGACACTCCAGGGGTTACGATCACTATCACATTCTGTACCCCTGGAACCATCCTCGACACTACAGGGATTATGCTCACTATCACTTTCTGTGCCCCCTGGAACCATCCTCGACACTCCAGGGGTTACGATCACTATCCCTTTCTGTGCCCCTGGAACCATCCTCGACACTCCAGGGGTTACGATCACTATCACTTTCTGTACTCCTGGAACCATCCTCGACACTCCAGGGGTTACGATCACTATCCCTTTCTGTGCCCCTGGAACCATCCTCGACACTCCAGGGGTTACGATCACTATCACTTTCTGTACCCCTGGAACCATCCTCGACACTCCAGGGGTTACGATCACTATCACTTTCTGTGCCCCTGGAACCATCCTCGACACTCCAGGGGTTACGATCACTATCACTTTCTGTACTCCTCGAACCATCCTAGATACTCCAGGGGTTACGATCACTATCACTTTCTGTACTCCTGGAACCATCCTCGACACTCCAAGAGCTACGATTACTTCGCTCTCATGGCAACATTGAATGTTCCATATATGACACCTTATGGACAAGACGAAAGGACTAGTTTAAACCTTTGATGTACGAATCACGAGGACAGTTAACGGTATATTGTGATGGCTTCAAAGCTGGGTGTCGCTCCATTGTACTCTTCAAAAGGAGAATTTCAGTTATGATTGGTCAGTTATTTTCTCTTGAAACCAATCAAATAACTTCAGTTGTGCCTTCAATTTTGCTTTGACATGTCCCAGGGGTGCAGAGTGAAACTGACCGTTATCCCTAGAGTGTCGAAGATGCAGATTTTAACTTTATGGTAACTAAATTAAAACATGTTTTGACATATCATCCTTCTTAAAATTGACTTTATGCATTCATTTTCCTCTTGTTTTTAACCCAAGTCGTTCAAGAAGGAAGAATGCTCGATTTGATAACTTGCATGGTTGTGCCATTCTTAACTCCTTCCGTCGGTCAAGATAGGAAACAAAGGGAAGCAATTTTATGAAATTAGATCGGGGACGGTTTAAGAGAGAACCATTTTCTATATTTTATACATGATACTGGGATCCAGGTGGTACCTGATCCGGATATATATTTGCTGGTGAAGATCCGAATCTAAATTTAGATGTTAATATCTAAATACCAACCACTTGACTTGGATTAAGGAATGAACAGTAGTAGGTATTGTAACAATTTATATCTTTATCAATTATACAGCCGGTATAATCAAGTGATACGTTAGGACAGATTGAATAAATAATACAGTTTTAACTCTAATGACACTTCATTACAAATTAGGTACAAAATAAAAACGAAATATATTAAATATATATTTATATTTACACAATGATATATTTTCCCATTATCAGTAAACATCCGTGAAGCTATAGTTTCTATAACGCGCGTGTGATGTTGTGTAGGGATATCGTACCCCGTACAGATCAAAATTGCAGACGTTTTCCATGTGAAAAAAAAACCTCCGCCAAATTTAGTCCTGTTGAAGTAATATTTTTGTTAAAATTTAATGAAGATTTTCATATTTCGTTTTGCAAAGCCTTAATAAAATATACATTCTATTTCATTATATCCGTACACATGGTTTTCAATAACTTTCCTCATACATAGATAGGACCTATTCTGATGTCCTTTTTCTCAGATAATTGAAACAAAACATAACTTAGAAAAAATCATGCACTTTCGTAGTATGCACGGTACACATTGGCATTGGACAGTAAGATTTTTTTTCGATATTTGAATTGTGTGGTACATGTTTAATCTTAAACATTGGGGAGTTTTACGTCAAGGATTAAATGTCTGAAGACACGGTCTATATAATGAGACCTTGATGGTCGAACCTGTATCAGATTGTGGTAGGTAACGTCATGGGTTGTTCCTTTGCTTGGGTTCTTCAGGTGTTATTCAGGGGTTTTAAATTAGTTTTATTTAGTACCTCGGGGCCATAACCAAGTAATACAGGACCAAACCTATTGATCTAGGGCCCATACATACTCAACTATAACCCTTACTTAGATTTTCCGTCATAATTGTGAAGCGAGTGCGTTTTGGTTAGAAGATATAAATATATATATATATATTTTACATTTTGCAAGGTTCAGATTTTCATAAAATGTATAATCGAGAGTATTTAAGAACAATTTTTCATCTGAAGTCGCTGTAAGATTGATTGATTTCATAATTACTTTACTTACCTTTTATAACTGCCTCTTGTGTGATGGGCTGACCATTGTAATTGTAATGTTCAAATGGAAATTACCACAAAGCTTTGAATAGAAAATAATACAAAATGTTGTAACATCACGTTTGATTGGTCAATGCAGTTTTGTAGGAAATATAAGAAAAGAACCCATTATAGGTGTCAGTAATAAGAAAAGCGGTACAAAATCTTGAAATAGTGTGATTTATATTTAGAGACACGAGCAGGTTATGCTACAGGTACATGTATCTTAACTATACTGGAGGAACGGTACATATGTTGATAGACGACATTGATGGCAGTAGATGACAGATCACTGCCTTCACAAACCCCTTGCTGACGATAGCAAACTCTATCTCATTTCTGTATCCCACTCTCTCCCAACACGCCCTATTTTCCACTTCTACTCATTTTCTTCTGTTCTCGTCCGCCTAAAGGCCAACAAGCTGTAATAGAGGACGCAAAACTCGTTAAATGATAAAATAAGTAATAGATACCAAACGATCAGAAATATTCGGGGTGGACAAAACCAGCTGCCACGTTAACTACAGATAGGTTAGAACAGATGGACACTAGAAAGGGGGAACTCTGATGATGTGTTAGACGAAATGCTCAGGTGAGAATTAATATAGTTATTTTTTTCCTTTGTCTATTGCCCCGTGAACAGAGAGGGGTCAATACTAGTGGGGGTCTCTTTTTGCGGTCGCTGCTGACTTCATCACTGAACAACATACGGGAGGTCCGTCACATACGTTTAAGGGCAAGTAGGGAGAATTTTCTTTCCAATGGACACAACAACGTCATGTTTTCCTCACCTTCGTGTACAGATCTTTATATCGCAAAGAACTATTCGTTTTTTCGCCTTTTGTATAACCTTTGCTATTATCATTCCAGTTGAACGAGTTTGTTGACAGCTAGACTGCACTTTACATTTTCTCATGGCGGGAAGAATTTGGGCCAAAAAAGGGACAGCGATGATAAATTTAGTATCTCTCTGGCTATCTATATGACCTGTGTGTAGTAATATCTGTTTTATGAACCTTCGGTTACCAACCTGGTCTATATTATCAGTGGAAATGTGTTACAACTATACAATAGTCGGTCAGCTGAGTGAGACACTGACCAGCAAGTGGACACTGTAATTTATGTTTCAGGACTTGGCCAGCTGTGATTCACGTAACTACCATTGTCACATCTGCACATATATCAAACACATATATGAAAATCTCAAGAATGTTAATGAAAGTCCATTTCAATATTTCATTTTGTATTTTAATTTCCAGAATCCAGACAAACAAACACACAAAAAAGAAAAAAAAAAAAACATATATTTTTAATGTGACAAAGGTGTTCACTAAAGATACATATATCTATAACACATTTAGATACATTGCTTAGAATTAGTAACTATACTAGTTGCCTAAAAATGAAATTGATCATACAAAGAACTGTATACAATACTGAAATAGATAGTACATTTATATAAGAAATTAAAGTTAGTACAACAGAGCTAAACAATGAATATCTCTGCTTTATACACCTGGTACTCGACAGTCCTACACAACAGTTCTGGTGTTTCCTCGTCAAATCGACCAGTTCGAGAATAGGCTTCAATCCGAAAATATCCAGAATAATACGGATTGTTTATCACATTCTGGTAAGGAGAGCTTTAACTTTATCAGAATATGGCGTTGCATTACATTTGTTTTATATTTGCTGCACCACTAAAGATTGCGTACATGTAATAGACAGACTAACGCCGTGTTAAAAATAAAACTTGAAGAATGTTTCATTAGTATTTTCTAGCACTAGAGGATAACATAATGCATTAGAATTTTCTAGCACTAGAGGATAACATAATGCATTAGTATCTTCTACCACTAGAGGATAACATAATGCATTAGAATTTTCTACCACTAGAGGATAACATAATGCATTAGTATTTTCTACCACTAGAGGATAACATAATGCATTAGTATTTTAATGCATTAGAATTTTCCATAATGCACTAGAGGATAACATAATGCATTAGTATTTTCTACCACTAGAGGATAACATAATGCATTAGTATTTTCTACCACTAGAGGATAACATAATGCATTAGTATTTTCTACCACTAGAGGATAACATAATGCATTAGAATTTTCTACCACTAGAGGATAACATAATGCATTAGAATTTTCTACCACTAGAGGATAACATAATGCATTAGTATTTTCTAGAGGATAACATAATGCATTAGCTAGAGGATAACATAATGCATTAGTATTTTCTAGCACTAGAGGATAACATAATGCATTAGTATTTTCTACCACTAGAGGATAACATAATGCATTAGTATTTTCTACCACTAGAGGATAACATAATGCATTAGTATTTTCTACCTAGAGGATAACATAATGCATTAGAGGATAACATAATGCATTAGAATTTTCTACCACTAGAGGATAACATAATGCATTAGAATTTTCTACCACTAGAGGATAACATAATGCATTAGTATTTTCTAGCACTAGAGGATAACATAATGCATTAGTATTTTCTACCACTAGAGGATAACATAATGCATTAGTATTTTCTACCACTAGAGGATAACATAATGCATTAGTATTTTCTACCACTAGAGGATAACATAATGCATTAGAATTTTCTAGCACTAGAGGATAACATAATGCATTAGAATTTTCTAGCACTAGAGGATAACATAATGCATTAGAATTTTCTAGCACTAGAGGATAACATAATGCATTAGAATTTTCTAGCACTAGAGGATAACATAATGCATTAGAATTTTCTAGCACTAGAGGATAACATAATGCATTAGAATTTTCTAGCACTAGAGGATAACATAATGCATTAGTATCTTCTTTTTATAAGCTTCTCGGTTACTAACGCGGAATAAACGACTTTGGTGTAAATCTTAAATTTTGAAATACACAGTGATATACTAAAACGGTAGTGGTTGAAAATTATCTATTTATCTACCAAGTTAAATGTTCGAATCTTGTCTTAATGTGATCGTTTAACTGGTAGCAAAAAAAAGGAATGAAGAAAACGCAGACCTGATTTCCGCGTACTAAGTTGTATCAGGTTTAGTACATCCATCAAACATACGCGGACATGTACGGAATGTGATGTCGGCTGATCATGTCCCGGAAATAAATGTCTGCTTCCGAATCATTAATTACACACTAGGTCGTCGGCAAGACGCTTGAATAACGTCCTTATATTACATAGAAGTCAAGGCCTGTGAAGATAACCACGTCATATGTTTACGAACATGAAATGTTGCTAAATAAAACCAAACACAAATAACAACGAATGTGACTGATGAAGTAGTTTACCTGTAAACTAATAGACATAGAGATAAACAATTTCATTTAAGGCTTACGTTACCGTGTTAAGCTAATTCATCGCGTTTAGTACAGTGTTTCAAATATATCTATATTTCCCCTGTTTTACATATCAATTAAATTATTATTTTCAAATAATTGCAATAAAATGATGGGTTATCAAAATGTGTATTCTTTATCTGGTCATCGATTCGGGCAATACCGACATTTGGTGTGAAACTTTCATTACATACAACTATTGCCAGGAAGGAATATCAGTAGGGGAACAGAGAATGTAAAAAATAGTAATAAGTATATATATATATATTGCATAAGGGAATGGTATATATCTGTTGTATAGTCCATCCAAGGAATCCACTCATGTATTTATCTATTTTTAGTACATGTCACACGTATAATACATGTTTTTCATTGGCTATGTCAGTCAGGAATAGAGATTATAAAGTTTGAACATTTAAATAATCTTCAATATATCATTATATTGTCATTGGTGAGTATATATTACATACAAGTAAATATGATTGAATGGTTTACAAATTACTTGAGAAACTGAAATTAAAAAACATTTTAAAATACATAAATTATAAAAGTATAACATAACTTCAAAGTTTTCAATGTAAATAATCTCATTTGGAATTTTATTCAAGCGTTTTGAAAAGTGAATCCCAAATTTACCAAATAAGGAAAGTTGACTCCCCGTAGTAACATCATTTATGATCTGAAAGCATGAACTGGTCACCATTGACTGTTACACCTTATCTCAATTAACAAAATAGTGAACAACGAACCTCCCGTATTTTGTTCAGTGAGGTAACCACTAACTATTACAAATACAGTGAATACTTAGAAGACCTTTGACGAAGCGGTAAAACCAGCCAAAGGAAAATGAGATTTGGAAATACAACCAGGGCAAACTTTGTTTTCATTTATTTTTCAGTTTCTCCAGTAACGGCCGAAACTTTGTTAACGATACCTGACAAAACATTTTTAAATTTCATCTTTATCGATGGAAGCAGAAACAATGACAATCCGTACGATTTAGGGAAGAGCACCATTAGAATGGGTTGTTGAGGAAATACATAGATAAATTTATTGACCTTTTTAATATCTAAAGAAAGTAAGATTGCTTTCTTGTTCCCCTGTTATTTCCAGTGGGTTTATATCTTTCACATTTCCGAAAATACATTTTTTAAAACATCATTTATTTTTATTATAATCTGTTGAAATGAAAACAACGCCATTCAGTATTTTATGACATGATTTTTATTAAAATTCGTTGGCAGAAGTTATGGTTTTACGGATGTGTTTATCACCAATCAGTGACGAAGGCGTAGAAACCGGAGTTTTATTGCACAACTTCGCAAGCCAATGTTTATCATAACAAAGATAGGCATGGTATACTTGTCTTTAGAAACGTATGCTTTATTTTAAAGAGTGGTATCAAGATATGTCTTTTAATCAGCGAAAGTTAAAACGTTAGTGTGTACAAATCGTAAACAATTCTATCGATATCCGGAAGTGTAGGTGTCTGCATAAAAGTGAGATTGTGTAACTCTGATTGACAGCTCAGACCTAGAATGAGATCTAGGTAGAGGTGTGCACTCGTATCACTGATCACGATATCTGCGGAACTACAATATAGTAGACCCCTACCCTTGGTGGATTCGTTTTCTCAAGAAGCTGAGAAAACGGACCCGATTGTGTTATCATGTCTGTGTCCTTAGGCAAGATTTTTTTTTACCCCAGTTGCTTTGTAATGTAATGGCCTCCCGTATGTTGCTGAGTGACGAAGTAATCAACAATACAATCAAATACAAAGAAACTCCGTATCTGTCTGTCTGTCTGTCTGTCTTTGTCTATCTACAACTGTTTCTTTATCTATTTGTCTACCTCTCTCTTTCTCTCTCCCTCTATTTCTCTCTGTCTGTCTGTCTGTTTGTCTGTCTGTCTCTCTTTCTCTATCTCTCTCCCTCTATTTCTCTCTCTCTCTCTCTCTCTCTCTCTCTCTCTCTGTCTGTCTTTCCCTGTATCTCTCCCTTTATTTCTCTATTTTTGTCTGTTTTTCTCTGTCTCTCTCCCTCTATCTCTATCTTTATGTCTGTCAGTCCTTTTGTCTTTCTGTCTCTCTCCATCTATTTCTCTCTGTCTGTCCGTCTATTTTTCTCTGTCTCTCTTCTTTTATTTCTCTCTGTCTGTCTGTCCGTCTGTCTTTCTCTGTCTCTCTTCCTCTATTTTTTGTCTGTCTGTCCGTCTATTTTTCTCCGTCTCTCTTCCTTTATTTCTCTCTATCTGTCCGTCCGTCCGTCTGTCTTTCTCTGTCTCTCTTCCTATACTTCTCTCTGTCTGTCTGTCCGTCTATTTTTCGCTGTCTCTTCCTCTATATATGTCTGTCTGTCTGTCCGTCTGTCTTTCTCTGTCTCTTTCCCTCTATTTCTCTCTATGTCTGTCCATGTGTCTTTCTCTGTCTCTTTCCCTCTATTTCTCTCTGTCTGTCTTTCTGTGTCTCTCTTCCTCTATTTTTTTGTCTGTCTGTCCGTCTATTTTTCTCCGTCTCTCTTCCTTTATTTCTCTCTGTCTGTCCGTCCATCTGTCTTTCTCTGTCTCTCTTCCTCTACTTCTTTCTGTCTGTCTGTCCGTCTATTTTTCTCTGTCTCTTCCTCTATATCTGTCTGTCTGTCTGCCCTTCTGTCTTTCTCTGTCTCTTTCCCTCTATTTTTCTCTATGTCTGTCCATTTGCCTTTCTCTGTCTCTTTCCCTCTTTTTCTCTCTGTCTGTCTTTCTCTGTCTCTCTCCCTCTATATCTGTCTGTCTGTACGTCTGTCTTTCTCTGTCTCTCTCCCTCTATATCTGTCTGTCTCACCGTCTGTCTTTCTTTGTCTCTTTCCCTCTATTTCTCTCTGTCTGTCTGTACGTCTGTCTTTCTCTGTCTCTCTTCCCTATTTCTCTCTGTCTGTCTGTACGTCTGTCTTTCTCTGTCTCTCTTCCCCTATTTCTCTCTGTCTGTCTGTCCGTCTGTCTTTCTCTGTCTCTCTTCCCCTATTTCTCTCTGTCTGCCTGTCCGTCTGTCTTCCTCTGTCTCTCTCCCTCTATTTCTGTCTGTCTGTCTGCCCGTCTGTCTTTCTCTATCTCTCTTCCTCTATTTCTCTCTGTCTGTCTGTCCGTCTGTCTTTCTCTGTATCTTTCCCTCTATTTCTCTCTGTCTGTCCGTCTTTCTTTCTCTCTCTCTCCCTCTATTTCTCTCTCTGTCTGTCCATCTGTTTTACTCTGTCCCTCTATTTCTTTCTGTCTCTGACTCGGTATAAGGTATTTATGTATTAAATAATTGCGTTTTCCTAC
The DNA here is from genome assembly GCF_031769215.1 of Ylistrum balloti. NCBI lineage: Eukaryota > Metazoa > Mollusca > Bivalvia > Pectinida > Pectinidae > Ylistrum > Ylistrum balloti. The sequence continues at coordinate 98,985 of NW_026782775.1, read as the reverse complement.
ATATTCATCGACTTTTATTTATTTATTTATTTCTGTAAAAACATGTTTACGGTTATTGTATAGGATATTACGCTTATATCAAGCGATGTCATCTGCATGACGTCTTAGTGCGATGATATAGTAATCGGGGAAAAAAAGGAAAAAAAAACCAAACGATGCATTTGATTTAATGGTTCCTATAATACTAGTAATCGTTGACATATCTGGCTTCCTACCTTGCTTTTCGAAAAAAAACCTGACAATCAGAAGACACTTGGGAGGTTTCGGTTTCTTTAATCGGTAAGCTCAGGTAACACAATTCAATACAATTGTCCTGTACGTGTCTGTCCTTAGTTCACAATCTGTTGTAACACAAACAACGACGTGCCAAATCCACGTGACAAGAAGATATTCAGCTTGATCAGATAAGTCTTTATGAAAAAAGCAAAGAAGAAAATATGAATCCTATTAAGCGACTAGTGGCCGAGAGGGCCTGCTTCGACAGATGCTCCAAAATCATGATTATAAGATCGATATATCGTCTGTACATATACAAGATTTCCATTACACTTTGACAAACGAGACATAAAAAACAAACAAATTCTACTGTGACAAATAACTCCTGTTCTTGTTAATTTCAGAATCAATTTGTCCAATTAGAGAACAGTATTTCATTTAGGTGAAAAATATCCATGGAACGTGTGAATAAAACTTGTTCTTCATTTAAGAGCATATCGAGTTTTTATGTATATTGTTCAGATTGTATACCTAAATACGCCTCTCATTTCTTTTTGTATCCCGGAATTACTGACAATAAAATACACTAACAAAGGCAATTGTGTGTAAGAAACATAGAAATTTGTATCGGGCAATATTCATGACATACTTACAGTGTCATTTATAAAGCAACGCATTATATGATACATCATAAGAAAATAATGCTGATTAAAAAAACTAAATTTAAAGGCAACATCTATTACGTTTGTTTTTTCCTAATTAAAAGTATTCGCAGACAAGCACCAAAAACTTACAAAAATGACACCAGGATGTAACTGTACAAGTTTTAGAACCCATTAACGTAGATAGATCAATGAATGATCGAAATAATCACGCGCCAAAATCATGCTACGGATAAACCGTGTGTAATATAAGATTTCAGACAGCCTAGTTATCAGGCTTCCTCAGCGACTTGGCCTGTCGTGTACCGAGTAACCTTTAATAAAATCGGCCACACGTTAAAATGGATGCTGTGGATGTAGTAGGGTGTGGAAAAGTACGAATCTCCCAGACTCCGGAAATAATTGTGCGGTTAGTGTTTATCATTTTACATGCATGCCCATGTAAATGATGTTCGTTTCCCGCTGGGTTATACGTCACGGGAATAAACCACGTAAACGGAATGCGCGCGCATCTTTATCGAAAATGTTTTGGAAACAGTTCTGATTAACGTCTACGAGAACAATATATTATACAGTCACGTGACACACGTTTTGACCGTTAGTTATGAAACGATCAAAAACGATTGGACATTTCAGCTGAGAATGCTGTACTTATATAAATGGATAAGATGTGAAGATTTGTCAAACGGAACGCAAGCACCGAACTATATACAGGCTAAACTTGAAAGACTTACCTGAAATCCACTGACGTACTACTGAAACACCTGTACAGGTAAGTTAATCTGTTCATACCCTCTCAAATATGGACTTTATGAAATCTTGATATCAGAGGAACAATTATCAGTTCTTGCTAATTTAATCTATGCTTTATTTATTTCAAATCCCTTAATATTCTGTTGACTTTTATCGACAAATTTGTCCTCTGCTTTAAGACGTTGTTGCTATAAAAGTAGAATTAGTACATTTCATTACCGACCGTATTTCCAATGATTTTCAGATCTTCAAGTATACATATTAAGTAAGTGTGTTGCTAATGTTAAGCAATGAAGTAATTTAGTCGTTGAATTTGCAATAAATTTGAACTTCTGCCTACCGACAAAACGAAAACAGGAATCTTTGGAAGCATTTTTTGCACAAATTTGGTTAATGTCTATTTTAAATAAGTAAGACTATTCCCTAACCTATCTCAGGCGGACATTTGATTTATAAACGTGGTTCCGAGACATAATGCCTCTGATTTGATCACATTTGATAATCAAACACGTCAGGACATACCCAGTGATGATAATTAGTGTAAATATGATTATCAGTTTATTATAACTAGTATCTGATCTTCAGAATAAAATTTCACAACAAAAAAATTACACATCGTCTACATACTGATTCAATAAACTTGGTCTGGGCTTGATTAAGATATCAGACAATGGAACATGATGTTTGTGCCGTGAGCTGTATGTGTAGTGCCCACTGAATTGCCATGCATGTGATGCCAATTGCACCGGTCTTTCACTGAAATACGTCCCAGCACATTTTATTCGCGATGCGGTGTTGAAATACAGTCATGTTTATTTATATGAAGCCTGCTATATAAGTCAATATTTGGTATTATCGCTTCGTTTTCTATAAACACTCTCTAAACTTTATTCATTCTGTCGATCTTTCAAAGATATAGATGCAATCCTGTTAAGATCAACTTATATTTACATATAACAGACCCGATGCACTTAGCTTTGAGACAAATGATGAACAGTTCGTTTATATGAAAGACGTGTTTTGAATGTATGAGATTTCATTGATAATTTGTCATTTCTAATTTTTAAGAGTTGATCATCATTCAATTCCTTTTATCAAAAGTTTGAAGGTTTCAGGGTTTTGCCGTCGAATATTTTACTATTATACATTAAAGATTTTCCGTTGAGTGGGTTTTGGGGTGTTAGGTGTTTACTAGTAACAGTAGGGTTTAACTTCACTCTCCGATAGCAGAACAACTATGATATTTCATCAACAATTTAACTGTCGTACTTAGCATATGTATTGACTAAATGTCTTGTTTTCATCAAAAAATTATACATCAAGGTGAAGGTCGCCCTAATTTACTCTTGGTTTCCCCGCGTCAGACGTCTGGGTGAACGGAAAATATGGTTAACCTAATCCTTATCAATATTGAAATATGTGTGGATTCTCTGTTTGTCAACTTAAGTCAACACAATTGACAATTTGTTACAGGTAGTTATCGTCAATGTTTTTATCGTAACATCACTTGTCGAAAATCCTTTTTTGAAACTGTTGAGATTTGTAAAATTCTACATTACATGAAAGATGTTGGTCTATATAATAGACTATGACGTACCATTTTAATCTTTTGCGTTAACATACCCATTTAAGATTTTTAGCATTTGTCTTTTACGTTTTGGTTTGTTTAATGTTATTTCCTTTTGGATCGCTGTGTGTTTTACCGATGGATGGTCCTAATAACCTTTTATGTGTTGACGGGCCGTTAAAAATGCAATAATAATAATAATAATGATAAAGTTATCGTAAAATTCCACCAGTAAATCATGTGAAGACATTACATCCTCCCCTTTCTTTACTTCCTAACCCCTAGTAATGCTAACCTGATCTTTGTCTCTTGGTTCCTCAGTGAGAGGCGACTAGACTTGGGATCTGATCTTTTTTCTCTTTTCTCTAAAAAAACATTTTCTTTCTAGAGATTTCTTTGACGCTGCCTCAGCCCATAACTTGAGTTGTCCCTTTCGTGAGAAAAGCTATTGGTTCTGTCTCCTAGTTACTGAAGCATACCAGAGTTTTCAAAACTGGTAAATACTGCTTGCTGTTTAATACATATGGTAGTGGTAACGACTGGTTACCCATGTCAGTACATATGTGTGAATAGACTGAGTGCCCTGCTGCAAACCTTCAGCAGTATACTTCAGTGTGGTAACACTATAATGTCAGCTTAAGTCCCGCATTATCACTAAGAAGCTTGAAAGAACACATTGTAGCTTCCCACAGATACAAGCATTCATGCATAACAATATCAATGACCACAGCTGTTGATTGGACCTTAAGCTATGCAAGGCCAGACCGTGAACTGTTTTTTTTTTAATTTTTTTTTTACTTTTTTTTTTTAATTGAGTCCATGAGAATAATGTTTATTACAGTGCTAGTGCTGTTTGTACACCACACATGTTAAATTTATCACTTTTTCAATCACCCGAATCTCTATGTCGAAATACCGTTGCCATTTACTAGACATAATTCCGGTATATTTCAAAAAAAAAAAAAAAAAAAAAACGCGAATCGACATTATGCGTTACATATAATTTACATACCATACTTTCCTGTACAGGATCCAAACCTACATTCATAAAAACCTTTGAGCATTTTGCAATTATTGAGTGACAATTTCTTTAAGCTCTGGACGTACTACGTTGTTCTTCACCGTGATCGTAGTTTGACATATTATTGAAAAGACATACATTACATCTCGCTGATATTTGTAAGATATGGTCAGATATCACAATTTCGAAATATAATGTTGATATCCATTAACACGATTGTGTAGGCGAAATGGCTTTTATGCCTACATCTTCCGGCTTAGACACACTATATGTATATGGTATGATAAATTGTCGATATAGATTAATGAATTTGATTAATCATTTTCGGACATAAAAGATATGTCGGTTTCATTTTTATTCTATATATAACTATTAACATCAACAGTGTCACGCACTTCCATTTCCCCACCCCCACACTACAGAAAAAAACAAGCCTTAAACGTCCACGCCCTCTCACCGACTACGTCAACGTTGCCTCACCCAAAGTCCTTATCGCACTATACACTGTGTCCTGTCAGAGCCTATTATCATACAATCAGCAATATATTCCAATCCCATTACCATCACATCCCTACCCCAACACAATCGCCCACCCCCGTGATACTACCTTCCCAGAAGCGACCACACCGTCCCATCCCCAATTTATTTCATTCACGATGTTTAAATCATGTTAAGTATCTGATCGCTTTGTTCTGACCTCCCATCCTCTAATAACTCCCTCTTCGTTATCAATACACCCCACCCACTCACCAATTATGTAGCTATCATCGTTGCTGAAATATAATTAGATTTTCAAGAGAAGAAGACTTAATAATTAACAACGAAAGCGAGGTTATGGACGTATTTCACAAATCTATTGGTGAATCGTTTCCATTAATTTCTGACAGATTTACGTAGCGATATACTTGTTATATAATTTTTACAAAAAATAGTATTGAACAAGTGTCTTTTTTAAAAACATGCTTAATGTTTTAACATTTCAATGAGGTGTTGCTGTCTAGAGGAAGTGTAGCATCAACCTCGCTTTGAAAATCCGACATCAATGCATTACGATATTCTTCGAAGATTAAACATCCTGAAGAGCCATTGGAATACGGACACAAAGTAATAGATTTATACATAAAGAAAAATGTTCTTCGTGATGTTCATCTTTGTTCCCAGAATATTGATTCTTAATGGTGTAATGAAGCTTCAAAATGTCAAACCTGACACTGACGATATCTGTGGTCAGGAAGTTTTGGAATGGAGTTGACACAATTGTTACTGTCGAAACACTTAACAAAACAGATACAAACGACTGTGTGGAAATTTTGAATAAAGTGAAAAGTTCGAAACTGTGACTACTTATAATTTTGATTGTCCAAAAAATCGACACAATGCCTACTTAGCTCCGAATATCTGAGAATTCTACAATTTTGTCTATCACTAGATATGTGTTTGAAAAGTACGAAACAGTGGCTCCTTTTTTCGGTTTGACAGCTCTGAAAATGATTTCAGTCTGATTGACTTTGCATAATTGTTAAGTCTCCGATATCCAAAAAAAGCTACAAGAATGGTGAATATTGGCTGCGTTTTAAAAATTAATTCTTTTATAACATTTTGTTCATAACCGTTGTGTGTGTTTTTTGTGATGATTCAACTACGCTTTCATGTACTATTAGGACTTGAGCAATTCCAGAAATAAGATATGGCATCACCATTTCAGTTTCTAAACAAATAAATCTGAATCGATTTTTTAAGTGCTTTCAAGAGTGATCTTACCTGGTAGATTGCTATTAAAAAAAATACATTTTGAAATATTTGAAAATACATGTATGAGTATATACAAGAAACTCGTTATAACATAGTGATTCTGATTAATATGATGTAAGTAGAATGTCAATCGTTTGGTAATTCATTTGAGTGTTTTTCATATAAAATACATATCTGTGTTCCTGATCTGCCGCTACAAGGCTACGCAGCATGATATTACGCCAGGAAACGAGATAAATGGTAGCTTAAACAGACACGCGAGTTTCCGGGAGTAAAGATATCGGTTGTCGATTATTATCACAATGAAATATTAAACCTAAGTTGGTGCGGAAAAATCCCGTGTACTTTTATATTCTGGTGCGCAATTCAATGTTTGTAAACAAATGAAAGCATGACCTTGACGTTTTGACCTCGAGGTCACTCACTCTGAGGCCTGCCGCACAAACAGGAACTATTGAATGCGGCTGTTAATGAAAACCAGATTGTCCTGCTGTGCTTCCAGATATCGTGTGTCGGCCTTCTTAGTTTTCATTATATATTTGTATATGTTAGCTTAGCAAATATACCTAAAGATTCCCATATAAGTTTATACAAAAATAATCAGGTTTTTATATTGACTTAATATATCAAATATAATTTAAATGTATTATGGATTGATAGTTATGCCTTTAACTAAAACAAAATTATTAAAACACATATTCTATTTAAGTTAACAATGCAAAAACAGCGTTTTAAGCCCATGTTTTGTTGTTGTCATTTGAAAATATTATTCATCATTTTCAAATTAAGATATCCTCTCCAATTTAAATGTCCTAATTTTTTATCAGAAAAAATATGAAGATACTGGAAAATGATTTTTTCAAAAAAATGGATTTAAAAGAAAATTCTTCCAATGGCGCCGTTGTGGGGGTGCTTCAAAGAGGTGATGACGTCACATAATTTGTAGAAGAGTTGAATCATCTTGTTTCAACACTTTTAGATCTACTTTGAAAGCAGACTGTTTCATCTCTTACGGGGAAAATATTAAAATAAGAAAACATTGATATTGTGTGAAAAGTAGTACTTGTCTTTTTCTGACGCCGATCAGAATATACGACATAGTTTTAATCAGCTCTCGCCGGCTATTCGACAGTTTGGAAACTGAAATATATCTCAAAGTGTGTCACTTCCAAGTGTAAAATAGTAGGAGCATAACGCATTTATTTTATTTTTACTGGAGAGGGTATGGTGGCTGGTGAGAACATATGATCTCAGTTGTTTTTCACTGGAAGGTTGAAGAACGAAATCATGTAAAACGAGAGGTATATTAATGAGGTAATAGGCCAGACGTACGGTATAGACTGAGTTTATCAGTTGATTGAGAATTTTTGTCATTTTAATATGCCTTTAAATATGGCGAAACTAAATAACTGTTCTTGTTATTGATTGCACTCTAAATTTCAATCATTTTCAAGTCTATTTATAGGATATGAAATGTATGTTTCTGTCTAATATAATTCAAGTCGCGTGCGAGGCATATTCTACATACTTGTGTAGGGATTCACTTGTTTAATGACAGTGGAAACAGCTACCGCATTCCTACTTGACACCTTCTGTGCTGTTGCCAAACACTAACATACATCACCTTAATATATGAGGATAAGTGTTCGCTGACTCACGTATACAGATGTCCTGCAGATAAGTAGTTGTACTAATTGTGACAGGTAAATTAATTTTAGCATGTTACATGAATGTGTCTTCGCCTATAGAATTTAATTGTCAATCCTATAAACAAATGGTATTTTTCATACATTATTGTTTTAAGAATTTCATGTTTAAATTGCAAAACGAGACAATGATCAGAAATTAAGAAATATATATGTATCACATATTCATGGTCTAATATCGGCATTCTGAACTAGGCCGATATCTTACAAGTCGACCGCGTGTCTCTTTAAAGGATTAACTAATGGTTAACAGAAAATCAACATATTTGAATATCTACCTTCGAGTTCCTGGACTCACCGCCATTGATCAAACTGTCCTTATAGTTTCCGTACAGGTGGTGACGGTTGGTGCCACATCAATATGACGTAACAATGTCCGAAACGTAGACAGAATATATGAACAAATATATAAAGTCATATCTATGGTCTTCTTTAACGCCTGAAGTAGCATAGTGCATATTTCACTATTTCAGTCGTCTCACCGTCTCTATCACTAGCCTTCTATCTTAGAGTTGCGGGTTCGAGACCTACAAGGGACAGTCGCCAGACTTTTTTTTCTCTCTGTTAACTCCAGCTTTCCTCCACACTCCAAACCTGGAACGTCCTTAGATGACCCTGAATATTTATTGGACGCAAAACAACAATAAACTAAACAACATTTAAACATATTGACAGATAGATTGAGTGGTAATATGATATGTCAAATCTTTTTGGTTGCCGCAAAACATAACGACCGAACGACTAAGCGACAGTTATGTGACCGACGAAAACCTCCTGTAAGACAATTAGGGTCATTTTTACTTAAGCTACCAACGGCGACTTCTCTTTCTGTATGTATATTTAAGTACAATTTTTTATTGTAGATATTACAACGAATTACGTCATGATGCTCCGCCTTATCTTAGTAACCTGTATGACGTCATCAGTTCTCTCACACCCTCTCCACCAGCTATTCAGGAGAAGTCTCGTGAAGGTGAGTAAAACATCAAGTCAATAAAGTTAAAAAGATTTTTAGCATACTTCTTACTGAAACATCCAAAATAACCGAGTACTGTACACTCAAACTTTTATAGGATTTTTTTTAAAATTGAATGATCAGTGTGCAAAACTGATTCTCTTTCATACCAGCATTAAAGTTTATATTTAGTATCTAGTTACGTTTCAAAAACAAAGGTAACACATAAATGAAGTTATTTGGTAATTTAATTTAATTCGATAAGGGGGGGTTGGGGGTGTGGGTGGGGGTTGGGTTGGGGATGGGGGTTGGGGTTGGGGGTGTGGGTGGGGGTTGGGGATGGTGGTTGGGATGGGGGGATGGGGGGTCTCCGATAACATATGCATGAACGGTCGTTTGTTTACATAGTATCTGTATGGGTAATTTTGTACTTAGTAGGAGAGAGTTGTTGTGTTATAAGAGTAACGATTTGTAGCAATGGTGAGAGGGAGAATAGAAACATGTTAACAACGTGCAGCTGATGTTCGCTAGAATCTAAATCGCCATTAAGACAATGATTTTCGGCATCAAAGCCAAAAACAGACACCACAAACATTGAAATCCATCAAATCAGCGGACGGCGTTTTGATCTGGTATTGAAATCCTTTGTTCAGACCGAAGTTACCAAAGTGTGAGACAGTTTCCATCTGATAAATCAGTCTTCAGGCTGTCGTCCATTTCACAAGGATAAAGACAAGTGATGACTTTATCACCGTCCATAACTGAGCAATTTTTTCAGCATTATATTTGGTTCATATTTGACCGGCTAAAGTTACCTGCCCTTGTATTTCCTTTCTACTGCTCAGAGATGAAAAATTTCCGCCGATCGGCGGATTTCCGCCTTTTTCATGACAAATTTGGTCATTTTTGAGATCGATGCAAATCCGGTGAGAAAATTTCAGGGATGGGAGGGGGTTAGGTATGTCTTGATGATGCATTTTATTTTTAAGCAATCTTCATCAACTCCGTTCTTAAATCCTTCGATATATATGCCCTTATAAACTGTAAAATTAAACATCGATCAGTTATGAGCACCGTGTTTCCGGTATTGTCAAATCGATAATACGAAGGAAGATAACTCTTACATCAGTCGAACGTTTGAAAGCTATAGTTGAATTACAACAGAGATGAACAATTTCCGGCGATCGGCGGATTTCCGCCTTTTCCAATGCCAGCCACTTTCATCTCTGACTGATGAGAAACTGTCTGTTTGAAGGGAGGTAACTCCAACGCGTTCGAGAGCCGGTAGTAAAGAGAATGGGGGAAAACACCGACTCCTATGAAAACTTAATTTTTTCCTGATTCCTAATAACCAGGACAAGTTTGAATAATATTTATATCTAAATAAGATAAAATTATTTTTGTTATTTCCCTAGCGATATGGAAATGAGGACTACGAATATTTGGTGAACTTGTTAGCAAACCGAATGGTGAACAATTATGGGGGCGATCCATTAACGGAACAGGAAATAGAGACCCAACTATTAGCACACGGCCTGAACGAAGATACCGCCAAACATCTCTCTGAAAGCTTCGTTTGGTGTTGTGACGACGACTCGGACAATCTGCTGAATCGTCAAGGTAAGTTCGTCTTTGAATCAACAAGGTCCGTAGGTGAAGGGAGTATTTGATGTAAGTCAGAAGGTCAAGGTCGTCTTTGAATCAAAAATGTCCGTAGGTCAAGGCAGTATTTAATGTAAGTCAGAGAGTCAAGGTCGTCTTAGAATCAACAAGATCCGTAAGTCAGGGCAGTATTTGATCTAAGTGGAAAGGTCAAGGTCATCTTTGAATCAACCAGATCCGTAGGTCAAGGCAGTATTTAATCTAAGTCAGAGGGTCAAGGTCGTCTTTGAACTAATAAAGGAGGTTGGTCAATCTATCAATCTAATGTAATAAACACAAAAATAACGATATAGTTCGTTTAATTTGAGATTAATGACGAATATCGGGGGGAAAAGAATTATAATTAACAACAGACTGCAAAAATATATCAGGGTAAGCAGAGTGTTAATTCTTTATTTATCATTATATTTCATTTTTTTTCTATTTTCCGTCGAGGATTTACGTGGGCCTTGAAGTTAGCATGTAAGAATAGATATCATGACGCTTGTGAACACCCTTCCATTTCGTTGATCAGAAATATGCTGAACTTTGCAAATACGGGCATAGGCTAAATCGCAGTTAACAAATATTTTTTTCTTAATCTAAATGAGCACTATCATATGGATAGATAAGACAACATTTTGAATACAGAAATGGTATATTATAAGACTCTTTCATATATCGGTGTGTAGGAAGGGGATACACGAGGGGTAAACATGACGTAAAACCCGAGGCTTTACCACATTTTGTGACCTCGAGGGTGAAATATCTCATCCTTCATCCAATTATGTAAGAGTATTTTTCTCTCCTTTCCTATTTTGAAATACTTGGAGAATTAGCTTCATACTTCGACAATGTACTACGAAGGACGCCACGTTACACAAAAAATCATAGTATTTTGCAATTAATTGATCAGTTTACATAGAAAATGAATTCTCTGTATTCAATTTGGCAGACAGAGTTTGCACTAAAACCAATGTATAAACAGTAACAGCAAACAACCTTTTGTACTCAAATGTGTATGCATTATATCAGGCGATGACGTAAATTGGGAGGGGGCACATTTCTACGAGCGTACGTGCGGGTACGTGCGCGTGCCTGTATTGCATGGGTGAATATAATACAAAAAACCTACAAACCAGGGTGTATTGCCCAGAGACAAATTAGTATGACAGAGGTAGAAATGAGAGAAAAAAGTCTTATATTCGGTTTGATGGTTATACTGATACATCATGAAAACAATCTCTCTCTATCCCTGAAATAGATAGATACATTATCAATACATCTTTTCCTTTTTTTCAGAACTTCGTCGAGCCATGCACGAATTCAGCCCCTTTATCTATCCTTGATGTAGCTGGAGAGAGTTTTCCCGGAATTTCTCAACATTCCATTCGACAATGCCTTTGTCCTGCGCATGGGCACACACAAAGCTTGGAGCACATGTCCATATTTTGTTCCCGTTGTACTTCATGTCGCCATGCACATAAGAATGCAGCTTTCGTCAACGGACTCATTGTTTCTGGGCATTGTTTTTCCGTCCAAATGATCTTCACTAGTGGGGATCACGTGATCACGGAGAATAGCATGTCTTGCTCATTAGATAAAATGTGACATTGTGACGTTTGCATAACTTGCTTAGCTGTCTGTTTTGACAAACCCCGAGGATTGATATATCCTTAGAACTGTCGGAATATGTGGTGATTGTCCGATTTTATAACACGGGTGCTAGCCTCACTTTAATAATTAATATCGCTAATACTTTCCCGCCAATTTCCGTCGTATTCCAGAAAAGAATCTAATGATTACCTTTTCTAAAGTGAGTACTGCTGTTGCAAGATAATAAATTGTAACAGAAGGAGAAATTAAGTGCATATATCACAAAAAAGATCCTACCCTTTGTCGATAATTGGTTCCTACAATACGGGTTATTTAAATTTGTTTGCTTAATTTATTCTTTTTATATTGCAAAGGTAAGTTCATTGATTTGGTGTTTGTTTCTATTGAGTTGTAAAATTAACGACCGAATCTGATTGATTCCCGAACAGCTTTTGTAGCAGACTCTCTGTTTGATTAGCCAAAGACGCGTATGTTCGTGTCAATTTAAAATTTTAACATCATCGCTGAAATTCATATCGTTATGAATGACATGAGATCTATGTAAGACCGAACATTAAAAATACATATAGCATAATAATGTAGTTTCATTTCATCTGATCAAATCCATATTTCAATAACATTACATCTTATTTTAATTTAATGTTTTTTAACGGTAGAAGTCGTTACGTGTATCAAATGAAAGGTCATCCTCCAGAGTCAACCATTATGATCTTGTCATATCACTTTGATATATATTGTCTATTCAATTTAAAATAGTTATGTACTTTTATCTTGCCTAACCGTAAATTTGAAACTGAGAGTATTAAATACTTGTTTTCCGCAATATTTAAACATATTACTGATTCATATTGTATAGAACTGCCATACACGAACGTGAGGGAATTAGAGAAACCATTTGAAAATACTGATAAATAGACCCAAACTAATGGCCACAGTCAACCTGACTTCACTTTTGGTTCATAACCAAACAGCGGTTGGTGTTGGGCACATTTTTTTTTGCATTTTTCTGAGTACGAAACTGAGAATCAGTGAATTCAAAATGTCGTGTTAGATAGAGGGAATAATGTTGTTAATCTTTTGTTTATAACTATTTGTATCTAATCTGTGGGTATGGTTATACCACTTTGATGTGTACATCGCTAAAATAAAATAATACTTGTTTATTAAATACTTCATTGTTCGACATTGCCACGTGACATTTTGTTCATATGTATTGTTTGTTTGTTTTTTTTCGTTGAAATTGCATTGTTTTCCTTCTAATGTAAATATGTTGGTGTTTGACAAATTCGATGTATATAAAACGAATTATTTTGAAAATATCTATATGTTGTTATCTTTAAATAGTGTTTGATAAGGTCCTACCTGTGGTTTATGTGTCCTTGCCTTGTATCGTTATTGTCCCAATTACTCTGATAGGCATGCGCCGTACCTCTCGCATGTTATTCAGTGAAGTGAAACCACTACAAAGAATGCTCGCCTCAAGATGATCCTGGCTGTAAAAGGGACAATAACCATGGCAACATCCTTGACCTTCACTTTTTACTCTGTCATTTACATTACAAAAATGACTTTTTGACCTTTCAATACCAACCGAAAATGACGACTGAAATATTTCAATGGTTTATATTTAAGTATCATTCGATTAGGCAAATTCAATTAATTTAAAACAGAACCATCAAAAAGCGATTCTTTTCCGGAAATTGACGTGAATAATAAGTGGATGAAATGCACGTGTAGTCTGTGACGGGTCCAAGTCCCAAGGGTTAGTCTAATGTGGTCGCTAAGAGTTATCTACCTTCATACTGCTTTTCTTCGTTCCGATGCGCTCGTTTGAAATTAGAAAAAAATATACGATAAGCAATCTCTTCTTTATCTATGTAGTCTAGACCCTGATATTTTTATATCACGAATACTTAAATTTATATATGTAATCCAAAAGGGATGTTTTATACATTTCTGGACCGGGTTTTACTTAAGGTCGTAAGGTCACATATATAGAAGAAGGTCTAGAATGTGTTGATTTATGAAAAGTTGTAATTTTACACGGAAAAAAAGATGACGCCCCGTTGCGGCTTTAAGTTCTTTATGACTCGCGTTCTGTTTCATCAAATGCCCACTTATGATAAATCACCACCACACCCAGGTCACAATTGCAGTTAATTGTTAACTGAAATGGTTAACTATCGAACTACTTTCAGTTACCAAATGGTTGTCTAGATATGGTAACACTATAAAATTGAAATACAAATTCACAACAAAATAGTAAAAAAATAATGATAGACAAAATATATAGCAGCATAATCTATTTTATACGATACTATTAACTCTTCATACTGTCTTTTTACCTTCGAGCATTACAATAGTACTTCCTTTCAGATTCATTTCCGCCTTGTCTCATGGGAAGGTTTCGAAACACACACATTTACAGAGCGCCTGGGTTAAGAGTTGTATGCGTTTATATCTTTTACAGGTTTCTTTCATTTCCTCGATGTTTAAGGTCTGAATTAGTGGTCATGTATTTATGAATGCTAACTGATAGGTGTAAGTTGTCATAATGGACGTTATTTCTATTCTGTCTGTAAACTGTCCTGGAACAATATTTAAAAGAAAGGACGTTTACTCCTACTTGAAAGGTTAAAAGTTCTGTATGAAGTGTTTGCTAGTGTTAGTGTTTTCAGGGAAGAAAATCACACTTATATCTGAAGCCAGTAGGGTTTCAATCGATTTTTTCAGATCTTTCAGGAATGTTTCTGGCTCTAGACATCGAAATAGATGTCAGTATTAATTTGATAACATTGAAGTTCCAAACACTGATCACAAAGTTTTTTTTTATGTTATCCGATCCAGTTGATGACTAATGAATGATAAACATATTATCTGTGGAGACTTCAGCTTATCCAGAATTAGATTATGATAAAATATTATAGAAATGTAAATTATCGTTAAGCCAGAGAAAAAAAGTTTTAGAAATTAAGGAAAATGATTGATTAGTAGATATATATATATATATGTATGAAGCTTCATCCTAGTGGTAGAAGATATACATGGAAGTAGAAAAGTCAATTAAGACTAGATTTGTTGTTTTTTGCCAATTTCAGATAACTTATTATTTCGTGTAAAGAATACTTATATCGAGCCGGGATAGAGCTAAGATAGAAGTTAAAACTTAATGATTCTAGACGGAGAATGGGACTTAAGAAATAGGCCCGATCTCTATTATATGAAGAAGACTATCTTCAGTTGGTACAAAGCACACTTTTGAAACAAAAATGCAGCATCTACTTCCGGTATACAATTGTCAGACTTTCACTAGTGTTCCAGATACTGAAATAGAGTTTGTCATAGATGATCAACTTTTTTGGAAGCTTTGTTAATGGAATTCAGCAGTAGAACTATATCTTACTAATCATACAGAGAGAAACAAACGAAATGAATTTGAAAATAACATTAGGAAAGCTGTACAACATACATAAGAGAAGAAGGGAGACAAAATAACGACTAAAAAGGAAATAGAAAAATGAGATGTGATAATTTTAAGAGTAGTATTGTAAGGGCAAGATGGCAGGAGGAAAGGGAAAAGCAAACAAGACAAATTTAACTGAGGAAAAATAAATCATACGTCTAGAATTATACGATAATTATAGATAGCAAATAAGGGAACGTTGACACAGCAAAAAGGCATACTTGAAGAAGTTTGATCATTTTATTAAAAAACTGTATGGTGACAATTGCTACATAGAAGGTTCTCCTGGAAGACATATAATGTTCCAAAACTGGATAACAATATAGCTAGAGGTATTATTTTTGAAAGCTTGGTGAGGTTCTATGAAAGTTGAGGGTAACAAACATGAAAAAAAATTATCTGGAAAACTCCTATATGGTTTAATAGGGATTTGCTGATGGAAGGAAAAAATAGATTCTTCAAGACATGGTGTGGTTGGGGATTATTAAAATGACTGACTTGTTTAAAGATTTTTCAACGGTCATAACATTTAGTAATTCATAAAAAAAAGAAAAAGGACAAAAGATTAATACAATTTCATGGTAAAAAACATCTACCAACACAACAGATAGGAAAAGATGAGAAATATAAAAAATCAAATGATATAGATATAAATGATATAGGGAGGTATATACTAAATGTTTCAGTGATAATTATGAGTGTCTGTTTCACGACAGTTCAAAAGCCATCCCGGTATAATATTTACATATAAAAACGATTCATTAGGAAATGAATGGTCAATCAAATATTCATTTATCTTACTGGATTTACATTCCACGTTTGTGGCCTTTCGGTCTTTCAGCGGACGAGAGAAGACAGTAAAATGAGTAGAGAGGGAAAGGTAGAAAGTAATGAACAAGATATAACATATAATATAATTGATATAAACGTGGCCACGTGACCGCGCCTCGATCTAGGGGAGGACAGAATGTGAGGCGAATTGGTGTGCAATAGTACAAAGGCGAAAATATCCAGGCAGAGTAGTCTGATTGCTAAGTATATATTCTGAAATTTGTCCAGTGCTGGATGTTGTTAGGGCTTTATTCACTCCTCAGACTAGACGTAATCGTAGCCACCGACACAGGCTTTATGGTAAATCAAGCGGATATACTGTCACGTTTGAACATCTAATGAATACGTTACAGGAACCACTTGCTGTCCACTATGTCAGAAAATGAGCGAAACGAGATCATGCTTAGTTGTATTCACTTTGGGAGTGGCTTAAGTCCATTCGGTCCATCATTCGTAAAATAATTTGCAGCTTGATATAAAAAATGATAAAAAAACACAAGTCAGCTTTCCTCAGTCTTGATGTTACACATACACTTCTAGATTTACAAGACAGGTATGTAATTGTGCCTGCAGATAAGGCGTCCAATAACTTGGTCCTTGTCTGCAAACATTATTACATTCCAGTATACAGACAAGATTAGGGCTTGCTTGATAACGAAGGAAACCCCACCAATACATTATGCAATCTTTCAAAAGACGAAATATTAACTAATCATGCTTCGGTATTACAATCATTCATATTGCCTATCAATAATAAGGATACGGACATCCCCCGTTCATACTGGATCCCTAAACTTCTCAAGAATCCATATAAACAACGTATTATAGCTGGCTCGTCTAACTGTTCAACTAAGCCTTTGTCGAAATTACAAACCATCCTTCGAAGTACTATCAAATCTGAGTTACAGTCTTATTGTGATACTGTTTACTCAAGAAGTTTGAAGAAATCCAAAAAACGTTTGACCAATCTTCAACACCCTCTTCTAAAAAAACATTTCTGCTTTACAAATATTTCATTTTTCCACCTTGTACACCACCATACCCCATTCTAAACTGAAGGAACGTCTTCGTTCTCTTGCTATGAGAGCTTTCCTCTCCAAGAAAGGTGAACGGCGTGATACATATATGGTTGTAAACTATACTGAGACGTATTTCGTAAAATTTACGTCCAAGTATACGGAAGACGAAATCATAAAAAAAGGATTGAGTTTTTGGTTGACAATATCTTCGTCGAGTATAATGGTTAGATTTTCCAACAGGCTATTGGCATACCTATGGGACCCAACTGCGCCTCCCTGTTGGCTTACTCGTTTTTGCTTTCATACGATGCTGAATCTATTGAAAAGCTTATCAAACCAGGCCAAAAAGACCTTGCAAAGTTGCAAAGTCGTTTAATCTTACATTCAGATATATTGATGACAACTTGTCTTTAAATAAAAAGAAATTTATTGACTACATCCTTCGTGTATATCAACTAGAACTGGAACTGCTTATCTAGTATTCTCCTACAATGAAACCAACATGGACAACTTTCCATCACGTAGCATGATAAACGTGATGCTTTCAATATCCCTACGGTGAATTTTTCATTTCTGGATAGCAATATTCCTGCATCTCCAACTTATGGTATATACATGTCGCAGCTGATTCGATATTCCAGGGCCTTTTCCCATTATTAGTTGTGTGTGTGAGAAGTCGTCAACTGACTGACAAACTGGTAACACAAGGGTACAAAAGATTCAGATTGAGGAACATCATAGGCAAGTATTTTGGCCACCACAGTGATCTCATTGAGGAACATTTTATTTCCTTGTTCGACACTTGGGTACTTTATAACAGACGAGTAACCACCTACCTCAATCATCACAAAAGCAACGACAACCTGATACATTTCTAGAATCGTATGCATTTAAATTGTAGATCGCATGCGTTTGTAGCATGCTCATGTTTTTAGAGTGTCCAGATTTGCATACGTAATTTTGTTCATCAATGAATGATAATATAGCTGCATTTTTGCAAAAACATGATTATGTCTATTGTCTTAATCATATCAAACTACTTAATCTAATTCTATTTTTGAAATGAAACATTTATGTTCCTTTTGTGCAACTCTTTGCCATTGAAGTTATATCATTATGTTAGACATTGTTTGCCGTAACATGTATGTACTTATTTTATTCACAACATCGTACTTACGGTTGTTATCATTTGCCTATAGACTAAATGGGAAGGCGCAGTAAAACCGACATTCAGTACGTTTTGTCCTTGCTATCTGCCTAAACGTTGACATGTGCAAAAGTTCCATGCTGATTACGCAATGTACGTGGTGTTTTAAAAAGACTACAACATAAAAATCTGAAATAATTTTATATACTAAGGCATTACTCGAATAACATCATTGAATGTGTCCTGGAATTCTTCATTCAATCTGGAAATCGATCAAAATATTAGCAGAAATGTATATTAGGGTCTATATAAGAATAGAGAGAAAGGATAAGGTGTTCCCGAAGAGCTCTAAGTTAGATACAGTTGACCAAAATAATGCATTTAGCTACATTAAACAGATGTTTTGTCTAGAACTCGACAATGATGTGCATTGCGAAGAAGCAATACTTATTTCCATTTGTTTAACGTATAGCGACATTGTTCTTTTGCTCACAGTTCTCACTGCGCATGCTCAGAGAACATCTTGATATGATTGTATACACACCTTATATATCGTCTATGTATTTGTACATAGCACGTTCTCATGGTAAACCGTTTATTCATTTTTTTATTTCTATTTTCATGTTATTTTATGGATCAGGCATCAAACAACTAAGCAGTTCAAAGATTATGTTGGCATGAGAGCCAATAATTCACCAGTACTAATGTACTGATGAAGAAAATGGTCGACATGTAGCCTACCTCTTTCATAGTGATCTGCATAAATGAATATACGGAATGCTTATCCGTTTATTTCCTATTTAGCTATCCACTGTTAAGTTTATTTGTGCCACTTTTTATCTATTTTTGTGACAGTAAAGCGTATAGCAAGTTGAATTATATATGAAATCACAGTGAATACACCATTCTTTAACATGGTTTTCCATAAATACATTGTTAGATCATATCCAACGGCAAATTCCCTTTCCAAATATTTACATTGGAAAGGATGATGAAAATTTATAAGCAACAGTGGAACATTTCATCAATCTACTGATTTTTAATACAATCTTCGTTATGGAATTGACAACACGAACACGATTGATTCTGCCGTTATGAAGAATTTCGATATGAAACTTTACATATTTTTTTTTTTTTTTTTTTGTATTTTCGTTTTTCGTTTTTTAACCCGTTTTTCATTCTAGGAACATAATATTGCATACAATTTACCTGGCATCATCGCGGAAACGGAATACGCCAATCATTCTGGAAATCTTTATTTTATTCTCATTGTACTTTTCCAATTATACTTTTTTCAGAAGTCCTGTGTAAATATACATATCTCTTTGTTTCATATTCCCTTGATTTATTGATTTTGACTTTTGATTTTGACTTTTGATTTTGATTATGTTGACATGTTGGTATTTTCTTGATTGTACTCAGATACTTTCATGAATTTTTTATTTTGTTTTTAATTGAGTAAGCATTTGAATTAAGATTTGTGCTGTTTTGACAATTAATAATTAAATAATTAATATATTTGCAAATATCCATTACTTGATTTAAGGATACAGAGTCAGTAATACCAAGTTGTACTCTAAATGCTTGAAAGTCACGTGCCAATGCACAGCCTGGTAATTGAAAACTACCATGCCAAATTTTTTAAATGACCATTACACATTCAAAAACATATCCCTATATCGTTTAGTTTTATTACTTATATTTAAATACTTGCGTCCATCAATAAATACTTCATTATTTTCATCGAATTGCATTGCTCCACAACATTGAGTTGTGAATCTGGCAGGCATCGATAATTATAATTTCACGCTCCATTTGTTTCGTATATTAGCTATGAATTAAATATTACGTTTCGTGAAGCCTGTGACTCGCTTAGATTGTCCTACTTGTTCTTGTTTAGATTATATTGATATGGTGGTATTTTCTTGTTATTTTTTATATGAATGCTTGATTAAAAAATCCATAACTATGTTATTAAAATAAGGATACCATGACATGAATAATTATATAGATCGCTGTTCAATTACTGATATATCAGTTTTGTTACTTTGTCAAGTATTAGCTCCCGGGAGATCGACAACAATCATCCAGTAATATTTATTGAAACCGTAATATCACCCAACAAAAATACCAGTGACATTACAACACAGTCTATCGCAAAGTTGCGTATCCTATTAGAGTACAATGAATGAATAATTGATTGTTAACATTAAAGAATCTTCCCAAGATAATATTCAAGTACTTTTTTACGACATACAGACGTGTCTGAAGATAGATATCTACACATGGTGAACTGGGTTTTAAGAAGTAAACAACACGTTTGTTAAGAAAAAAACCCTGAAAGACCTTAAGCCCAAGCTTGTTGTGTTTATCTGTGTATGTTTTAGAGGAGAGGACGGTAACACGGTAGTCTTGTACATTTTTATATTTACGATGCAATTTATACATCAAAACACATCAGATGGTAAATAGTTGTAGGCATTATTTATTTTACGGCCATGAAAAAAGTATCTCAATTTGTATGTATCATCTTTTCCTGGGTGGAAGTTAGTCTTACATAGGATGAAACCGGATTATCAGAGGGAGGCATTCGACTCCATACCCTTCCAGGACAATTCTGCTAATCGAACTGAGGGTGTGTCGTTGAAGCCCAAGCAACCTCATCAAGTAATGATACAATGCTAAAGAGAGCAGAGACGTTTTCGTAATGAATCAGTATATCATTGCTTTTCTTATGAACGACATTAAGATGTTTTCTAGGAATTTAACTTACATACAGAGAAAGCCGGAAAACATCAAGATTTGTTAACTTAAGTTAGATTTTAACCTAAGCTAGTGAATATAATAAAAAAGAAATATCAGTGGAAATGTTTCAACCTGTTTGGACCAACAACACTAGCTCATGCAGGGTTAAATCATTTGGTCACTGTGGCTGTTGTTTATGTCGAATATAACTGCATGCTGGAGTTCAAAATATCCAAGGAAGACAATTCAAACCGCTAAATGCTTGTGTCTTTTTATGTTTATTAGTATCTTATTATTAACAGAGGCAATCTCAATTTGTGTTCCTTACTTCCAATATATCGAATCATGAGCGGATAATCACCCCGTTGACATCGGATAGGTTGACAATGCCATGCGATTATATAAATACTACCAGTCATAGTGTGTTGCCTTCTGCTAACCGCGTGATACTGATTAAATCGCACCCGAAACACTTATATAATGATTTTAATCATGCCTACTTAACAATACAAATCTCCTTTTCCTTAACCTCAGACGTATTGCTAAGCTTCAGATTACATGATTACAAGATTACATGTAAGTGGGCATAATTAAAGTAAGGAACACAAATTGAGATTGCCTCTGTGGTTAACAGGAAAATTAGTCGATCTGCGAAAATGTCAACCCGGTCAACCAAGTGGAGGTGACTGGCGTCTATCTTTCCGGAGATATGTTGTAGATACAGCATTTTGTAGTCCCGGAGGTTAGCCTTAAACTTTAAAATTTTGAATCCTTCGAATAGCGGCACAGTTCAGAATATTCACATGTACTTGGCATTGATATGAAATTATCAGCGATATGAAGTCGACGATTTTTAACGTTGAGGTTAGTCTACATCCCGATCTAAATTTAATATCTATTTTTCGATAAGGGCGAAACCCCTACTTGATGTAAGTTAAATTCATTGTGTAATTTGTATTTAAAATCACCTTGCATTTATGTGTCTTGTGTACAATCGTCCACAGCTGTGAAGTAGAAATTCAAGGGTTATACAAGTTCGCATATAAATGGTAGTGGTTCATATGAAAAGGCATACTCCAGTTTGGAAACGCCTTCATATCTCCAGAAAGATAGACGCCAGTCACCTCCACTTGGTTGACCGGGTTTAAATTTTCGCAGATCGACTAATTTTCCTGTTAACCACACCCATTGCTGATCTGATGGCCGAGGAAACCCTCCTACCAAAATTTCGGTGAATCCTGAAAGGAACAAAAATTGTATATCAACAAATATAAAAAAAAAAAAAACAAACAAACAAAAGGGGATCTGCCATTAGGAACACTGGAAAATATAAAACATTTAGAGATACCATACAAACAAAGTTAATATTCATATTACCAACCATAATGACATTCATGTCCAAATGCCTGTCGCAGGCATGTGTTATAAACGCCATCATCCATAGTTGATTTTTTTTCGTAACAGAATATCACATCCGGGAAATCTAACTGGCAAACCGTTCAGTAAAATGATCGACATCTATTTAAAATAATTTATTCTGGAAACAATAACACACATTGCCTAAGAGATTAAGTATTACAGTCAATTAAACCATTCTATATTTAAAACAAGATTTTGTCGAATAAAACCATTCTACATTCAAAAGCAAGATCTTCTTTAATATAGACATTTTACATTCGAAACAAGATCTCGTCGAATACAACCGTTTTAACTGGAATCTGTGGTGGCTACTGAATTGAACTCTCCAGGTTACCCGCATTCGAGGCGGTTGAAACTCTATCACCAACAGTATCCATCTTTCAGCAGTCAGGCTCCTCTATAGAGTCACGAACTAGCTTCCACAGATAAAAGGTCGAAAGCATTCATAGTCAGTGTATACTGAGGTTATCTCATGGTTCGCTCCCTGACACTTTATCAGGATTCGGTCACTGCCTTAGGAAGGTATGGAGTTGTTCTGGTTTTCTGGTCCCTTACTATTTTACAGAGCTCACGAATAACGTTACGTTCTAAGTTTAGAGAGCCTGATCACCATGGAGACGCTCAGGAAAATCTAGACAGCTATAAAGTATTCAAATAATGCCATCGCAGTCGCAGTCACTCCAAAGTGAGAAAGTCAATGCAGACTAACTCCAAAGGAGATGTGGAATTTATTTGGATCAGTTCAGCCTGTGATTTCAACGGGGTTTTGCGTCTTGGGCAACGTCCGCAGTTCTCAACTATTTTGCTCACATCCTTCTCCAGACCAAGCCAGCATAAACCTCTGGCTAGCTCACCAAAGTGTTTTTTTGTCTTTTCCCCGATGATCGATATCATCATGGACCCCTTTCAGAGCCATGGCATGGTATCGCGTGGTATCACCAGCTGTTTAACTATCTGACCGTCTAGAGAAGCGGCTCTATATAATACACCTTAATGTAGACAAAACCTGTTCCAAGTCCTCATGAATTTCTGGAGTTTCCTTCTTGGGAGCTTAGACCATCACCCGTGTTCTCAACCTCACTGGATATATGAGGTGATAACCCGGTATGAGCAGTCACGCTATTAGTAATCGGAGCTTCAACAGTTGCAGACTGGCATACTGCCTTAACAACATCAGAGCTACATAAATAATATGCTTGAGAGACCGTCTGCATCAACATTATTCCTCCCAGCTCGGCCATGGTAAAATTGTAGGTTGCTTCAACTCAGTGATAACTAGTTTCATCCAGCTTTTTATCCGTGACAACCTCAAAGTCACTAGAACTATGACCTCGACTTGAATATGCAATAATTCTTTCGTTATCCTCCTTCTGGTAGATTACTGCACCCAGTCCAGTACTACTAGCACCATTATGCAGGATAAAAGGCTTAAGATGGTCTGCAAAAGCAAGGACAGGAGGACTAGTAAACATATTCTTGACAGAAACAAACGCACTCTGCTGAGCTTCACCACAGATCCATTCAGCCTTTTGAATGTGCTTTGACTTGCTAGACACTGAATGCTTTACAGGCTTTGCAGCCTCGTTGGATTTGTCAGCCTTTTTAGACAAGTCATGACTCCTGTTTTGGTGCTGGCATAGTCCTTCGCAAACCGCTGATAATATCCAATTAACCCAGAAACTGACGCATCTCCTGTTTTGGTGCTGGCCAATTCTTGACCGCAGGTGCTTTTTCTCGGTCGGTATCCATACATTACTCTGACACAACATGACCGAGATATGTTACTTAAATTTTGAGAAAATTTCATTTGAATGGTTTGATGTTCAAGCCGTGTTGCACGAGTCTGGCAAATACTGATTGTTCGTCGAAAATATAAGAATGACATCAGACATGCCTTAAGATGCGTGTCTCCCTTGCACTTTTCCATCAAACGCTGGAATGTTGCAGGAGCACATGTATGGCCAAAACCATCCTATTGGTGTAACAGAAACCAAGGTTACCAACAGAGAATGCAGTTTTTTCTTCCTTACCACTTTCCTCGATTTCGACCTGCCAGTAATTGGACCGCAGGTCTAGCTTCGAAATAAAAAGGACACCGTTAAAAGTGTCTGCCGTATCATCAAAGCGGGGCAGCATGTAGGCATCTTTCCTCGTTCGTGAATTCATTATCCGGTAGTCAATGCAGAATCTAACATTCCCATCTTTTTTCATACAAGTACGACATTTGAAGATAAGGGACTTTTAAATTCGCGTATAACGCCGACTTCAAGCATCTCCATGATATGTTGTCAAAGTTTCTCAGATAAACCCGACTATATCCTCCGATACGACTGTTTAAATTGCCGATCGTCGACAAGTTCAATTTGGTATTTGACAATATTAGTTGAACCCAGATCGAATTGGTTATTGGAGAATGCTTGTTAGTGACGGGTCTGGATTTTTCATTTATCCGAACTTAAGGACGTTTAGAACTTATGACGCATATGGTCCTTCTTAGTAGACATACATAAGGAACCATTTGCTATTGCAGTTTTCAATAAAGCCTCTAATCTACACACATACAGAAGCAATTTCATTGGGCGTTTGCTTGGAATTGAAAAACAAAATCCGGTATAAGCATTCCATGCGTGGAAATGTCCCGAAATAATGAGTCAAACTTGTGTAAAATTTCGCCTGTAGTATACTTTACACCAATAGAGAGTAATGTTCTCGCAATGCCACGGAGAGATCTGGTTGCCTGTACAAGGGTGCTTTGATCTATATCCGAATCTCTACGATGATAACCTCAAAACGCCCATCAGCGTAGGACACATCCCCTGTTAAAGGTCCTTCCCCTGAGATTTGTGATACCTTAGGGATGAACTGCGTGATAGCAGTAATAATATTAAAGGAGGTCCGATTTGATTGATCAGGTGGCGCGGACTGACTGGTACCAACACATCTGAGGAAAGGATTTGGTGTGCTAGTTGCTTTAGGGACTGGTCTGTTACAGTATCGCTAACATCTCTTCCTCAGTCATAGTGAAGTCTGACTCTTCCTCCATATTTTTCTCTTCTTTAGCCTTTGTCAGCCTGTAGATGGCACTCCCTCTTCAGACATGATTATATTATATAAAGATAACAAAGTACAGGATAATCTATTAAACGTCTTCTCTCTCAACAAGAATCACAGAAAATCGGCGACTTTCCTTTATATTAACATAAAATCGTGTACAATAATAATTCATCAATACACTGTGGTTGGGGAGCCCCTACCTATAAGTGTATAATGAATGTGGTCAAAGAAACTTAAGAACAATCACTGAACACTTTCGTGACATAGTCATGTAGATATACTTAATGAAAGTTAGGAGTAAGTTTAAAAGATACAGGGTTATACTTGGGCATGGAAATACGTGTAATGGAGACGTACCAAAAAACTGACTTTGAAATCCATAGAACTTGATATCCGCGACCAGAAGGCGACCATCAATTGATTGACAATCAAGATGTGCATCATCACATGATCGCATTGTTGTGGAGACGTAGATACACAGGCGGATTTTGTTATTATATTCGAAAGGCAAATCACAAACTTTTTTCTGCAAACATACACAACCATGCTTTTTAAATCATATTGATTTATGGAGCATATACTTTCTAGAAAATTACCAACTTATGATCGCAACGTGTCATGTGAAAATAATAGGAAATTGAATTACATTACGTTGCAAAGCGTACGAATCACATAAACCTTCTTCTCCAGCAACTACAGGGAACCTGTGTTTTAAACCATTTTAGTTTCGAGGAACTTAAATTTGGCGGCTTTAACGAAAAAAGTTATTTCATCAATCATAGAAAAATGTTAATTCTAGAAATTTGATTATTAGTTTAGAAACTGAGATTGCACATAAATGATTCGAATAAAAATCTCGATTTTACAGTAACATGTTAAAACAAATCATACAAGTCTCTACAATGACAACCTCAAAACGCCAATCAGCGTAGGACACATTCCCTGAAAAAGGTTCTTCTCCTGAGAGCTGTGGTACCTTAGGGATGAACTGGGTAATAGCAGTAACAGTATTAGAGGAGGTCCGATTTGATTGATCAGGTGGCGCGGACTGACTGGTACCAATAAATCTGAGGAAAGGTTTCGGTGTGCTAACTGCTTTAGGGACTGGTGCTGATTCGAATAGAAATCTCGATTTTACAGTAAAGTGTTAAAACAAATCATATAACACTCACAAACTAAATCAATCTCAGAAGTATTTAGAAGGCATTTCTATTTACAACCATATATATTTTATTTTAACGTTGACAAAACGACTGATTAATAACTGCCTGTATTCTGTTACTGCTCTTCAACGGTCTGTCTGGTGTGGCCATATTAATATAACAATCTCAGTGGTCTCGAGATATCAGAAAAATACACGTAAATAGAATCATTGAAGCTAAATATTAAGATGAAGTGTATTATAATGAAAACGAGTTCACAGACGCTAAAGTAATGAATGAGTAATGTCAATACAAATTAGTGATTGGATAAAGGAATACATGTGTCACAACACCAATAAAAATAATAATGCAAGTTCAAGTAAACCAGTGTGTGCCACTTACTTTTCCAGACAAAACTATATATACATATCTATTTTATAGTTACTTGTCAAAGAGATAAGAAATAATCATCATTATTTATTGGACGTTAAGCGCATTGACCAACAATTTTACTTCTAGTTTAGCAAAATTGCTTATTTCATTTAGGCGGGAAAGTTTGTGAGAGTTGACGTTTACAGATGTGTGAACATCAGTTTTGTTAGCAAAGCCAACAATGAAATTCTTGCTGAATTATGAAATTTGAGCATTCAGTGAAAGCGAAGAAATAATATTGTTGAATAATAAGATAGATGACACCCTTTTTAGCGACATGGGGATATAGAATTACTCGGTACATGAAAGGTAGGATATACGTAATTCAACTTAATGTTTTAGATTTGAGTAATACTTAAATTTGTAGGCGTTATTGGATAGTTTTCGATGTTAATTTTTTGGCATCATAGGAAATAATTAAAATTAATGATTGGAAATAAACTGATTACTGCATGTGTAGCCTTTTTCCCCTATTTTGTAGAAAAATTGTTTTTTTAATAAGAAATAATTATTTTTCATTGGAACTTGGTATTTTACACAAAAACTATTTCGATGATTGTTTTTTCCAAACAATACTACATGCTTTGCCATCAATATACTGTTCTGTTATATCAATCTGATAAAGTACATTTGTTTTAGAATGAATTCATTAGTATACAAATCTTTAGATTTAATTATGAGTCTGCTGCACCTCTTGTTGAATTTTGACTTTTCTTGTATTTACTTTTACTTTCCTCAGTTGTCTCTTCGGCTTCACAATTAAGGCCCTTAGCATCACTGACGAGTCTTAGAAGGACCAAACAGCTGTATGATGCACAATTCATTGTTTGACTCTACTGCATCTCTCTAAAATATTAAAAGATGTTATTCACTTGTGTGTCTTTTGTACAATCTTCTCGAAGTCATACACTGTAACAAATATAGAAGGAAGAACTGATAGAAGGAAATTAAGTTAATCACAGCGTTTGTACGCATTTTAGGATTCCAATAAGATTGATATATTCTACGGAAATGCCAAACACTGGACAATGACTTACCTGTTTTAATGCAGATACTATCCATGCTTTCAAAGATTGTTTTCTAATCTGAAACATTCTTTTACCTTATACAGTTTCACACACAGATAGTCGATGAGTTATCAAAGTTAAACCAACCTGACATAGCATCTTTGATATCAATGGTGATTGACTTAAGTCAGAACAGCAGAATAACTTATACGGTTCTATAACCAAAACCTCGAATCAAATCTAGGAATGGCAATATCTTGTTGACCTGTAGAATGTATATAATGATGGGTATTTTCTAGTTGGGCGTTTCCTCCATATAATGCCATCAGCCGTGGATGTATTAAGAGCTAAATACAATTGAACGCTTCAGTAACCAGTTAATATTAACAACTTGTAATTACATGCTTATCTAATTATATCTCCATAAATAATATTCTAAAATATATTTCATTAAATGTTTACAACCGTAACCTCCTGCTTCTGTTTCAGTTGTCCTAATTACTTCAGTGTAAAGATACGTGGGTTTGTGTCTTCTATTATTAATATATTTATATCATGTCTTTTTTGTAATGCATTTGCGTTTTTCAAAAACTCTTTCACGGACTTTTGTTTTCATTGGATATAATTTGCGTGGGTGTTTTTGTTTGTTTTTGTTTTCTTTGTTTATATGTTTTTTCTCTTTAAGTATTTCCTTTACTCTTTGTTTTCATAGATCAATATAGCTAAAACATTTTAATTTCTTTTAATATTCAAACTCCAGTGTAGCATTTCTGTAAAGTCTTAATCTATGAACAGCACACCAGTGTTATGTTCGTAAAATTGACACCATTTTAATGGTCATCAAACCTTTAACCAATGTCACTAGTGTGAAATTTTCTCCTGTTTCACCACACTTAATATATCGTTCTAATCACAGTCGCTGATACTCGCTTTTTCTGTCCTTTGTCATCTGCCTCCAGTTAAATGTCGACTGATAAAATATACATGTATATTGATTAGATGATATTTGCACTTTATTTACAACACAAATCACAAGTAAATCTATCAAATTAATTCCACACATTCAGTCTCCATAACCTTGTTCTCACATATTTCTATAGTAACCATATTTATCAAAAACTCTACTACATGTTTATTCCCAGTTCCTCCTATTTTTTACACTAAATTTATCCTACATTCATCTTACTCTATACTTCCAATAATTCCTGTTAACTTTGACTCCAAGGTCAGTATCGTTAGAAAGCACCAGCATTTTATGCCATCATGATTCCGTCCCGTCCCGTCCCTTCCCGAGTATACTCCAACTCGGTCACTCTAATCTATATGTACAGTAATTATGCATGGTTACTTTAACTTTAAACTTTAACATTACCCACGAACTAGAATTGTTACAATGTTAACAAATAAACAGTAGTTTTCCATGGCTACTTGTGTTTTAATTGGTAATTGTGTGTGGCTTGTTTATTTTCTGTTTCATAAAAGTCCCGTAGGTGTGTCCATATCTATACATGTATTAGAATGGACAGTATACACTTGACCACTCGCCTACTGACAGCACTTGCATGGCCATTTCATTCTAAAAAGTTTCGTTACTGTTAAACCTATATATAAGGATCTGTGGTTTTTGGCCGCTGATTTGTCCGCAGAAATAACTAGTAGATACAAAACACTACCTCCTACTTGATAATGCGAACTTCCGAGAGCATACTTACCTCTCACTGATTCACGCTCACAATGTATAATTATTCCGATTTTAACACATCATATTGGTGACAAAATGTTGATTATTAGTCTTTGTTTGATATCTAGCAGCTCTGTATGGTCACTGTTCTGTTAGTTTCTGCGATTAATATTTTTATATTAAAAAAATCAGATTGTCATTTAAATTCTTTTTTTTTGACTAGGTAAATATAAACCGTTTTGTACAGTTCAAGAAGTTCCGCAGGTTAACTTATTTGATACGGTGCAGTATTTCATAATAATATATATATAACATGAAAATGTTCAAACAGTCCCTCGTGTAATTGTACGGGATATGGCACAGATCTGCTTCAATTTATAGTGAACTTTATATCTCCTTATAGAAACAGACATTGCTCTGGTCTATTTTGAACTTTATTATCATATTTTGAATAGAAACCGACATTGCCCTGGTCTATTTTGAACTTTACTATCATATTTTGAATAGAAACAGACATTGCTCTGGTCTATTCAGAACTTTACTATCATATTTTGAATAGAAACCGAAGATTCAGAAGAAAATCTTCACACCTCCTTGATACAGATCTCTCATCTTTTGAAGGTGACACTATTGTTATAAAGTTTGAAATAGCAATCTAAAATTGCACAACATATTAAATTCCATTTCTTATCGTTCACGTCAAATGTTATGAGACGATATAGATCCCCGTTCAATGGGAGTGACAATATTGTGATCAATTAATAATAAACACTGCCACATATATATACATGAAGGACATAATCATATAAATCATAACTGTAATACAAACATTTCCAGTTCATTCGACAACAATCAGATACCGTGAGGAATCACTGTCTTCTGAATTTGAAATTATTCTGGTCAGTTTCTTCTAACACTGTTTTCTATCATATCCTACATTGATATTTGAAATATTTCTTTAATTCCCTATACTTGTTTTCATCCCAAGGCTTCCACTGCCCTAGACCCTAATACCGTATCCCACACATCCTATTTAACAACTTTTCACTTTGGAACATCTGATCCATTTATAATGAAAAGCGTTTGCAACTTCAATAGTAAGGAGTCCTAGGATCTGCTATATAATAGATAGAAGGGAAAGTGCCCTGGGTAGAGATTAATTTATCTCCTCGATTGCGGAAAGCACTTTCTGCAAATCTTGTTGGATTCTTTTCTGGAAAGATCTGCCGCTGCTTTGGTCTCTGTTGTCCCATTATCTCTTAATAACTCTGGCGCAAAGCGTGGATGCGAGGTCACACTCGGAAGTGTCTAAATGCACCTGCTTTGGTGGTCTGGGTGGCACTGACGGCAGTTTCCGACAATCCATGCTTGTCCTCGATCTCCAACATCGCTTACCGGTGGAAAAATTCGAAGTACCACTCATATCGTATCATCAATTATGAAACTGACTATATGTAGACAAAGTTAACTTTCTATGTGATGAAAACATTTATTTTTCAACAATCGGCACCTTCAGAGTCTGTCTGGAATATGAGGTAAATCACAAATGGTCCGAAAAAAAAAAGATTTCATGTTGAACTTAGCCAAATGTAGCAATGGTTTTGTATGAGTAGCCTATATGTTTACTTCTCCAGCAATGAGTAGATTGATTATATGAAAAGGGCAAAACGAATTCAAATGCACTGATATTATAGGATATAGGATATCAAGAACACGTTTTATTATGATTAGTACTATGTTAGGGGTTCCCAATCGAAATGATGTCTCTTTTGGACTATTCCAGTATGATATAGCAAATGAATAACAAATATCTATGTCCTTGAAAAAGTTAACATCATTATCGATTTACCTAGTGGTGAATATGTATTCATGCATGTCTCCTTCTTATAGTATATATCTGTGTTCATCTTGATGATTATCTCGCAGTTAATCAGTATGTTTTTACTTGCTGTACGGTGCTTTAAATAATAAAATACACTCGACGTAGTTATCTAAACATCTTACACTTTCTTGTCAAGCTGTTGTGAAAGCTTAAGCTACCATGGTCGATTACTCCCTCTTATATACATTTAAAGATATATGAAATATCACAAAATAATTTACTTTTTTTCTGACAGAAATTGTACGTTTCTATTAATCAATAAACGATAACTATATGATAACTATATATTTATATAGATATGATAACTATATATCTATATAGTAGTTAGATTGCACCCAACAAGTTTGTTTTTATTAGTGTAACAGTATAAACAAATTGTATGTAATTCCGATCCCAGCAGAATTGATAACTGAATACTGCGCACATGATAAAAATGATCAAAACATATTTAAATGTAACGCAAGGAGCAAGCACCAGAGATTAGCAACCGAATGTTGGCCAAAACAAAAATTAACGATGGAGATGAGTATGGTGTACCTGAAACACAAAGTAAAGAGGGTTCGGCCCCTAGACTTGCACTGTAACCTCGTTATAGATATTGCCTTAAGAACTGGGCTAAGGGCAAATCGGGTTGTAACGTGTTAAGTTATATTTTTATGATATATTTTCAAACAAATATTACAGTGTAAAGGAATTGTAAGGTAACATTCTATAATAACTTCGACTTACATTGAATATGTTTTGATGTATTTTGATTTTTTCTAAAGAAGTGACTGCCGATTTACCTTGCTTCAACGAAGGCTTTAATTTGTTTTGTTTTTTTTTTTTTTTTTGCAGATTTGATTTTTTGCTACTATATTTTTCTTTTTTTGAGAAGCTAGCAGCTGATGTATTTAAACACCGTTAATGAATTGACGTTTTCCTTGTAACCTTAGGATCATTATTGGGTATATGAAGTCAATGTTCCGGGAAACAGCGTCTCCTGTTCGTTTCTTGAATGAGGCCTTTAAATGTAAAACAAGTTATATCCCTTTCATCAGCAATTTCTGTTTTACAAACAAAACATAGTTGATCTATTGCAAAAGTGTACACCGTTTAAATTAGTTTCCATCTGTTTTTCTTTTAAAGTATCTTTATTACAATTCTGCCATTATCTTTCTTTTTTTTCTTTCATCACGCATGCCCCTGATGTAGAAAACTAACTTAACCACTACGTTTTCCTGAATTTTTCATTATAACATTTATTAAAAATAATCGAAACTTGATTTTCGGTAGAGAATTCCAAATTCATGTATTGAAGAAAAACTATGTCCCAGAGCCCCAGTTGCCATAAACGAAATATATGTAGCACATTGTTGTGATAAGATCACGCGGTGGGGACTTTTCTGAGGTTTAAATGAATTTGATTCTACTATGATCACCAACACAGCTTACGTCTCACCATCCTGATTCTGAAAGGCCCATTTTAAACAGGTAACCTGTAATGCTGTAGTATATACTTTTTAATGATAAACATATATACAACGTACTAGGTTCCGGTGACTAAAAGAGGACTACAAAGAGAAGGAGATAGATACAGGACATGTTTGTCTTTTATGTAGGTTAAAGGTAAGTATACATGTTAAAGTTATTAACACTTGACACACTCTTTAACCAAGGTGAACCGTATCCAAAGTGTAAAGTTCCAGTTACAAGTTATGTAGGGCATAGATCTGGGAGAAGGTATTGACTCGACTGACAGAAGAGCGGAAACACACAAGGCAGAACCCTCGGTTACATGCTAACTAATGGGAAAAGCTTAGTATCGAACGGAAAACTAACTATCGGTAAAGTTAGTTTTTTTTGTATCTTTCTTTTTATTTGGTTGTTCTGTTTCGAATTCGAACCATACTAAAGATCAATAAAGACAACACGGTTGTTAGGGTATGCAAATTTATTATATACAATGAAACGATAATTACAACAATAAGTACAGGCTGATACATAAACATCTACAAATGCAGTGCCATACTTTGAGAGAGTATCTAAAACAGATTAATCTGAGATGACGATATTACTTTATGATG
Source organism: Ylistrum balloti (assembly GCF_031769215.1). Lineage (NCBI taxonomy): Eukaryota > Metazoa > Mollusca > Bivalvia > Pectinida > Pectinidae > Ylistrum > Ylistrum balloti. The sequence goes on along the minus strand of NW_026782775.1, from coordinate 65,207 downwards.
TCAGGAAAACTTTACAGATTTAAAATAGAAGGATGGAAAGTCATTCAGCTTTAGAAGTCCCTGCCAAACTGGCTTTAACACTTAATAAGATAACAGAGAAAACTACTGTAAAGCTACATCTTATCGTATGCAATGAAATGCACCTTCATTGAGTTTTCTCAGTAAAAACTAATATTATAGAGTGCTGTACAGATGAGATAAATACATATTGAAAATACCAGCCATCTAGAAGCATTAAAACGTTAAAACGAAGTGGAAGTAGAAGGGAACAGCAATAGTCCGTGTAGCTATATGGCGTCCATGACAACATTACGTACATCATATGGGTTATAAGATGATGACATGGACCAAGGTCAGTATGATAATGTTCAAACCCAATACTTGAACATATGTATTGCTATGCTGTATGTGTAATGACTAACACAAGCACACACATCGTTCCCACTTAAACATTGAGGAAACTCATAACCTGTAAGTCATGGGTGTCAAGTACTCTACAATCAAAGGAAAAGTACTTGGATTATATGATGACATACAGATATATATTATGAATGCCTATAGATGTACAAATATACGACTGATGATAAGGAAAATGAAACTGGATGTTTTGCAAAATGTTAACTAACCATAAGTGGCTCTGGAAACACGTCGCCTGGCACATCTATGATACGGTTGACCTTTCACCCCAGGGAAGTTATCTCTCACACACCGTTGTTGTTTCTGCCAACTTTTATTTAGACACCATCAGATTTAGCAGTTTTCAGGGACATCATCTATTGTACCATATTTCTTCCAAAATTTGATAAATTAAGATCGCGTTACTATAAAATAATGCATGGCGACTAGGCATGCGCAAAAGTATATGTATACGGTCTTGACATTGCTGATATCAGTTGTAAATGCGCGATATTTTCGTATATCCTTACGGTTTATATAATCGTGATTTAAATGTGTTAAACATCGTAGTGTATATATGTGTTTGAGAACAGTCAATCAAATCAATTCAACCTGCTATCTTGTTGTCATGACGGCGTTAATGACGTCCAAGTGGCGCCACCTGGTACATTCGTTATAACATGGCAACTCAGTAGAACTCGGTATTCTAACAATATGTAAAAGACAATTTGACTTTTAAATATTCTTATAAATATATGTGATTATCGAATGTAATATAATGATTATTTATACTTGCATTGAAATGAAATAATAATATAAAACTTTCTAAGTGTTTAGTATTAACGATCACAAAGTAATAACGAAAGATATGGTCACAAAGTAATAGTGATACATAGGGTGAAAATGTTAAAATTATACATAGGGTGACAAAGTGATAATGATACATAGGGTGACAAGGTGATAATGATACATAGGGTGACAAAGTAACAATAATACATAATGTGACAAAGTAATAATGGTACTTAGGATGACAAAGTAATAATGGTACATAGGGTGACAAAGTAATAATGGTACATAGGGTGACAAAGTAATAATGGTACATAGGGTGACAAAGTAATAATGGTACATAGGGTGACAAAGCAATACTGATAGATAGGGTGACAAAGCAATAATGGTACATAGGGTGACAAAGTAATAATGGTACATAGGGTGACAAAGTAATAATGATACATAGGGTGACAAAGTGATAATGGTACATAGAGTGACAAAGTAATGATGGTACATAGGGTGACAAAGTAATAATGATACATAGGGTAACAAAGTAATAATGGTACATAGGGTGACAAAATAATGATGATACATAGGGTGACAAAGTACTAATGATACATAGGGTAACAAAGTAATAATGATACATAGGGTAACAAAGTAATAATGGTACATAGGGTGACAAAGTAATAATGATACATAGGGTGACAGAGTAATAATGATACATAGGGTGACAAAACAATAATGGTACATAGGGTGACAAAATAATAATGATAAATAGGGTGACAAAGTAATAATGGTACATAGGGAGACAAAGTAATAATGATACATAGGGTAACAAAGTAATAATGATACATTGGATGATAAAGTGATAATGGTACATAGGGTGACAAAGTGATAATGATACATAGGGTGACAAAGTGATAATGGTACATAGGGTGACAAAGTAATGATGGTAAATAGGGTTACAAAGTAATAATTGTACATAAGGTGACAAAGTAATACTGGTATATATACGGTGACAAAATGACAATAATAGATAGTGTGACAAAATTATAATGATACATAAGGTGACAAAGTAACAATTATACATAATGTGACAAAGTAATGATTGTACTTAGGATGACAAAGCAATAATGGTACATAGGGTGACAAAGCAATAATGATACATAGGGTGACAAAGCAATAATGGTACATAGGTTGAGAAAGTAATAATGATACATAAGGTGACAAAGTAATAATGATACATAGGGTGACAAAGTAATAATGGTACATAGGTACATAGGGTGACAAAGTAATAATGGTACATAGGGTGACAAAGTAATAATGATACATAGGGTGACAAAGTAATAATGATACATAGGGTGACAAAGTAATAATGATACATAGGGTGACAAAGTAATAAGGATACATAGGGTGACAAAGTAATAATGGTACATAGGGTGACAAAGTGATAATGATACATAGGGTGACAAAGTGATAATGGTACATAGGGTGACAAAGTAATGATGGTACATAGGGTTACAAAGTAATAATTGTACATAAGGTGACAAAGTAATACTGGTATATATACGGTGACAAAATGACAATAATAGATAGTGTGACAAAATTATAATGATACATAAGGTGACAAAGTAACAATTATACATAATGTGACAAAGTAATGATTGTACTTAGGATGACAAAGCAATAATGGTACATAGGGTGACAAAGCAATAATGATACATAGGGTGACAAAGCAATAATGGTACATAGGTTGAGAAAGTAATAATGATACATAAGGTGACAAAGTAATAATGATACATAGGGTGACAAAGTAATAAGGATACATAGGGTGACAAAGCAATAATGGTACATAGGGTGACAAAGTAATAATGGTACATAGGGTGACAAAGTAATAATGATACATAGGGTGACAAAGTAATAATGATACATAGGGTGACAAAGTAATAAGGATACATAGGGTGACAAAGTAATAATGGTACATAGGGTGACAAAGTAATAATGATACATAGGGTGACAAAGTAATAATGATACATAGGGTGACAAAGTAATAAGGATACATAGGGTGACAAAGCAATAATGGTACATAGGGTGACAAAGAATCATAGGGAGACAACAATGATCACGGCTTGATAGGGGGTAGTATTATCTAAGCATGCTTTTAAAACAAACAGAATATTTTATTAAAATTATGATCTGTTTATAGACATGACATTTCTTTTTGTAGTATGTTTTGTCGTCAATTTGAACAATTGTTCCAAAATTTCGAATGATAATCTTATGAAGTCATTTATATGATGTCATGGAATTAATTAAAAACGGGTTCGTTATCGTGATTATTCTGGTTGTATGTCTATGTTAACCAATAAGCAGTATTTCTATAATTGAGATTTGTTTTAAGATACGTTTTACAATAAAACAATACCCTGGGAGTAAGATGTTATTATTCGCCTCAACAACAGAAATGACTAAAAGTACATGGAGAAACAGCAATCAGTATTCATCATAAAAGAGAAAGGAATGTAATATTTTCGCTCCGATATCAATTAGTATTCATAAACAAGACAAACATTTAATGATTTTGTCGTGATATTTTTTGGTTTTTCTTGAACAATAATTCCAAATAACAATATTTCGAATTATTTTGATAATGAATACATTTACATCTTGACGTTTTGTTCGTTAATGTGTTTCTTTATACATTTGATGCTAACTATAATGCTTAATATGCATCCTATCTGTCGGAAATGGTACCAGCTATTATATAACACTTCTACGAAAATATAAGAAAAAGTTCAGTAATTATGATTATTTGAGATGCACATGTATAGATATATTCGTCATGTTAAGATATCCTTATAACTGATAATTAGTATCACTGTCATTATCTTGATTGGGCACTGATAGTGATTCTCCTCCTTCGTCTCAAAAAATCATTTTTTAATGTATGCATTTATGTAATCATCTCTACTCCTACTGCTTGTGAGATCTGTTTTGATTTGCTGTCCTGTAAAAAATAAGGATTTATTAAAAATTTAGTCAATATCCGTAAAGCCTTAAACATTTACTTTAAATATTTAGTCAATAGGCGTTATTGATAATTGCCAAATTCTATACCTACTTCCCGCTTCTTTTGGGTAATATATCAAGTGTAAAATATTAATTCACAACTCTATTTTAATATAGGCTGGTTTTATACTTATTTTGTCCAAACAATACGACACATTCATGACAAAACGGACAGTAGAAAAGTACAAACAATCAGGCATTACCTTTGTCCTTTGCTTACAACTCTTCATAGCAATTTGGTTGTGATCGTCCTTCAAGTTTTTCATATGCACTGCATAAAAAGAAATGGAATTCTATCTCCTATAGCATAATACTACTTATGTAATGTAAATGTTACATTCAGTGTATATATCAAACATATATAAATGTACATTGAAATGTTAACAATTTTGTATTGGCACCAACTTGGGTTTAGTATTTGGAGTTATTCTGGTACTCCATTCGTTAAATACACATTTTGAATTTTAAGCAGCTACTTTTAAATTAAGTATATGCTTGTGGATACGCCCTGATAAAAAAAGGTCAGAAATGAATCTTTTGCAATATGTTATTAATGTTAAAAATCCACGATAAAGTTTACTTCTTCACTGAAACAAGAGTTATAAAAAATATATATTTCCAGACAAGAGTAAGATGTCAATACCGTAGCTACCACAGCACTAATGCAGGAACAAAGCACGATATTTTAATGTCATGACAAACGAATTAACTCCATACACTTATCAAAGCATATTAAGTATCCCATGCAATGTGTGGCACAGGCCGAATGAACCGAGGTTTTGTATTTAAATAATCTTTCACTGTTATTTTCATTTATTTTGTCTTGAGAATATATTGTTTTTCGATGTCTTTAAAAAAATTCTTACCATGTTATCTTCTCCAATATAGGTAGTTTTAAACGAATGTTGTATTACATATACTTACTTCTCCTGTTCACGTTCAACTTCTGGTTCTACAGACAAATACAAAAAAAAAATTGAAAAAAAAATCAAGATTTTTAATCTTTGCCAATAACATGAAGTAATTTCCTTACATATATCTAAATCATATCAGTGATATAATCCGAAATGACAATTCTGAACAGAAACAATTGACTTCGTCGTCAGATGTAAATGATTAAAAGTGTTTTATTCAGTAACTGCATTATTTTATTCGGTAGTATAATGCATGATGAAATGTGTAATACATAGACATAGGGACTATTTTTCTCTTTTGCGTCAGGGCAGATCATAGAATCATTTCGAATACGTACGGTTTGACGGATTGTTAATAAGATCATATATAGAGGGCTTCTCTCTTCCTTTCGGATCTAGTCCTTCGTAGTTTGATCTATAAGTAAAATAAAACCGACATCATTTTTTCATGTACATAAACGTAACAACGAGATAATGTTATTCCGATTCGGAACAATTAAATCATAGACATATTAACAGGAGATATATTTCCGGTCGTGATTTTACATAGGTTTCACGTTATTAAACAATATATTTACCTTTCATCCCCGGATGGAAAAGCGTCTGAAAAAAAAAAAAATTTGAAAATGAAAAAAAAAGATGATTTATTTCCCGTTTCTCCCAACATTCATCTACATGAAAAATTACCATTTACAATTTCCTTCTTAGACTTGTCAAATGATAACGAAAACTTGATCAGTTGTTTTAAATATAATTCATGTCAGTAGAATGAAATTGGGTTTTCATTTTTCCCCACGTTTCTAAACTAACACTTCCATTGACACCTATCACTTTTACTGCGCAACATCAAGCTTTAACAGGGGTACTGCATGATGAAATTCCTACCACTGGCATTTTATTGCATTCCTAAGAGAGCGAAGTTAAGCTGAATACGTGGATTTATGCTATTCACTAAAACCAACAAAAATTGTTGCAGAAGATGACTCTTTCCTAATTTGCAGAATATGAAACAAGAGCGAAAATAATAAACCAAACGTGGTCAAATCGATCAAAGTACATTGTTAATATCTTATGTAATTTATTTCTATAATTTGTTTACAATCTCTATTTTCGACCTTAGTTTAGATATAGATTTTAGTACAGTAAAGAAAGTGGACCAATGCCTGACCTTTTCATCAACTACGTACATCGGTGCTAGAACGTGCCACAGTGGTCGTTTGTCTTATAAAAGCGAACGTGTCGTCATGGAAACGTCATACTTAAAATTTTACTTGTTTTTATAAATATATATACCTTCATCGTTGACAATAAAGCAATGATAGCGTTAACCAATGAGATGAAACTGTATAATAAATTGACATTCTGACACGTACTATTTGAGGAATTGTTGATAATATCATATACAGACGGTGGCGCTCTACCTTCCGGATCTAGTCCTTCGTAGTTTGATCTGGAACATAAAAAATATAACATGTAATGTTGTAAACGTCACAATGATTTAATAATTAAACAAATCAAATATTGATCAACAATTAAGCGATAAATGATACTGCCGATTCAATTAAAAAATCAATTGAAATCAAAACAAGTTTTACAACATACATTTTCTGTTGCGATTTACATAAACAGTGTTATATAATTAAACGACATATTTACCTTTCATCCCCGGAAGGTGAAGTGCCTGAAAAAAACCCATTAAATTTGGAGAAATTCATTTCCATGTATCTCATCGTTTACTTTAGTTTCTTTAGCTGTTGCAATTACATCCAAAGACTCAAAAAGCATGAACAGCTCAACAGCAGTAACATATGCAAATCAAATATGATTATTGTGTTTTTAATATCTTGGTTTATAAAAACACACATACATACCTGGAGAATCTACGCTTGAAAGTGGAACCGATGGAGCAGCAGTTTTTTCTCGTTTTCTACAAAAGAAAGTTTAGATAAGAGAGCAGTATATATATATGTCATGCCCTTTTCAATTATATTGTTACATTTATAGATAAACTTAGCCGAAGATTGTTGTACACATATACATTTATCTACAGAACAGACTTGTGGTTCATCATTGCCATAGCATAGTTACTAATGGAATTATTGATCAATGGAAGTTGTTGTCGAAAACCATTTTACATCGCACCATCATCTAACACATTGTTTTGAATTGCGACATAGCACGTAATATCTGGCTATTCCCATCCCATGTAAGATTTATTATTCTCTTCATACATGCCGATCACGTGGATGCAAATTATATAATAACTTAATCTCACATTGGGTAGAGGTGTGCAGTTGGCTGGGGCTATGACACTTCAGGAAATGACGTCATCGTTTGTAGCATAACCATTTTGATAACGGCATCAATTTTAACATCGATTTCAAGGAACTTTGATGAGGGCGCAATGCAATAATCTTACAACAACTTATAATCTGTTTCTATAGTTTGATGAAAAGCGTAATCACACATGGGTCCGTTAATCTGACGGGAACATCTCAACCCTCGTTTGAACGTTTGACTGGCCGAATTGCGGCAAGCCTTTGGTCAACGAATCTAAATAAAATATTTTTTTCATACCGTTGTTGGGGAATCTCAACCCTGAGAAGATGGTCAGGTTGCAAGAAAAACTCGCCAATGGTAATCTTTCTCTCCGTTGAGATATTCTATGTTACATTTAAGGGGCGAATGTATTTATTGTTTTCACCTTACCAAAATAATAGATTATTGTGAACCACATGATAATACATTGTTTATTGTTTACTCGGATGACTTTTGAGAGTCGTACAGTGTAGGAGAAAACGTTACTGAGATCAGGTAGAGCTGGTGATTTCCACACTAGTTATCCGTTAGATGACGGCAGATGTTAGTTTAGTCACAGAAAGGTCATACACCTCTATACATTTTATTATTTCGCATGATATACCATGCGATCCACACCTGTCGAACAGATATCACTGTAAACCAAACCTTACATTTTACCGTACTTAAAGTGATAAATAACTTTACAAAAATACTTACATACAGCTGCCGTTCCCTGTTACAGAAGAGACACATAAATTACTACAGGTGGGACCAAAATGTTAATAATATCTTACAATTTCATCCCAACTGCTTGCTTTTTTAATCGTAACGTGAAAAAAACAGCGAAAGACCCTTTTTGGTATCTGTCTTTATATACATTGGTCTGAAAACAATACATATCTATTGAACCTCTGTATAAAATCTCATATTTCTTTCCCTCTTTAGTTGAACTTGAGAATATTTTTTTGTTTTACTGCAATACCAATACTAGTATCAAATGATGATGACTATCAGTCAAAGATGCTATTCATTACTGCTATCTCCTTCTTAATGAACGTTTGACATGACATCCATTTTCAGACAGAACAAAACTCATATCAAAAATAGTTTTGTTGAAGGTTGTATATATTGAGAGTAATGCTTTCTTACGTATATAATTCTTCATCAAATCAGATGACTTTAACGGTCATTGTGTTTCTTAGTATACATGTAATACCATCTCCTCCTGTAACACTTTCTTTGCCCCTCCCCCACCGCCACATCCCTCCACTACACAAAATTGCAAAAGAACCATCTGCATGCTTACTTTTGAAATAGACGAAAATCGCGATGGCCGCTATCAAAGATGTAACTCCAATGCACAACATCACTATACTGGCATTAAACATAGTGGTCTGCATAGTGTCCGAAAAAGGAAAAAGATATCCTGAAGGATATGAAAATATGGACAATAGAAAGGTGAGAAAGATGGGAACCGAATCAATGCAAGCTTATTAAGGTATATAAGGTGCGTTGTTGTTTATTAAATCAGAAGGTTGAATATAAAATTTGAGAATGAATACAAATGTTGGTAAGTGTTGCATATTGGTTTATGTTTACGACTGACACTTTTTTTCTCCATTTTTTTCATAAATAAATATCTTTGATGATAAAGTATATGTGCTTTGAAAGATAAAACTTAGCTAAAGATGGTCACATTCGCACGATCATTAAAAGTTACTTATAACATTGTAACGATAACTAGCTATAAAAGTTACCGAACAAATTATTTATCATAACTTTACGATAATAATTACATCCAAAAGGAAGTTATCTTCTGTACTCAGCGAATAGGATAAAAGACATTGGAATGTCTGGTCACTGCACAACAAACATATCACATAATGTATTTACAATTGTGTTATAAGTAACTTGACAACACTGGTACCCCGCCCCCGTCCTTTAAACATTTCTCTTATATCAAGCTATAATTACAAAAACACTCTCAGTAACATGATTTAAGTACCCCATTGTGAGCAGAGAAAACTAAGACATGTTGGTTTACAAATAATTAAATACCTACCATTTGTAGATGTGTTTACAAAAATAAAGTCACTGGATCCAAATGCGTTAGTTGCATGTATTCGAATCATATAGAAAGTTTCTTCTTTCAAATTTTGAATAGTGATTGACTCAAAAGATTTCGTGTTGGGAACTTTGGCTGCCTGACTCCAATCTGACATTTCTTCAGCATATTCTACAATAAAGTCTTGTTGAGATCCACCATCAAATCCTGCTATCCACTCCACTCTGATTATGTGAACTGACTTCTCTGGAATGTGTATTAAAGAAGGTGCGCCTGGTGGACCTAATCACAAAGTTGTTAACAGGATTATACAAAATATTATAAATGAAATGCATATTTAATACAAATATAGATATATTCAACATATCAAAGCAATTGCGTAACACTAGGACTTGTCAGCGATGTTTACAACCATAACTAATAATGCCCATTAAATGATCGAGGAATACTAGGGAAAATGTAACTAAGTTACGATTGTCTACACGTAGAAATACTGTTGGTAAACATTTTAAAAACTCGGGAGGCTAACATTTGAAACATGTAATCAGGGGAGTTATAGGGCATTACACAATCAGGCTCCTATTTCAAATTTTCACCATAAACTGGATTCCTGTATGTTAGAAGGTGTATATTTCATGTCAGTATAACTACTTGTTGTTCATGTTTTGTTTTACCTTAACTATAAGACAACATCTGTTTAGACAAAAACAAAAAAAACAGATATGAAACTGTTATTATGATACTGAAATACAGGTGACTGTCATATATACACAGTTATATGTGCTATTGATAACTGTTAATAACTTATGTTCTCGTTTTCACGTTAATATGCGAGCAGAGTCCATCGCGAATTCATATTCCTCACGAGTATGAAACTAACCCATGTTTATTCGTTTACCAATATTGGAGTTCTGGTCTCTAAGAGTTCATCATTCACGAATTTAAGTAATGTATTTATCAGCTTTCGTGGAATCATGTATTAATCATTATGTCTGAACGTGTAAATTCACGAAATAAAAGAAATTCCATACCTGCAGCTCCCAGATAAAATCCAAACTGTTGCATTGCCAAATCATTGGTTATCTGGAGAGCATAGTTACCAAGGTCTTTCTGTTGTAAATTGACAATCCTAATTATGGTTGTAAATCCGATCACTGTTATGTTTATTCCATGGAATATGATAGAGATATTGGAAGGAATTGTGAGCAAGTCAAACCGATTACCCCTTGTTGACTGATTTCTGACTAATTCTATCTTACTGTATCCACTAGTACTGTAGAAATGGATCGATACAAGGAAAGTTGTTTCTTTTTGTCCGAAAAAATTCCTCGTATTGAGAGCAAACACTGGTCCAGCTGAAAAGACATGAATTGTCTACGAATTTGATATTTCATTTATAAATAAATGAATAGATAAAATAACGAAATGCCTAAATGACACAGCTTTTATGGAATAACATAGTAGATTCATATTCCAAGCGTTATGACTGGTGTTAAAAGATAGTAAAACCGCAATGAAAATATAATAAAATAGACACTAGACGCAAAAGTGAGCAAACTTGATTTTCAGTCAGTATTTGTACTCGCTTTATTCTGTATCACATGTATCTATTGTACTGCTGAAATCAGTAGCTATGTTTTGTTTTCACACAACATCACTTGTCAAATTTGGCTATGCGGATAGTAGAAGTCGTATTAATACTTGTCTCCGATATGGCACATGCCGTTCACTTGATGAATATTCGAAGAAATTAATGAGTTACTGCAAATGAATTTTATATTGTTAATTACCCTCATATACAACAGGATAACAAGACTTATTTTCCCAACAAATGTTTCAATTTGGAAAAGTTTTCTAAAATTCATTTTGTTCTTCATTTAAAAAAATGCTTTCTTTAATTTGATATAAACACATGTAGCATAGACATAGTGCCAAAACATTACATATTTTGGTATTGATTCGTGTTTAGAAATCTAATACTTACCGTTTACGTTAAACAATACACGCTGACTAAACACCAACTGATTGTTCCTACCACGTACACCATTCTCCACTCTACATATATAGTAGCCAGAATCTTGGTATCTGGTGTTCATTCCAGGGTCAGGAATCGTAAGGACAGATTCCTGACCGATGGTCACTCCATCCAGCTCTCGAATCAACTGGTCAAACTCAGACGTATGCTGCCATTTGGAGAACGTGAAGACTGCAGGATTTCCATCAGGTAAACATCGAAACTGTCTATTCGCACTTTCGTCATTAAATGTAATGTTGTTGTAAGTGATGGTCATCTGGTCAGGGGAATCTGTGTAATAAATATTTTTCAGTAAGTTGAGTGAGATACACACGGCAAAAGTGAACATTTGAGTATTACAGAAGAGGTTAAAGGGTCATACTGCATCAGTTCATTTATCAGTGAAAAGTGATCGCGACAACAAACACTATACTCATAAAATCAATGATATAGTCCTTAGTCCACTTCATGGCTTTCATGAGAAAATATATTTTTGGTTTCTTCCCTTAAACTTTTACTCGTTCATGTATTTATGGTAATTGCAACGACTTTCTTTATCAACTACATCATGGTAATTTTATGAAATTTGTTGACGAGAAAAATAATTCAAAAATCAGAACTCCAGTGTTTACATTAATGCCTTTAAAAGTAACTCCAAAAATAGGCGAATTTTACTGTAACATCATCTGTGTTCTTCTAGTAAAACATAGATTTAAAACGTGATTAATCGGAAATGGCACAAAAATATGTCTGCCTCGTTTTGATTTTGTCTTTGCCATTAACGTACCATTAAAAGTAAAGTGTTACTTTCTGAGTGACGTGATAAAGTGTCTCTTAATTTGCCATTTTCAATGAGGTTTTGCAATATTAGTCTCTATGTAACTTCTAGGACATGTTTCTTAAAATCTCAAATGAAAAAAAGGAATTTTGTATATTATTATTTTCTACACAGGCTGATCCGGTAAACCTTCGACAGAGAATTATACATATTTTAATCGCTTCACACCTGAATGACACTTGTTAAAATCTGTTTTATTCAAGGGCTATTGGCATTGAATCTAGATCATTTATGCGTTGCTTATACACTTTAAGAATTTGGAGTTAGGTGCGGTAGAGCCAAATATTGCAGTAAACTACACCCTTCTGCTGTTGTGTCCTTCTGGGACTCGTCTGTGATACTAAGAACTTACATGTGGAAGCCTAGAAGTCGAATAAAAAAAAACCAATATGAAGTCAAAATTAGATATATTTCTAGCTCGACAACGATGTAGATGGGTCAAGAAATATACACATGTGCATATTCCTAGCAATTCAATAATTATGGTACTTGGATAATAATTGATGTTCTCGAGGTTTCTCCACCGCCTGATATCAATAGTATCAAATGAGCTTAGAATGATATCTGAACTTCGTGATGTTGACATTAGACTGTCCTATCTAATGACACACATGATAATTTTCATTCAGTGATGATCATTCAAATCTACTACGCCGATAGGAATAATGCAACTTGTATCATGTACGAAAGAGATCATTTCTTTTTTCAGGACATAATGTTTATTATGCCAAATGACGGTTCGTTTTATCATTTACCATCATTAGATTCGATATTTCGTTAGTATTTTAGTGTAACAGACATATAGTGTTTTAGTATCTATATAAATATTTTACTATGCTTACATAAAACATCGAACTTCTGACTGAGTGATCGTAGGTAACTGTTGACAGGATGTCTGGACTCACAAGTACACGTCTGTCCGTTAAGAGTTCTATTCATAGATATAAGGACAGTAGAAGTTACAGTTGTTTTATTACTACTATCTGTCGGTGTTTTCCTACCACAGGCACCAGTCCAGGTCAGTGTTGCCAGAGGTTTGCCTCCAGTTTGACGGCATATCAGTGTTAACATCATTCCCTCTATCAGAGTGGCAGAAGTTGGTGGTTGCCTTGCCAGTATCGGATCATTCTGGGGCTCCCCTGAAAACAAAATATACATAATCCACACCTGTTAAATCGTCGTTTAGAAATACAACTATTATGTACATGAATATGATTTGACAAATGCTCAACTTTCAGGTAATGTTTCGACATCATAGAAGTCAACATCATCTAGGCTGTTAACTTACCCGGAAATTCGACCTGTATTGCCATCGTGAACCCTTTCGATTAATTAATCACGGACAAAAAAACTGTATAACAATGCTAATAATGCTAAAAAATGAAGATTGTTTTCTCAAAACAAAAAAAAAAAAAACAAAAAAACACACAAAACCAACAAAACAAAGGGGTGCAACTGCAAATCTCAACAAATAATGATTAAAGGATTGTTCAAGACTTATAATAATGTTTCAGATATTTTTGAGAAAATCCTATTTACTCCCCTTCAACCCAAATATTCTAAAAGAAAATCATGAAGCTGCATTTGATTCAATATGTCACTGAGCTTGTTTAGAAAAACAGATCTAAGAAAAATCAATAGCAATGATATATTGCTGTACTGAATTAGTGACAGGACATATTGCTCAAAAATCATTTATTTGGTGCTGTAAAGTCCTGGGGCTCAATTGTCGTTCACATTAGAACACTGTGTATCATGGACACTTGGCTGCATATATAGATATATCTCAATTACTCTACTTACAACTATTTTTTTCACATTCTTAGATTAAAAGTACCCGCGATATCAGTGAAAATAAATCTAGAGGACAATTAACGATTTCGGGGTATGTATTTTACTTCTCTGGACGTCGCTGTCTTGCTACATACAGTGTACAGTGATGACAGTCTTTTGAGATATAATCGGCGTCATTCCCTCGACGTTTGCGGCCTCACACTTCAGTCCACTGTCCATATCATTGAGCCCCCCTGTAATAGTTAGACTCTGTCGCCTCGTGTACTTATCATCTCCTATATCCTGGTCAGTGACCTGGCCGGCCTGATTTGTGATGTCGTTATCTCCCCTGAACCAGGCTATAGTGGCTACCGGCCGGCTAGCGGAAGTCATACAAGTAAAAGTTCGGGTTTTCCCGGCTGTAATCGTCACATTAGGTTGGTACCCCCTATCATCTATTGTTAGCGTTACAGAAGATACAGGCACTGTCAATTAGAAATGTTGCAAATTTTCATTGAATTGTTAATAATTTGAATCAACGTAATGAAATAATTGTACACAAGTTAATTGAAAAAAACATTCAATATTTTACCCTGTTACCTTTTGTTTAGATGAGCCATGGTATTTGCATTCAGGTCTTCTTATATCTCTATCTAAGCCCTTTCACATTTACATGCGGAACTTCTATTATCTCTAACTAAGTCTTTCCACAATAACATACAGAACTTCTCATGTCTGTACGTCTTTACAAATTGACATACAGAACTTCTCAAATATATATCTAAGTCCTTCCACATAAAGAACTTCTCATATCTCTGTCTAAGTCCGTCTACATTCATATGTAGAACTTCTCATGTTTCTAAGTCTATCCACATTAACATGCAGAACTTCTCATATTTCTAAGTCTATCCACATTAACATGCATAACTTCTCATATCTCTAAGTCTGTCCACATTAGCATGCATAACTTCTCATATCTCTAAGTCTGTCCACATTAACATGCATAACTTCTCATATCTCTAAGTCTATCCACATTAACATGCATAACTTCTCATATCTCTAAGTCTGTCCACATTAACATGCATAACTTCTCATATCTCTTAGTCTGTCCACATTAACATGCATAACTTCTCATATCTCTAAGTCTGTCCACATTAACATGCATAACTTCTCATGTCTCTAAGTCTGTCCACATTAACATGCATAACTTCTCATGTCTCTAAGTCTGTCCACATTAACATGCATAACTTCTCATGTCTCTAAGTCTGTCCACATTAACATGCATAACTTCTCATATCTCTAAGTCTATCCACATTAACATGCATAACTTCTCATGTCTCTAAGTCTGTCCACATTAACATGCATAACTTCTCATATCTCTAAGTCTGTCCACATTAACATGCATAACTTCTCATATCTCTAAGTCTGTCCACATTAGCACGCATAACTTCTCATATCTCTAAGTCTGTCCACATTAACACGCATAACTTCTCATATCTCTAAGTCTGTCCACATTAACATGCATAACTTCTCATATCTCTAAGTCTGTCCACATTAACATGCATAACTTCTCATATTTCTAAGTCTGTCCACATTAACATGCATAACTTCTCATATCTCTAAGTCTGTCCACATTAACATGCATAACTTCTCATATCTCTAAGTCTGTCCACATTAACATGCATAACTTCTCATGTCTCTAAGTCTGTCCACATTAACATGCATAACTTCTCATGTCTCTAAGTCTTTCCATATTAACATGCATAACTTCTCATGTCTCTAAGTCTGTCCACATTAACATGCATAACTTCTCATATCTCTAAGTCTGTCCACATTAACATGCATAACTTCTCATATCTCTAAGTCTGTCCACATTAGCATGCATAACTTCTCATATCTCTAAGTCTGTCCACATTAACATGCATAACTTCTCATATTTCTAAGTCTGTCCACATTAACATACATAACTTCTCATATCTCTAAGTCTGTCCACATTATCATGCATAACTTCTCATATCTTTAAGTCTGTCCACATTAACATGCATAACTTCTCATATCTCTAAGTCTGTCCACATTAACATGCATAACTTCTCATATCTCTAAGTCTGTCCACATTAACATGCATAACTTATCATATCTCTAAGTCTATCCACATTAACATGCATAACTTCTCATGTCTCTAAGTCTTTCCACATTAACATGCATAACTTCTCATGTCTCTAAGTCTGTCCACATTAACATGCAGAACTTCTCAAATAGCTAAGTCTATCCACATTAACATGCATAACTTCTCATATCTCTAAGTCTGTCCACATTAACATGCATAACTTCTCATATCTCTAAGTCTATCTACATTAACATGCATAACTTCTCATATCTCTAAGTCTGTCCACATTAACATGCATAACTTCTCATATCTCTAAGTCTGTCCACATTAACATGCATAACTTCTCATATCTCTAAGTCTGTCCACATTAACATGCATAACTTCTCATATCTCTAAGTCTGTCCACATTAACATGCATAACTTCTCATCTTTCTAAGTCTGTCCACATTAACATGCATAACTTCTCATATCTCTAAGTCTGTCCACATTAACATGCATAACTTCTCATATCTCTAAGTCTGTCCACATTAACATGCATAACTTCTCATATCTCTAAGTCTGTCCACATTAACATGCATAACTTCTCATGTCTCTAAGTCTTTCCACATTAACATGCATAACTTCTCATGTCTCTAAGTCTGTCCACATTAACATGCATAACTTCTCATATCTCTAAGTCTGTCCACATTAACATGCTTAACTTCTCATATCTCTAAGTCTGTCCACATTAGCATGTATAACTTCTCATATCTCTAAGTCTGTCCACATTAACATGCATAACTTCTCATATCTCTAAGTCTGTCCACATTAACATGCATAACTTCTCATATCTCTAAGTCTTTCCACATTAACATGCATAATTTCTCATATCTCTAAGTCTGTCCACATTAACATGCATAACTTCTCATGTCTCTAAGTCTTTCCACATTAACATGCATAACTTCTCATATCTCTAAGTCTGTCCACATTAACATGCATAACTTCTCATATCTCTAAGTCTGTCCACATTAACATGCATAACTTCTCATGTCTCTAAGTCTGTCCACATTAACATGCATAACTTCTCATATCTCTAAGTCTGTCCACATTAACATGCTTAACTTCTCATATCTCTAAGTCTGTCCACATTAGCATGTATAACTTCTCATATCTCTAAGTCTGTCCACATTAACATGCATAACTTCTCATATCTCTAAGTCTGTCCACATTAACATGCATAACTTCTCATATCTCTAAGTCTGTCCACATTAACATGCATAACTTCTCATATCTCTATTAACATGCATAACTTCTCATATCTCTAAGTCTGTCCACATTAACATGCATAACTTCTCATATCTCTAAGTCTGTCCACATTAACATGCATAACTTCTCATATCTCTAAGTCTGTCCACATTAACATGCATAACTTCTCATATCTCTAAGTCTGTCCACATTAACATGCATAACTTCTCATGTCTCTAAGTCTGTCCACATTAGCATGCATAAGTTTTCATGTCTCTAAGTCTGTCCACATTAACATGCAGAACTTCTCATGTCTCTAAGTCTGTCCACATTAACATACAAAACCTCTCATGTCTCTAAGTCTGTCCACATTAACATACAAAACCTCTCTTATCTCTGTTAAAGTTCGTCCATATTTACCCGCACATGATTTTTTTTTTATTTCACATTTAATATTGGCAGTCTATACATCATACAACACGTTCGTTGAACTTTAGCTACAGATTGGTATATGTAATCAATGAAAAGATATGACCTAAAAATGTTGTCTGGTTGAGCAATCATGATGTCGGATACCAGAAAAGGCTAAAATGTCTGCGTTACTGCATGAAATGTTTAACAAAAACGAAAAGTGGTTAAATACAATGCGAAATAGCTGCCAACATAACTGGAAGGACGACGATACCGAAAGTCGTGTTGAATACCTGAAGCAAAACGGTAGCTGTCGTTTGTGACAAATGATCAAAAAGTGCATCAAAATAATATTCTGTATGAGAAATATTACAATTCGGACATAATTCAGGAATAAACAATCACAAGATAAACAGACATTTTTATTATCAGACTTGCTCACCCATGTATATTCCATATGAACGATTTATTTATTTTGCATGTCCGCCTTTAGGAATATTTCCGCTTTTGTTTTGGTTTCCCCCTACCCACTTTTTCCTGTTTTGTTTTTCGTTATTTTCCTTGTCAGAAAAAATCGACTGTATTTATTTAATAAACTCAATTTGCTTTTCATGTTAAAAAGGTCTTGTTTACACCAGAGTATGTGTATCATCAAAAAGCGTTTTACTAACCAAATTGTTACAATGGTTTCCGTTCAATTAGAAGACGGGTTTTCCTTATAGATAGATCACGTCACGATTATGAATCCGTACGTGGGCGCAACACATCATTATTACTCAGTTCCGGACAGTCACTGTTACTGTTAATAGCACAAAGCTACTTTGATAGACTGGACATGAAATTTGAGAAATAAAATCTGAAATAGGATAGCGATATGTTTCAAAAACTGGTCTTGATCAAACGTGACATGTAACCGTTTGAATTCCAGCGCCTAAAGCCAATGCCGCTGTTCTAGCGGTTAGATGTTCTTGATATCCCTCGCTCGGATTCCAACCGGTAAGGAATAGGGACTAACAACACAAGTAACAACCATAACAAGCTCTGGATAAGTTAGATGTAGGTTTATTAATCTAGTCTTCCGGTTTCGCACCAACTATGTGGACTTCATTAGGGCATAAAATGTATGAATTTTCCCCCTATAGTACATAAAATGTGGGCACATGATATTATGGCGTACATAATATGAATCACGTACGTGACCTTCCATGACCTTCTATAGTTTTCATAACGGTTATAACAGCTCGTTGTATGTATTCTGTACAAGTATTAACCAAAGAAATTCCGAGTTTCTCAAAAACAATCTAAAGACCATCAATGGAATTGTAAATGATGTTACCGTTTACTATCAAAGACGTGCGAATTGAGATGAAGAGTAAAACATGATACTGTCGGTTGTTTAATCACGAAAGGGAAGTTAGTCGTTGAGCTTAAGGGGAATACGCGTTATCGAATGACGTGCTCCTTCACCTCAAACATTTGGCACTTCATTGATAGTAAAGTTCAACAATAAAGCGATGTAAGACTCGCCATATTGATAGCATTCAAGATGTAGTTGACCAAGGTTAATTAAATGCATGCATTATTTCATGCACACGTGTTTCTGCTGTTGACGGGAAACGCGCGGGCGATATGGATCCAATATTAACCGACGATTTCATATATGGTTAAGAAAAGACATTAGAACGAAACGTATCCTAGAGTGACTTTTAAACGAGTCTAAGAATTGATCATCCGGAGAAGATTCACGGTCTGGATGATCAATTCTTAGACTCGTTTTTAAAACAGACTTCTATTTTGAGCCAGTTTTGCAATTTTGATTTTAGTGAACAGGTCAGAAATGATTTTGATATTTCTATTCTCTGTCATCCCGAAAAAAAGGTTATACAGGATTTTGTTTTCGAACAATGCTAACGGTAGATTGTCATTTATCTCGTTTTTTTAATTAATAAAACTTTTTCCAAAAATTTAGAAAGTTCTCTTCTATAGTCTTATTAGAACAGGATAACTCAGATTTCCTTCAATGAATCGCAGCTGTCTTGTATCTAAGTTCATTTTTTCTTCTAAGATAAAACAAGACCAAATTTAATGTAATCCGTCTTTGGCTCTCTTAGTAGTAAGATTTGTAATATAGACATGGGTTATCGTTGAATCGGTAATATATCTAGTATCCGACAAGTTTCCATGCTGATGGAAGCTTTATAAAGTCATCCCAAGTTACGTGCCTTTTCCAGTAAAATTGTCAAGAGTGTTTTTTTTTAAACATTAGTAATGGTGTTTTGCTTTGAACTTGTTTTTGAGTCTGTCTACCACACCCACATCCCCTCCATTCTTTCTATGATATTATAAAACCACATACTATAAGACATTCACTAAATCATGAAGACAATATAAACAGGAACAGATGATAACAACACTTACCGATGAGATTAAGCTGTACAGTATTACTGAATCCTCCAAGGAATACTTCACATGTCCAGTTTACTCCGTGTTCATTCTCTGTGACGTAGGCTGCTGGAATGGTTAGTGACGTCTGTAATGCAGAATGTTCACCACAACCAAAGCTGTAGTTCTGTCCTCCATGTTCTCTTGGCACGAAGCATATATCATTCGTAAAACGGAGTCCTCCTACGATGGTATTGTTCCTTCTGTAATACACTTCTATTTTGCTAGCGACGTTCTGACCGATTATACACGTAAACGTCACGTCCTGTCCAATCACGGGAGAGGGCGGCGTCATCAATAACGACAGTGTCTTCATGGCTACAATGAACATTGGACACATTGGAATACAGGTTGGCTTATCCATCGAAAAAATATAATAAAATATTCCAAAAAGATATTTTGTTAATCTAAAATGGCATTCTGATATGACAATGGAATGATGTAGTCGATATCACGATTGCTTTGTTACAAGTGCTTTCTAAAGTACATGTTATATTTTTTCTCTATCGAAGATTTCCTGTTTGATAAATTAATGATAATGGTTGTTTAGTAGTTCTCATGATATATTAGACCTTAATGCTCTTGATATTACATGTATTTTCTAGCACCACTGAATATACCTAGAAGGACCAAACAGCTGTATGATCTAGCACCACTGAAGGGGCCTAGAAGGACCAAACAGCTGTATGATCTAGCACCACTGAAGGGGCCTAGAAGGACAAAACAGCTGTATGATCTAAGCATCTAGCCACTGAAGGGACCTAGAAGGACAAATATATAAATAGACCACTAAAGGGGCCTAAAAGAATATGATCTAGCACCACTGAAGGGCTGTATGATCTAGCAAGGACCAAACAGCTGTATGATCTAGCACCACTGACCAGGGGCCTAGAAGGGTATGATTTTCCTGGATTATAAATGAAGGATCCAGGCTTTTGTATACCTAGAAGGACCAAACAGCTGTATGATCTAGCACCACTGAAGGGGCCTAGAAGGACCAAAGCGCTGTATGATCTAGCACCACTGAAGGGACCTAGAAGGACCAAACAGCTGTATGATCTAGCACCACTGAAGGGACCTAGAAGGACCAAACAGCTGTATGATCTAGCACCACTGAAGGGGCCTAGAAGGACCAAACAGCTGTATGATCTAGCACCACTGAAGGGGCCTAGAAGGACCAAACAGCTGTATGATCTAGCACCACTGAAGGGGCCTAGAAGGACCAAAGCGCTGTATGATCTAGCACCACTGAAGGGACCTAGAAGGACCAAACAGCTGTATGATCTAGCACCACTGAAGGGGCCTAGAAGGACCAAACAGCTGTATGATCTAGCACCACTGAAGGGACCTAGAAGGACCAAACAGCTGTATGATCTAGCACCACTGAAGGGGAAGGACCTACTGAAGGGGCCTAGAAGGAGGAGCACCACTGAAGGGACCCAGCTGTATGATCTAGCACCACTGAAGGGGCCTAGAAGGACCAAACAGCTGTATGATCTAGCACCACTGAAGGGACCTAGAAGGACCAAACAGCTGTATGATCTAGCACCACTGAAGAGGCCTAGAAGGACCAAACATCTGTATGATCTAGCACCACTGAAGGGGCCTAGAAGGACCAAACAGCTGTATGATCTAGCACCACTGAAGAGGCCTAGAAGGACCAAACAGCTGTATGATCTAGCACCACTGAAGGGGCCTAGAAGGACCAAAGCGCTTTATGATCTAGCACCACTGAAGGGACCTAGAAGGACCAAACAGGTGTATGATCTAGCACCACTGAAGGGATCTAGAAGGACCAAACAGCTGTATGATCTAGCACCACTGAAGAGGCCTAGAAGCCTATGATCTAGCACCACTGAAGGGGCCTAGAAGGACCAAACAGCTGTATGATCTAGCACCACTGAAGGGGCCTAGAAGGACCAAACAGCTGTATGATCTAGCACCACTGAAGGGGCCTAGAAGGACCAAACAGCTGTATGATCTAGCACCACTGAAGGGGCCTAGAAGGACCAAACAGCTGTATGATCTAGCACCACTGAAGGGGCCTAGAAGGACCAAACAGCTGTATGATCTAGCACCACTGAAGGGGCCTAGAAGGACCAAACAGCTGTATGATCTAGCACCACTGAAGGGGCCTAGAAGGACCAAAGCGCTGTATGATCTAGCACCACTGAAGGGACCTAGAAGGACCAAACAGCTGTATGATCTAGCACCACTGAAGGGGCCTAGAAGGACCAAACAGCTGTATGATCTAGCACCACTGAAGGGACCTAGAAGGACCAAACAGCTGTATGATGAAGGGGCCTAGGACCAAACACACCACTGAAGGGGCCTAGAAGGACCAAACAGCTGTATGATCTAGCACCACTGAAGGGACCTAGAAGGACCAAACAGCTGTATGATCTAGCACCACTGAAGGGGCCTAGAAGGACCAAACAGCTGTATGATCTAGCACCACTGAAGGGGCCTAGAAGGACCAAACAGCTGTATGATCTAGCACCACTGAAGGGACCTAGAAGGACCAAAGGACAAACAGCTGTATGATCTAGCACCACTGAAGGGACCTAGAAGGACCAAACAGCTGTATGATCTAGCACCACTGAAGGGGCCTAGAAGGACCAAACAGCTGTATGATCTAGCACCACTGAAGGGACCTAGAAGGACCAAACAGCTGTATGATCTAGCACCACTGAAGGGGCCTAGAAGGACCAAACAGCTGTATGATCTAGCACCACTGAAGGGGCCTAGAAGGACCAAACAGCTGTATGATCTAGCACCACTGAAGGGACCTAGATGATCTAGCACCACTGAAGGGGCAAAGGACCAAACAGCTGTATGATCTAGCACCACTGAAGGGACCTAGAAGGACCAAACAGCTGTATGATCTAGCACCACTGAAGGGGCCTAGAAGGACCAAAGCGCTGTATGATCTAGCACCACTGAAGGGACCTAGAAGGACCAAACAGCTGTATGATCTAGCACCACTGAAGGGGCCTAGAAGGACCAAACAGCTGTATGATCTAGCACCACTGAAGGGACCTAGAAGGACCAAACAGCTGTATGATCTAGCACCACTGAAGGGACCTAGAAGGACCAAACAGCTGTATGATCTAGCACCACTGAAGGGGCCTAGAAGGACCAAAGTGCTGTATGATCTAGCACCACTGAAGGGGCCTAGAAGGACCAAACAGCTGTATGATCTAGCACCACTGAAGGGACCAAACAGCTGTATGATCTAGCACCACTAAAGGGGCCTAGAAGGACCAAAGCGCTGTATGATCTAGCACCACTAAAGGGACCTAGAAGGACCAATGCGCTGTATGATCTAGCACCACTGAAGGGACCTAGAATGACCAAACAGCTGTATGATCTAGCACCACTGAAGAGGCCTAGAAGTGTGTATGATCTAGCATTGAAGGGGCCTAGAAGGACCAAACAGCTGTATGATCTAGCACCACTGAAGGGACCTAGAAGGACCAAACAGCTGTATGATATAGCACCACTGAAGGGGCCTAGAAGGACCAAAGCGCTGTATGATCTAGCACCACTGAAGGGGCCTAGAAGGACCAAAGCGCAGAAAGAAGTAGCACAACTGAAGGCGCCAGTAACGACCAAGAAGCTGTATGATCTAGCACCACTGAAATGAAAGAAATGTTATTTTAGACCTAGGACCAAACAGCTGTATGATCTAGCACCACTGAAGGGGCCTAGAAGGACCAAAGCGCTGTATGATCTAGCACGAAATGTTGATCATCGACTTCCCCAAATGTCATCTGTAAGATGTATAACACTACTGAGATCTCCTAAGAGGAAACTGCACTGCTCCTGCTCATCCAGGGGCGTAGCTAGCCTAGCAGAAATGTGTTAACCCAGTCGAGGTGTCTGGGGTCCAGAGCATTTCATGATTTCCAAAATTTTTGAATCGTTTTCAGAGACATTTATTTAATTATTTATTTAACAACAAACTTCACCCCTGACTAAATAAAAGACTTTATTTTGTTTGAAAACTTGTCGATCGATGTCTGTAATCCAGAAGCCTTCTTCATTTTGAAGATTTGCACTTTAACAACATTATATTCGGAAACGTTGAAATGATAGTAAGAAGTAGGATTTTATGACGTGTATAAAGTTCCGGAAAGAAATGCACAAGGCCTAGCTATTCAACAATTTTCTATTTCCATTTTTTTTATTTATTATGTAACAGAGGTTCATCTCAATGCTGCCGCTAGGAATCGAACCCGGGACCCCTGGCTTACTAGTCTCACGCTCAACCAATCGAGCTAAAGAGAAGTTCAGTCTAGCCGAGTGGTATATTGCGGCTAGTATTTTACCAGGGTTACAATTAAAAATATTAGATATTTATTTTCAACCTTAGTTTTGTAATTTTTGTCCGACATACTCTCTACACAGATTTTTTTATGTGGAAGCTACGTCCCTGTCATCCAAATTGGAAAACGTAATAATGTTAACTACCAGGTCAAACAACAAATCCCTACTTTTCTACAACTTTGGACATAATATAAGGAAATGAAGAATCATATCGTCTGACATCTTTCCATACTTATCAACAGAAACGACATTTTCATCATTTCAGTTATTTCCACGCAACCACAGATGATTTTCGCTTACTTAGCTGTAACACCGGATTCACTCCCTAATAAGAATGAATCTTTGCGTAT
Source organism: Ylistrum balloti (assembly GCF_031769215.1). Classification (NCBI taxonomy): domain Eukaryota; kingdom Metazoa; phylum Mollusca; class Bivalvia; order Pectinida; family Pectinidae; genus Ylistrum; species Ylistrum balloti. The sequence continues at coordinate 40,206 of NW_026782775.1, read as the reverse complement.
CTGTGCAACCCCGGCTTACTGCTCATATCTTCGCGCCATTGTCGATCGTAAAAGCCGGTGTCACAGAAAATGCTGTGGCCGTGAAATACTGTGACCGCGGCCAATTTGCGCATGCGTGTCCCAAGTTTCATGGCAGTACATAAAACATGGATGTACGAGTTAACATCAGGATTGAATGAATCTCAGAGCGGACAAATTAATTGCGCAAGGGGTTAAATGTACGCTATGAAACAGTACAAGCCAATTAAAACCTAAAAATGCTTTACTTGCAATTTTGCGATATACTATATTTTGCCGTTGGGGGTCGGGAAGGCGTAGTATAATATGCATGTGGTACATGTATTTTTAAAGACTGCTATGTTATTCAAGCCTTTATTTCTGGTGATAATTCCGAGATAGACTCTGTATTCAGTAAAGGTAGAGCGACTGGTGTGGGGGCTCTCGATGGGACAATTCCGGGTAGTCAATTCTCTGGTTCACATCTTCGTGAAAGTACTCAGTCTGAGCTCTCACAGGGGATGTTACGTCACCATATCCAAGATGTTGGTACTGCAATTGAAAACAATAGTATAGTTCATTCCATCTGTGAACGACTGAAAGCAGTAGAAAACGCACTGAAAGACAGTCAAGTAAGAGAGTGTCGAATGCTCAAATTAATGGAGGAAATGAAAACGGACAATAAACATCTTGCTGATACTGTCATGGAATTACGAAATGCACTTTCATGTCTTACAATTAAAACTGGAACAATCCCGAAGTCATATTCGGACGTTTTGCGGGGCGACAGTGGAGGTATAACTCCTGCACGGAGCCCCACCGTACCACTGGCTCAAATTCCTCACGGGACCGTCTCACCTGGCGAAGGTGTGAGCGATACTACCTTACCTTTCACCAGTCAACCAGAACACGTGAGTGACCCTACAGAAGCCAGTGAAGACCATGTCGATAAGGAAGTGTCTACGCCCTCCGAACCGACAACACCACCGTCGAGGATTAAACCTACGCCAGTTGGTAACGATGGGCCACTTATAAGCGCTAATCAACCAGGTACGACAAGGTCAACAAAAACAAATAGAAACAATGCATCGACAGTGAAATTAAATCACGACGCCAAAGAGGACAATGACGTGTTTATTGGTGTTCATCGTAAACAAACAGCGCGTTACTATTTAAGTGGAATCGGATCTGAAAGTACCAAAAACGGTATTCTCAAATTCTTTCGAAACAAAGGAGTAAAAGTTACTGACTTACGAATGTTCGAACAGCGTAACGGTTCCTTTACAGCAAAGGTCAATGTTTCCGCAGCCCATGCGTACTTGGTAGAGATTCCAGATTTCTGGCCCAACAGTGTAACTTGCAGACCTTGGCTCAGCAGCAAAGAATGGCAAGAAAAGCTAGACGAGCGTAAAAACTCCGATCGCGATTCGTCTTGGAAATCACGTAATGACTTCAGTAATCCGAACACAGATGATTACGAATGGCGTAATGACATTGGAGACTATTACAGCAATTACGACCGTGATTCCGAAAATTACTGGCGCTACAACGACCGTCATTAGTGAAACACATCCATATTGATAAAACAGAATGTTACAAACAGCGTTATATTTATACCTAATGGCATTCTCCATACTTACATGGAATGTTCGAGGAGCGTTTTCATCAGCAAAAGGTTTGTCTACGCTATTAAAGCAATCGAACTGTGACATCGCCGTTATAACCGAACATAAACTGAGTCATAAATCACTACCTTTCTTGGACACGATAAACTCTGATTATTACGCAATTAACGCCAATACTGTCGAATGTTCTGGTAATGGTACTGGTGTTTCGCTTCTGGTGAAAAAGTCGCTACGATATTGCATTTCTTCCTTAGAAGTTACTAATAATCGTATTGCTGCTATAAAAATGACAACAGTTTCCGAGCAATCCGTTTACTTTTTTGGAGTATATATGCAAAGTGATAATGACATTAAAAGTATAGAGACACTCTGCAGTATCTATATGACATACTTACCTTCTACTCACTAAGAGGAAAAGTTGTAATAGCTGGTGACTTTAATGCGCGTATTTTAGATAATCCCCAATATTACGCGGCGAAACAGAAAGTCAGTGCATTGAACGACCTTATAAACGATTTGAACTTGTGTGTCGTAAATACACTGCCGATTTGCAAAGGGCCAAAGTATACGTTTAAACCTTGCAAAACTACTTTAGATTATATTCTTGTTGATGATAGTACACTTAGGAATATATCCCATAGTAATATCACAGACAGTGCCGATATTGAGATCGCTTCGGATCACCTTCCAATCGTTTGTGTGTTTGATTTCAGCGCTCCAAATCACAAAATACAACCGAAAGATAACGTGGACCATATTGCGTGGAGCAAAGCTACCGTTGATCATCTGATTTCATATCAACTAACCTTGGCATATAAGCTACGTAATATTCATGAATATGACATGTCGACACAGTTTGGTATCGATGCATTATATGAACAGTTAACCTTATGCATGGCAATATCAGCTGATGAAACTATCCCTAAACGACGTTTTAGGGAGTATCTTAAACCGTATTGGACAGGAGAGCTTGAAAGTGCTCACAATGCAGCACTGAGGTACCGACAGGTATGGATTAATGAAAACAGACCTCGTGGGCTACAATATGATTCATACAGGAACTATAAAAACGCAAAGAACGTCTTTCGGAACCTACATAGAGAAACACACGATAAATATTTAGATAAAGTTAATAGCGAGCTAGACGGGGCAGCGGATGTGGATGCTAGATTATTCTGGAGAATTGTGCGGAAGCGTAAAAACAAAACACTCGATGCTTGCACGGAACTAGTCTACGAGGGAACACTTGCCCGTGACCCCCAAAGCATAGTCGAAACGTTTGCGGACTTTTACGAAAAATTATATGCAGATAACACGATCATCGATGACTGTAATTTGCAATTCGCAGTAAAGGACGATCTTGATAGCAAGTTCACTTTTGAAGAAATCGTATCAGCTGTCAGGCATATGAAACTTGGAACAGCTCCTGGAGCAGATATGATATCAAACGAACACGTTCGCTTTGGAGGAAAAGCCCTCATCGAAGTTATCCAAAAACTAATGAACTCCATCCGAACCACAGGATATATTCCAAAAACGTGGAAACGAGGAATCCTTGTTCCTATTCATAAAGGAGGCTTTAAGAAATAGAATAACCCTAACAACTATAGACCGATTTCCTTGCTACCGGTACTCTACAAACTTATGGAAAGAGTGATTTGCAAACGAGTATCACGCTGGCTTCATGATTCACACGTTGAATTTCCTTCTGCTCAACAACAGGGTTTTCAGAAAGGTTTAAGCTGTATAACTACAACATTTAGTCTGCGTGAGTGTATATATGAGAATTTAGAACAGAGCAGCAAAGTCTATGTAGCATTCTTAGATATATATAAAGCTTTTGACACGGTGCAACACAACAGTATATTCAGTAAACTTTACAAGATTGGAGTCACTGGAAATTTGTACAGAATATTGCGTAACGCATATCAGGACATATACAGCGCGGTAGTTTACAATCGTGCCCGATCTCGTTGGTTCAAGGTCCAAAGATCAGTCAGACAAGGTGGAATCATCTCGACATTTCTATACTTGCTGCATATTAATGATATGCTAATTGAATTGGAGACTACTAACGTTGGCACGAAAGTACAATCCATTGAATGTGGCAATCCATGTTTAGCTGATGACGTTGCCCTTGTTACTACTAGCCCTAGGACCTTACAAACTCTGCTAGATGCCACACAAAGGTATGCTGAAAAATGGAAATTTCAGTTTAATGCATCAAAATGCAACATAGTAGCTTTTCGAAGTACATGCGAAAATCTGAATTGGATGATTAATAGCAACCCACTTCGTATAGTCGATAAGGAGGTACACTTAGGAGTACTTCTGTCCTCCAACCTGAAAAACGCCGACGCCGTTGACATCGCTTGTAAGAAAGGCCGTAACATGTTACACTCAATCACGCGCATGGGAACTGACTGTACTTATACGAAACCGCTTACTCTTATTAGCATCTACAGGAAAGTTATACTTCCGTCGATGTTATATGGATGCGAATTATGGAATAATCTAACTAAATGCGATATCCGAAAGCTCGAAACTTTCCAACACTATGCAGTAAAGCATATACTTAATCTACGGACATCCACTCGATCGGATATGTGCGAAAGTATAGTCGGACTACACAGGATTCAGTGTGAAATCGAGAAAAGAAAAATGTACTTCTTACGTTGTATTGTTGATTGTTCACCAAACAGCATTCCAAAAAGTATTTTTATTCGTAGAGTTCTTAAATATATAGATGGACCGAAATCAAAGCAAATGGGGTTTATCCCTGATATCCTAGCAATCTTAACAAAATATGAATTATTAGAATGGATACAGTATTATATCCTATGCGCAGAATTCCCGTCCAAGGCTCAATGGAAACTTTTAGTTAAAGGAGCTATTCAAATACACGAAGATCGCTTATTGATCGAGAGAATGAACAGTGATGACGAATTCGTTCGATTTCGATCTGTCCACTCTACCTATAATAAGCCGTATGTCATGCTCAAAACACCGGACATCGACAAAAGGACAGTCCTTTATATTTGTAAAATGCTAACGTGTGTTCCTGTAGAACAGTACAATACATGTAGGTTGTGTAACAATCCGTTTTATGACACAATAAGACATTTTGTCACAGAATGTACAAGTACATTTATTTTGAGAGACACATTCATGACAAAAGTCGTGGATTATTACGGTGTACAACCATATTTGATCATGTCCAGTTTTGCAGAAGAACTCCTGCTCCAGACAATATTTAGAGGGAACATTTCGGGATTTGAATTTGAAAGTAATTCTATAACAGAGGAATTTACAAAGGACTGTGCCTATGTACTGCATAAAACAGCGGAAATATATTTCCATGCTGGTGAACTGTGAAATATAAATGTATTTTGAGCTCAGAAAATTGGTCAAAAGTGATCCTTGATTGCAATGTGCTTTTAGCACTCATTTTCTTCATGTAAATTTATCCATTTCACTTTAAACTTTCTTTTTCTGTACTCTCAGCTTTGAGGAATAAAGAATGATGATGATGATGATGATGATGATGATGATGTATATAAATTGCTTATGGAATTACGATGTTGATGTTAAAATGTTTGATTTCTTGTTTGATGTATTTCGAACGTAGATCTAGCTTTAGAATTTTCAATATGTTCGAGTAAATGGTGGTGTTATTTTTAAATCACTTTATCCAACTTAATATCATATTCAATACTCAAATAAAATTTAAAATAAAGCTGTGTAAGCATCAAATGTGCAATTCTTTATCATTTTACCTTCCATGGGTAAAATAAAGAAACGACTGTAAAAGACGATAGACCCTTGTGTCGTAAATCATTGTGAACGTCTGTAGATAATGCGACCTTCCCATTGCAATAATGAGCAGCATTGTAATATAATTGGTACCCCATTTTTACAAATATAAAGTTCCCTGATTTCTACTGTCATTACTTATGTGAAAATGTGATCGTCAATCTACATAATACGCCAACCCTGCCATTATAGCACTACGCGACGTCCACTCTGTCACTCTATTCATCCTTTACATTATTGTGACTTTCCTGTAAACATTGCCATTCTCGCTCTCAAAATACTTCGGCACTCTGTAAAATACTGTGACCCTCCCACTGTAAAATACTGTGTCCCTTCCTCTGTAAAATACTGTGACCATCTCTTCAAAATACTGCAAACCTCTCTCTGTTTAATACTGTGACCTTCCCTCTGTAAATACTGTACTGTGACCTTTCAGGTGTAAAGTACTGTGAACCTCCAGGTGTAAATTACTATGACCTTCCCTCTGTGAAATATAGTGACCTTCCAGGTGTAAAATACCGTGACCCTCCCTCTGTAAAATACTGTGACATTCCAGGTGTAAAATACTGAGACCCTCCATCTGTAAAATACCATAAACCCCCCATCTGTAAAATACTGTGACCTTCCAGGTGTAAAATACTGTGACCCTCCCTCTGTAAAATACTGTGACCTTCCAGGTGTAAAATACTGTGACTCTCCATCTGTAAAATACTGTGACCTTCCAGGTGTAAAATACCGTGACCCTCCCTCTGTAAAATACTGTGACCTTCCAGGTGTAAAATACTGAGACCCTCCATCTGTAAAATACCATAACCCGAACCCCCCATCTGTAAGATACTGTGACCTTCCAGGTGTAAAATAATGTGACCCTCCATCTGTAAAATACTGTGACCCTCCCTCTGTAAAATACTGTGACCTTCCAGGTGTAAAATACTGTGACCCTTCATCTGTAAAATACTGTGACCCTCCCTCTGTAAAATACTGTGACCTTCCAGGTGTAAAATACTGTGACCCTCTATCTGTAAAATACCGTGACCCTCCCTCTGTAAAATACTGTGACCCTCAATCTGTAAAATACTGTGACCCTTCATCTGTAAAATACTGTGACCTTCTAGGTGTAAAATACTGTGACTCTATATCTGTGACCCTCCCTCTGTAAAATACTGTGACCTTCCCTCCATCTGTAAAATACTGTGACCCTCCCTCTGTAAAATACTGTGACCTTCCAGGTGTAAAATACTGTGACTCTCCATCTGTAAAATACTGTGACCCTCCCTCTGTAAAATACTGTGACCTTCCAGGTGTAAAATACTGTGACCCTCCATCTGTAAAATACTGTGACCCTCCCTCTGTAAAATACTGTGACCTTCCAGGTGTAAAATACTGTGACCTTCCAGGTGTAAAATACTATGACTCTACATCTGTAAAATACTGTAACCCTCGCTTTCTAAAATACCATGACCCTCCCTCTGTAAAATTCTGTGACCCTCCCTCTGTAAAATACTGTAACTTACTAACATAACCCTATGTAAAATACTGAGATGCTTTTTCATCATCATCATTATCATAGTTATAACTCATTTAAAAGGTAAGTTATATTATCCCTTTCCCTACCGTCCTTTTTAATGAAAAAAATATTGGCATCTTGTTTGCTGCATAATCCTCATTGTCATAAAAATCTATTAAGTGCGATGAAAAACTGGCGAAGTTATTAGAATGAATAGAAAAGTATACTAGAGGCCCATAGCCGACAGCCCATCTGTATCATCTGGCGAAGGAGAATAAAATTTGTGTATACAGTAGGCTTGGGGCCCCTGTGGCAAGAGAGACATTGCTCGTATGGATAATTTCAAAATTCTTTCAACTACCATCTTCTCAAGGAACCACAGAATATTGTTCGAATTTAGTTGTAAGCACCGTTTGGTAAAGGGGAATACATTTTCTATAAATACTGGTTCTAGATATTGATCGTCAATAAAAAATGCATATACCATTACTGTGCATTAAATATTGAATACAATCATGATACTTTAGTATAGGAATTGACCCTCGGGTCTGGTGCCAATACTTTGAATATATTTAATTCTTGAGTAATTGAAATTTTTGAGATCCTAAAACTATAGCCAAGTGAGCAATACAAGTCCTTTAGGCCTCTTGTTTCGATAACGGAATGTTTAGGTATCTGTTACCTTAACCCCATTACCTTTAACATTGTCACATTATATTAACAGCTTTCCAAGATAAACACATGTATTAAATCAGCTATTTCTGAGTTATTGATTGATTTTCACAAAATACATTGCATGATCAAAAGTTTTATGCCCCTTTGGACTATTATCCGATACTATTAATTTAAACAAGTATGAAATCTATTCTTTCCAGTGGATTTTAAATAGATTAAGTATGAGCAAAAATCTTACTGTTATGTATATCATACGTACAGTACATTTTGTACCCTCCCCATAGGGAAATGTGAGACCCTGGGGTCTTAATATTTACAATTTCAGTGTATCAACTTCAGACTCTCCCATCACTGAACAGTATTTGATTCTACCAGTTTTAAATATTTAAATTTGACAAAACCCCCAGTCTCCTTGGGGATGTGAAAAACATTATTCACGATTAGGGTCACCTGTTGCCATTTACTTTTTGTGAAAAAAATCGTTGAAATTGGTTAATCGGTTTTGCAGAAGTCAAAATGCAAAACGTGTACACGCTGTACGACGGACTACGAACGATGACGGACAAAAGGAGATCACAATATGTCACCATGAGACTTCGCATACTGAATAAGGCCACACATTGATATGATAAACAGTTTAATTAAAAAAACACATATATTAAGAAGTTCATTTGTATAAATTGTATCAGCTTACACATACTGTGCAGTGAAAAGTGGCTTGTTTGCTGTGCCAAATGCTCTTGTCTTTAGCATGGCATCTGTCGTGATACCATACACGACACAGTTCACACTGGATCATTGCTTCGCCTTCATCGGGTTGTCTACAGAAGCAATGAATCCGGTATGCTGTTGTCTTCTTAGCTTTGCTGGGACGACTTCGACGGACATATGGGAACATTTCTATCTGGTTGCGTCTGAAACAATCTAAAAGATGTGTTCGCATAAGTGATTGGTCCCATATGTACGTCGTTGGGTCTTGGTCGGAACACAAAGCTGTAGCATTAGCGATAGCAAAGAGGCCACAATCAGCTCCACCCCTCTGTTGATGACATTCTAAATGTTGTAGAATAACTTCACTGCTCTTAGTATGTAGTATAGCTGCACAACTCTGCCTGAACTTCCGTGTGATATTGATATCCAAACTGTCGTAAACATCCGCTACGTTTTCTGAGGTTTTGTTACTTCCAACTGTAACGCAATGATTTTCGTTTACATTTAGATTTTGAACAAATGGTCTTTGCATTTTGTCAATATTATTTTTGTCTGAAATCTGAAAAAGCAAACAGCTTTTTAATCCAAAGATCCCGGGAAACTGTTCTGAGAGCATAGTCTGTGCTTTATCTATGATAATGTCGTCAAGCCATGTCCCTGGAGTTAATGCTTTCTCTTCAGTGGAAATTTTAGGCGAAATAGTTTGTGAGAAATCTTCGTCTGAGGATAGTTCAATAGAAAGTTCTTCTGCTTTAGGGATGTTTATCTTGTCAAGCGAATCCCCTGGAGCCAAAATTGTCTCTTTACTAGAAATCCCATGTGTTGTGTTTTTTGTTCCTTCTACTACGGACTGATAGTCATTGATTAATTCATTATTGGAAGAAAGAATGTTTTCCTTTTTAACATCTACTAAGTTATTTTCAGTTGCAGACCTTATATAAGGTTTAAGATGAATGACTGATATGCCTTGCTTGAGTGGTTTACCGGCTTCTTTCCTTAAGTAAGCCCGTCCACTCTTTAAAGATGTAATTTCGTATGGACCTAACCACAGTGGTGATAACACGTCCCCTTTCCTTCCAACTTTTCTGGAATTTTTCTTCAAAACTTCCTGACCTACTTTAAAGTCGAAAGACTTACAACCCATATTTTTCCTCTCTCTGTATTGTCTTTTCTGTTTTGCTTGCGCTTTCTCGATGTTTTCTCCAATCAATCTATACATAGATAAAAACTTGTCTTGCCTCCTATCCATCTGGTCCGTTGTGATTTCGTCCGGAGGAAATGGAACATCATCACTCGAGTCTGCCAGTTCTCCAAACATTCGAGCTCTTCGGCCGAACATAGCCATAAAAGGCGTGCACTTAGTCGAAGCTTGCTGACTTGTTCTTAGTCCAAACATGACCGGACTGATGAATTCGTCCCAGTTTGATTGGTCGTCGTTGACAAGCTTTGATAGTGACCGCTTAATTGTCTGGTTTGTGCGTTCGTCTTGTCCGTTTGTTTTGGAGTGGTAGGCTGCCGTAATCAAATGTTTTACGCCACATAACAAGAACAACTGTTCATTAAGTTCATTTACAAATTCCTTCCCCTGGTCTGTAATAATTTTTGCTGGGGGCCAAAACGGAAAAAGAGCTCCCGTAGATGAAGGGAAATGCCATCTGCCTTCTTTGAAGCTATAGCAAAACATTCGATCCATTTGCTTAATAGGTCAGTAGTGGTGAGGCAATACATGTTTCCCTTTTCAGTTGATGGAAGGGGACCGATCAGGTCGATACCAAGTATTTCCAATGGCTCTGACGATTTTATGGGAATCAGTTCAGGCGTTGTGGTTTTGATTTTTTCAAATTTCTGACACTTTTCGCATTCCCTTATCTGTGAATGAATAAAATGCGTCATGTTGTTCCAATAGTAGAGAGAACATACTTTGTCTCTTGTCTTATTGAACCCCGCATGCGCACCATGTGCTGAGGCATGACAGTCCTGAAATATTCTGTCCTTTTCTAATTTATTCGTTATCACTTTGAGAAATTCACCTGCATAGTTGTACCACAGTGCATTTCCATGGATACAAAATTTGGTACAGTATCGTCGAAATGCATAGACCCCTTTTTCATCAGTTAAACTGTAGTGTCCAGATTTCGTCATCTACAATAAAGGAAATGTACAATATATATATAGCACTTACATTTTCCTAATCACCACTAATATTTTAAACAAAAACGTTAGTAGGAATATTGTTTGCCCTGTCATATTTTGGAAATTACCATTCGTCATGTGTGTGTGCCCAGTTAACCATAAAGCGCACGAACGGTTTTTTCCACGCTGCTAAGGTCAAGCAGATCATCAATACAAAGTCCCGTAACTGTCCAGTAATTTAGATACCGATTATAAATTCGGCTGAAGTTGGCGACAATTTGGTTGAAAAACCTTATAATGCCTCAAAGATAATATTCATATAGATATCATTTCGTTCAAAAATAAAAGAAAATATATAAAGTCTATTTCACTCACCTTTCGTGGAGTCCTTGTGTCACCCTTTGTCTCTGACGCCATTCGTACGAAACTATTCACAAACATTTTTGTTATTCGCAAAAAGGTAAGTGGACCTGTCAGTACTTCTGTAGTTGATTTCAATTCTATTTGTTTTATTATACCAGGTTCATGCTAACATCTGTTACTGCATAAAAAATGGAAACTTTTCATTAGAACTTATTTGCGAAACTGTCTATGGTACTATCTTTTCACGACAATTTGCGAAGTTCAAAGACCGTGACACACATAATTGTGTGCATGGAGAATGAGGGAATCCCTGCATACATTGGCAGAATAAAGGAATGCAGAGATATCGTACTCCATATTATGACAGATCACCCTTCCCATTTTTCGTCGATGATCAGAGAAGAGGCAAGAGACATCGTCAAAAAAAACCACATCAAACAAGAATGTGAAAGTACAGAAACTTTCTCTTCATATTTATAGCTCTACAAATGTGCGTGCGCGTATATTATAATGAAAGAGGTATAGGAAATAAATCTGAGTGAAAAACTTATCAAAACAACAATAAGAAAGAAAGGAAAATGTTTTTTTAAATACATACAGGAGGTGATTTCGTTTGGAATTACCCTTTATGTGAAAACTCCATTGATATTTAATTAATTACATTAAAATTCATTATTTCGAAATTATCGCATTTGATTGGATCACAAAATAATATATAAATTCATGTATAATCTTTAATCAAACTGTTTGAACTAAACAGTCCGTCTAAACAATGTACGGTACTTATGTAGAAGGCGTATTTCCCTTAGTTCATGGTCCGTGGCCCATCGTCCGTCCGTCTGTCCATAAACAGTTCTTATTACCGCTATTTCTTCAGAAGTACTGGATGGATCATTTTCAAATTTCACATACAGGTTTCCCTTGGTTCCTAATTATGCAATATAAGTTTGGGACTTATTCGAAAACAATATGACCGAAAGACAGTCATCTTGGAAAATGACATTTATAGTTTGTTAACACTATTTCTTGACCGTACTGCATGATCACTCAAAGTTCACATGTAAGTTTCCCTTGTGTATCTTACATTTTCGGACTAGCGCAAAAAGCATATGGTCGATAGACTGCCATTTTGGATTTTGACAGTACTGAGTTTTTATTGTTATTTCTTAACAGATACAGGATGGACCATTCTCAAATTTAGGTGTACATTGTACCATTTTGTTACTGATAAAACTCAAACAAATATGGCCGACATGCAGCCATCTTGGATTTTGATAGTGAATTTCTCAAAAGGTTCTCGACAGATGTTTCTCAGTTACTTTTGAGACTAAAAGAGTAAATAAACTGTTTCTTATAAAACTGCAAGTATTTTTAAAGAAATAAAATGGAAATAAACTGTCAAAATACCATACACTGTACTATAAAAATTTGTTGATAATATGATGTGAGAATTGTTTAATCTTTGACAACGATGATTAACATAACCATGCATACTTTTGTGTTGATCATGTGGTGGTGGGGTAATTGCAATTAAGCAATGATGTTTAAGTTTGTCATCATATAGTGATTACTCTGTCAATGAGACAATGCTAAAAAATGATAATAATGATGATGATGATGATGATGATGATGATGATGATGATAATGATGATGAATCTGTCCATGATAATACTGAATTTGCCCATGGTGTAGTTCTGAATCTGTACATGTTAATACATTTGCATGGTTGTACATAATATTACAAACTTAATAAAAATTAATATTTCCAGAATTGGACTGGGCGTTAGACCCTGCATGAAAATTGAAAAGAAGTGGGTAAAGATCCTCTGATGGTGAGCACCAATATCTTCCTAGGATCTGTTTTTTTATTGTTCAAAAGTCTGTGTCTATGATGATAGTTAATAATACATTTTGTTATAATTTTAAATTATTGTTTATTTACTGTATCAAAAACAATAAGATTTCCCGATTTCTTTTCTCTCACAAAAATCTCATCAGTGAGAGTTGGAATATGTAAAGTTTCCGAACAACATACAAGGGACGCTGAGAAAAAAAAATTTGCATCAGAATAAAAACACAAGTGTTGTGCATTACGTGAAAACAAATTTGACCTAAGATAACAGTTATAACAGAGGGATGAAAGTTCTTTACAGGAGAAATACAGTATCATGTAGCACCAATGCAAAAGGTTTTATAAGAGAATAGTTTTATATAACAATCAAACAAAGTCACAGTATTTTCCAGGTGGAAGTATTTTAGTATATTACAGAGGTAAGGTCACAGTATTATACACTTGGAAGGTCACGGTATTTTAGAGAGGGAAGGTCACAGTATTTTACAAATGGGGGGTTACGTTATTTTACAGATGGAGGGTCTCAGTATTTTACACCTGGAAGGTCATAGTATTTTACAGATGGAGAGTCACAGTATTTTACACCTGGAAGATCACAGTATTTTGCAGATGGAGAGTCACAGTATTTTACACCTGGAAGGTCACAGTATTTTACAGATGGAGAGTCACAGTATTTCACAGAGGGAGGGTCACCGTATTTTACAGATGGAGGGTCACAGTATTTTACAGAGGGAGGGTCACAGTATTTTACAGATGGAGAGTCACAGTATTTTACAGAGGGAGGGTCACAGTATTTTACAGATGGAGGGTCACAGTATTTTACAGATGGAGGGTCACAGTATTTTACAGATTGAGGGTCACAGTATTTTACACCTGGAAGGTCACAGTATTTTACAGAGGGAGGGTCACAGTATTTTACACCTGGAAGGTCACAGTATTTTACAGAGGGAGGGTCACAGTATTTTACAGATGGAGGGTCACAGTATTTTACACCTGGAAGGTCACAGTATTTTACAGATTGAGGGTCACAGTATTTTACACCTGGAAGGTCACAGTATTTTACAGAAGGAGGGTCACAGTATTTTACAGATGGAGAGTCATAGTATTTTACACCAGGAAGGTCACGGTATTTTACAGAGGGAAGGTCCCAGTATTTTACAGATGGGGGGTTACGGTATTTTACAGATGGAGGGTCTCAGTATTTTACACCTGGAAGGTCACAGTATTTTACAGATGGAGAGTCACAGTATTTTACACCTGGAAGGTCACAGTATTTTGCAGAGGGAGGGTCACAGTATTTTACAGATGGAGGGTCACTATATTTTACAGAGGGAAGGTCACGGTATTTTACAGATGGGGGGTTACGTTATTTTACACCTGGAAGGACACATTATTTTACAGAGGGAAGGTCACGGTATTTTACAGATGGGGGGTTACGTTATTTTACACCTGGAAGGTCACAGTATTTTACAGATGGAGAGTCATAGTATTTTACACCTGGAAGGTCACAGTATCTTACAGAGGGAAGGTCACAGTATTTTACAGATGAAGGGTCACAGTATTTTACAGATGGAGGGTCACAGTATTTTACAGATGGAGGGTCACAGTATTTTACAGATGAAGGGTCACAGTATTTTACAGATGGAGGGTCACAGTATTTTACAGATGGAAGGTCACAGTATTTTACAGAGGGAAGGTCACAGTATTTTACAGAGATGTCTACTGTATTTTACAGGGGGGGTTAAAGTATTTTAAAACCGGAAGAACACTGTATTTTACAGAGGGAAAGGCACTGTATTTTAGAGAGGAAGGGACACAGTATTTTACAGTGGGAGGGTCACAGTATTTTACAGAGTGCCGAAGTATTTTGAGAGCGAGAATGGCAATGTTTACAGGAAAGTCACAATAATGTAAAGGATGAATAGAGTGACAGAGCGGACGTCGCGTAGTGCTATAATGGCAGGGTTGGCGTATTATGTAGATTGACGATCACATTTTCACATAAGTAATGACAGTAGTTTATTCAGAAATGGGAACTTTATATTATGTAAAAATGGGGTACCAATTATATTACAATGCTGCTCATTATTGCAATGGGAAGGTCGCATTATCTACAGACGTTCACAATGATTTACGACACAAGGGTCTATCGTCTTTTACAGTCGTTTCTTTATTTTACCCATGGAAGGTAAAATGATAAAGAATTGCACATTTGATGCTTACAACAGCTTTGTTGTTAAATTTTATTTGAGTATTGAATATAATATTAAGTTGGATAAAGTGATTTAAAAATAACACCACCATTTACTCGAACATATTGAAAATTCTAAAGCTAGATCTACGTTCGAAATACATCAAACAAGAAATCAAACATTTTAACATCAACATCGTAATTCCATAAGCAATTTATATACATGTGTACCACATGCATTTTATACTACGCCTCCCCGACCCCCAACGGCAAAATATAGTATATCGCAAAATTGCAAGTAAACCATTTTTAGGTTTTAATTGGCTTGTACTGTTTCATAGCGTACATTTAACCCCTTGCGAAATTAATTTGCCCGCTCTGAGATTCATTCAATCCTGATGTTAACTCGTACATCCATGTTTTACGTAATGCCATGACACTTGGGACACGCATGCGCAAATTGGCCGCGGTCACAGTATTTCGCGGTCACAGTATTTTCTGTGACACCGGCCATCTATACAAATACATTTGACAAAACGAAAGTAGCCCATGCTTACGCGAATGGACACGAAAGTAACCGACGCTTGCGCAAATGGACATGAATAAAAGACAACTATAATAACTAAAACAATCACCTGTATTAAAGGGTGCCACGTTATAACAATACGATGATTGATTTTATACTTATTTATATAATATGAAAATACGCAACTTCGTCTAAGTCTGGTTTTCTGTCTGGTACATACTCTCCTTCAGCTTCTCCAGAGACGCTCCATTGACACCAATCGTGGTCATCAGCATATATTAAGGTAAGCACAGTAAAGCTGGGTGTATCTGATTTAACTGTGCATTAACATATTCTTATTTGTTTTTCATATTATAAGTTCTTTGGAGCCAGAAGTTACAGCGATAAACAGCATGATTAGTCAACTTTCGTTTTGCTAGGCAGGGGTACATATGAGGCATTGTCATGATATTACCCAGAGAGGTTTTATCTAAGTGTTATCTCTCATGGGAGACAGCCATGTGCAGTACACGTGAGAGAGCTCGTACAATAGAATACACACATGCTGTGAGTTTGAAGGTGAAGGAGATCCCGGTGTAGTATGATTTTGTGAAGCATGCGGAAATGAATCGAGGTCAAAATACAGGATCAGGCAGAATCAATCGACGATTTACGTGGTCTGGCAGGATCAGGCGACGATTTACGTGGTCTGGCAGGATCAGGCGACGATTTACGTGGTCTGGCAGGATCATGTACATCATCATATTCTAAACGTTGTGATCATTGAAAAATGAGAAAGTAATTAAAAAAATACCTATAGATTTATCTGTTTTGGTCACGAAAGACTGAAAGAGGAATTACAGGTTCAAGCAGAATCAGGTGGTTTATGTGTAGAATTTTAGCACTGAATGTTTATTTATGTAATCGTTTCGTTTTGAAATTAACAAACTAGAACACTGTAGTTTCTTATTGAACCAAAACAGCCAAAATGTTAAAGTTTTCATATAACAAACTGGTGGGAGCGGTTTCAGTTCACCAGGGTCAAGTTTGAAGTGTTTCATTATTTCCTTGCTTTATAATTTTTTGCTCACTTTTTTCCTCCTATAACCCTGATTCCATGGTATCAACAGGCAAATAGCACAATATATGTCTTTGGTGAATTCCCCCAGCCCCAACCTAAATTTCACCAGCCCAAACATATTTGTTATTTATAGGTTTATGTATTGGAATCATGGCAATTAGACAAACAATGATAAGAAATGATTTAGTAAGATAATGCTGAAATGCTTCACTTTAGCATGGCCATGGTGAAGTGAACCCTGCCTGTCCCACCCTAATTTCTCCATCCCAGACATATTCTTTGTCATTTGTGTGTTTCTACGATTGAATCAGAGCGATTAGAAATAAATGGTGAACAAGTGGAACTTGTAAGATAATAGTGAAATGCTTCACTTCACCACAGCCATGGTAATATGGAGCTGTTTGCCCAACCCTATGTTTTACCACCGTTGTTATTTTGTATGATGTATATCATTGTACCTACAAGATTATGATACACATTGACACTTCTGTCCGATCGTTCTGTATGTGTGATTATGCATGTTAATACTGTAACATGAGATATGGGCCGTCGGTTCTATATGCACACAATATCCTGTGCGGTTAAGTGCTGCGCTGATAACTGAAAGGCAATTTTATGTGTAAATGTCAACATTACTCAGAGGTTTGTCTGTGAAACTACGCCTGATAGTAGGAAGAGATGAAACAAACAAACAAACCAAGCTTTATATCTTAATATACAACATTGTATTAAAAAAACCCAAACAAAAAATGTTGAATATCCTAGTACAGAAATGTACCTGATCCACATAGTTTCTTTTATTCAAACATTTTTCCACAAATAAATATGAAGATGATCATGCTTTTATATCATCATATTTAACGCAGGCAGAAATTGTATAGCCAAAACAAGAAAATCTGTGCATTCAGATGTAATGATTGTGTTATAGTGTGACCATGTCCGTTATTAAACATTTAGATAGATCTATGGCATTTTACTTTTCATTTTAAATCTCATACAGAACTCTGATAACTTTGAAATTAGAGTTACATATTTGAGACACAATCTAAAGCTATGTGGACCATTTTTTAACTTTGGGGTACTTTAGGGGTTAAAATTGTTATATCTAATTTGCCTTTATGAGCTGTAATAGGGGAAAATGTATTGAAAGTAGTTGTGGAGCTGGTTAATGTTGAGATTACACCTATGTACACTGTCTTCAGCGATCATACTACCTAAGGCTCTAACACAGTGATCTTACTTACGAGCAGTTTGCCAGATTTTTGGTATTTGTATATGTTTCAATGTAATTTGTATTTTGAGTTGATATTTTTCACTGAGAGACAACAAAAGTATTGTGCTTTTTAAGTTGTCCGATGTCAAAGTTCAGACTTTTCCAAGGTCAGAGACGACTAATCGGAGGTTTTAAAAGTGTTTACACACAATAACACACTGCTACAGATTTCATCATGTGATATATCAGTTCTGAAACAGGTGTATCTATGGGATATACTAGAAGTCATGTCAAGTATATAGCTACCCAGTTGGCAGAAATGGAACCTATCAAAAGTGTCATTATTTGTGATGAGATGGGTGCTGCTCAACAACCCCATCTGCACAGCCATGCTCAACTATCTACTCAATGTATTCCACTGTCTACTCAATGTATTCCACTGTCTACTCAATGTATTCCACTGTCTACTGAATGTGTTCCAGTGTGTA
This sequence comes from Ylistrum balloti, assembly GCF_031769215.1. Classification (NCBI taxonomy): domain Eukaryota; kingdom Metazoa; phylum Mollusca; class Bivalvia; order Pectinida; family Pectinidae; genus Ylistrum; species Ylistrum balloti. The sequence goes on along the minus strand of NW_026782775.1, from coordinate 22,052 downwards.
TTTAATGTATTCCACTGTCTACTGAATGTATTCCACTGTCTACTTAATGTATTCCACTGTCTACTGAATGTATTCCACTGTCTACTTAATGTATTCCACTGTCTACTGAATGTATTCCACTGTCTACTGAATGTATTCCACTGTCTACTGAATGTGCTCAACTATCTCCTTAATGTATTCCACTGTCTACTTCATATATTCCACTGTCTACTTCATGTATTCCACTATCTACTCAATGTATTTCACTGTCTATTGAATGCATTCCGCTGTCTAATTAATGAATTCCACTGTCGACTGAATGTATTCCACTGTCTACTTTATGTATTCCACTGTCTACTGAATGTATTCCACTGTCTACTGAATGTATTCCACTGTCTACTTAATGTATTCCACTGTCTACTTAATGTATTCCACTGTCTACTTAATGTATTCCACTGTCTACTGAATGTATTCCATTGTCTACTGCATGTATTCCACTGTCTACTTAATGTATTCCACTGTGTACTTAATTTATTCCACTCTCTACTGAATGTATTCCGCATTCTACTGAATGTATTCCAGTGTCTACTCAATGTATTCCACTGTCTACTTAATGTATTCCACTGTCTACTGAATGTATTCCACTGTCTACTCAATGCATTCCAATGTCTACTTAATGTATTCCACTGTCTACTCAATGTATTCCACTGTCTACCTAATGTATTCCAGTGTCTACTTAATGTATTCCACTGTCAGCTTAATGTATTCCACTGTCTACTTCATGTATTCCATTGTCTACTTCATGTATTCCACTGTCTACTTAATGTATTCCACTGTCTATTGAATGCATTCCAATGTCTACTTAATGTATTCCACTGTCTACTGAATGTATTCCATTGTCTACTGAATGTCTTCCACTGTCTACTCAATATACTCTACTGTCTACTTAATGTATTCCACTGTCTACTGAATGTATTCCACTGTCTACTGAATGTATTCCACTGTCTACTGAATGTATTCCAGTGTCTACTTAATGTATTCCACTGTCTACTCAATGTATTCCACTGTCTACTGAATGTATTCAACTGTCTACTTAATGTATTTCACTGTCTACTTAATGTATTCCACTGTCTACTTAATGTATTCCACTGTCTACTTAATGTATTCCACTGTCTACTTAATGTATTCCACTGTCTACTTAATGTATTCCACTGTCTACTCAATGTATTTCACTGTCTACTGAATGTATTCCACTGTCTACTGAATGTATTCCATTGTCTACTGCATGTATTCCACTGTCTACTTAATGTATTCCACTGTCTACTTAATGTATTCCACTGTCTACTGAATGTATTCCACTGTCTACTTAATGTATTCCACTGTCTACTGAATGTATTCCACTGTCTACTTAATGTATTCCACTGTCTACTGAATGCATTCCACTGTCTACCCAATGTATTCCAGTGTCTACTTAATGTATTCCAGTGTCTACTTAATGTATTCCACTGTCTACTTAATGTATTCCACTGTCTACTTAATGTATTCCACTGTCATCTTAATGTATTCCACTGTCTGCTAAATGTATTCCACTCTCCACTAAATGTATTCCACTGTCTACTTAATGTATTCCACTGTCTACTTAATGTATTCCACTGTCTACTTAATGTATTCCACTGTCTACTTAATGTATTCCACTGTCTACTTAATGTATTCCACTGTCTACTTAATGTATTCCACTGTCTACTGAATGTGCTCAACTATCTCCTTAATGTATTCCAGTGTCTACTTAATGTATTCCACTGTCTACTTAATGTATTCCACTGTCTACTGAATGTATTCCACTGTCTACTTAATGTATTCCACTGTCTACTTAATGTATTCCACTGTCTACTTAATGTATTCCGCCGTCTACTTAATGTATTCTACTGTCTACTTAATGTATTCCACTGTCTACACAATGTATTCCACTGTACTGAATGTATTCTACTGTCTACTTCATGTATTCCACTGTCTACTCAATGTATTCCACTGTCTACTCAATGTATTCCACTCTCTAATGAATGTATTCAACTGTCTACTTAATGTATTTCACTGTCTACTTAATGTATTCAACTGTCTACTTAATGTATTCCACTGTCTACTGAATGTATTCCACTGTCTACTGAATGTATTCCACTGTCTACTGAATGTATTCCACTGTCTACTTAATGTATTCCACTGTCTACTCAATGTATTCCACTGTCTACTTAATGTATTCCACTGTCTACTTAATGTATTCCACTGTCTACTGAATGTATTCCACTGTCTACTCAATGTATTCCACTGTCTACTTAATGTATTCCACTGTCTACTTAATGTATTCCACTGTCTACTTAATGTATTCCACTGTCTACTGAATGTATTCCACTGTCTACTGAATGTATTCCACTGTCTACACAATGTATTTCACTGTCTACTTAATGTATTCCACTGTCTTCTGAATGTATTCCACTGTCTACTGAATGTATTCCACTGTCTACTCAATATACTCTACTGTCTACTTAATGTATTCCACTGTCTATGTATTCCACTGTCTACTTGTCTACTTAATGTATTCCACTGTCTACTCAATGTATTCCACTGTCTACTTAATGTATTCCACTGTCTACTCAATGTATTCCACTGTCTACACAATGTGTTTCACTGTCTACTTAATGTATTCCACTGTTTACTCAATGTGTTTCACTGGTATTGGATGTTGTAGCCGAAGTAGAAGACGCTTACACTTCTGGAATGCCAGGTCTTATTCTCCTTTACACTTTCAGAAGTTTTTTGTGTATATCTATAGTTTTTTCATAGTACGTTCTATTGTTATATAATCTGAATTTGAATTATGATTATGTTCACATCTGGTATTTCTTGTTTCAATAATATTTAGTAAGTACTGGTTGATACAAAAGAATCTAGCAATGTACCATCTGGCAGTTTGTCATAATCAAGTCCCATTTTTTTTAAATTTTAGAATTCAATTTCACTTAACGCATTTTTAGATTTAAGTTGTCAGACAAAAGCTGATTGACAATTTTGTACAATTTTTGTTTTCTTATTTTTTGCAGATTCAATTTCACTTCACCTTTGTGAAAATGCGACGAAAGGATCATCATGTAGACTTAAATGTTCAACACCGGATGTAAACAAACCAATTTTGTTTACAAAATTGCCAACATCAGGAGGTCATGAAGGGGGTTGTTCAAATGGAACATGTGGGACTACAAATGAAAATCCCAGATACAAAGTATCACAGAATTCCTTGTTAAATGAAACATACTTAGATATACATTCTCTTGTATATGTTGAGGATAATTTCCAGTGGAGATGTGAGTATGGATCAGACCATTCAATAGGTGAAGACTTGACTGTAGTCAGTAAGTATCGTGTAAATATCTAAACTGTTTGTGAGACTTTCCCAAACTGATTATTCACAGAAGCAATCACCTCTTGGAACTGAACAAAACATCTATGTATGAAATTATATCCTCTTTATCATAGTTAATACAAAACTCAGTACTGATACTTATCAGTGGCCAATGTTTTTTTTTTAGATCAGATGGTGGGCTTGTCCATTTGTCCGTAAACAATTATATTTTGTCACTATTTCTTGAGAAGTGCTGGATTTATTTAAATTGCATTTGTAGGTTCCCCTTGGTCCCAAGTTGTGCCTGTCAGATTTTGGGACTGATAAAAAAATGGCTGACAGGCAGCCATTTTGGATTTTTTTCATTGAAATTTGTTATCGCTATTCCTTGAAAAGTGAAATATGAATCGTTCATAAATTTCATATGTAGGTTTCCCTTGGTCTCTAGTTGTGTCCATGTAATTTTAACCTTTTAAAGTTTGTTATTACTATTTCTTGAGAATTACTCTATAGATCATTCTCATATTCCATGTATAGGTTTCTTTAGGTCCCTAGTTGTGCCTTTTTGAGTTTGGGACTGATCAGAAAACAAAATGGCCTACAGACAGCCATCTTGGATTTTGTCTCTCCTTGTGATCCTTTGATTTCAGGACTGATCAGAAGAACTGAAATGGATCTCTCTTAGATTTCATATGTAGGTAGTCCCTGGTCCATTGTTGTGCTGGCCTGATTTTGGGTCTGATCAGAAAAACAAAATGGCTGACAGACAGCCATCTTGGATCTTGCCTTTGCAAGTTTGTTATTGCTATTTCTTGAGAACTACCAATAAATCATCTTCATATTTCAATAATGGGTTCCTTTTGGTCCCTAGTTGTGCCCATCTAATTTTGGGTTTGATCAGAAAAAAAAAAAACTGGCCCAGAGGTGGCCATCTTTGATTTTGAGTTCAAAAGTTTGTCATCATTAAGAAGTACTGTAAAGATATTTCTCAAATTTCATGTATAGGTTCCTCTTGGTCCGTGTGGAACTTCCTCTTGGTCGCTGTTTGAGCTTGTGACTAATTAGAAAAAAACAAAATGACTGACAGTCATTTTAGATTTTCACTTTGAAAGTTTGTTATCGCTATTTTCTGATAACTACACCACAGATCTTTCTCAAATTTCCTGTTTGTTTACGTTCGTCCCTTGTTGTTCCTGTTTGAGCTTGAGACTGATCAAAAAAACAAAATGACCCACAGACAGCCATCTCGGATTTCGCCTTGTAAGGATTGTGATCCCTATTCCTTAAGACGCACTGAAATTTCCTAGTATGTTCCCTTTGGTGTCTCCTTTTGCCCGTTTGATTTTGGTATTGATCAGAAGAAATAAAATGACTTCCAGGTCGCCATTTTGGATTTGGCAGGTAAAGATTGCCATCTCATTTTTTGTAAAGGAATGTTCAAATGTCCTATCATTCAGAGCAAAGACAGAGAAGAGAAACGAAGGGAAAAGGTCCAACTGTCAGTGATTAAATAAATATCAAACAGTGGTGTGTGCCAAAATCCCACTACGATCTGTTTTTTTTTTCTTAAATTAGTGATATCTACTGAGAATAAGACATGAGCTCTGACCTGCAGAATATAAAGTTAACACTTAGCTGTGCTGATAGCCTTATGTTTGTTAGCCCAGCCATAAACATATACCAAGTAGGTTGATTTGAAACATCACAAATTAATCCAATCATGAACAAATCTTGGGTCTGATTCCTGTGGGGCAGAATGATTGGGTTTAATGGAGAAAATCAATACTCACAAAACTTCTTGAATTATCTTGACCTAAAAGTTGCTATTTTGGAAAATTGTTTAAAAAACACATTTAGTAGTCATAAGCATCAAGTGTGGCTGTGGAATCTGTTTGTATTAGCCATCGGCTCAACCTTCGAAGGTCAACAGGAGTTTTAAAAATTGAGAAAATAGACAGAGGGCTTTGCAATAGGACAGACACATTTTTAAATAAAAAAGAAGTCAATTTTTTAAGGTGACTGTAGAACCCAGGGTCCCTGAGGGCAGTTTCAAGTACAATGTAGGTAAAGTAAGTGTAAAGCTTCCCTTTTTTTAATTTGTCCAATTTTAGTCTGAAGTATTTTATAATGGGGACTGGATTGTTTCCTCCAACCAACCTTACACTGACAGCTTTCAAACAAGCTGTATGATAAGAGCGATGCTTTCAATTTATCTATTTTTCCATCTCTGCATTCCAAACCAGGATGTTTACATTTCTCGGTTGAATTGATATTCAAGGGTCTGTACACGATATCATACCGCGCAATATATTGGATACTATCAGACAAACTCACAACATAGTGTTTTAGGTGATCCAGGGCGATGAAGATCATGAGGAAGTTTTATAGTCACCATAGTGATCTCATCGAGAAACATTTTGTTTCTTTGTGTGACACGAAGCTGGACTTATCTGATGTTCATTAAATTGCATGTTGGTTCCCTTGTTGTATACCTTGTTCTCATTTGAGAACCCGAAATTACTTTATGTGATAGGTATTGTTGATGAAGCAGAAGATGCTTTCTCTTCTGGGACACTTGGTTTATTCTTCTTGTACGTTTTCAGGAGTCTCCATGTAAATCTTTATATTGTACATACTTTGCCCTAGTCTTATGGAATTTGAATTATAATTATATTGTCATGTTGGTATTTTCTTGATATTTCGTATAACATTTATATAAAGTTGATTTTGAAATGCTAATCCTCTCGATGATTGCTATCTTATTGTGTATAAATTGACTTTATGCCTTCCCAAGCTTGATGTAATGCTTATGCAACTATCCACCTGTACTTATGCTATTATATACCGATGTTCATCTCATGCTGTCCTGCTAGCCACTGTATGGAGGATAAATCTTGGCACAGTTAACATTGATATATTATGGTTGAAATCTTACAGTGGATGAAGATTAAATGTTTGATGGGAGGAAGTGAACAATGATAACACAAGTCACATGTTTCCTATATTTATTCTGTATATAACATAAGTAAAACTAGACTGATCAATACAAAACTGTCCAATCTCAAAGCATTTAACACAAGTAAATGAGACAAAATGTATATAAATACACGTTGGTTCATCAAATGGTTATGTGTTAATTGAAAATATGCAGAGCCTAAAGAGATCGGTTGAAAACTGAAAGTATGTGGGCAAAATTAAAATGCTAGAATAAAGGACACTGACTTGTTAATTGCTGAATGAAACTTCTTCTCAGGGAAATAAGCAATATCATGTCAACATTTAAATCTTCCAATTTTTTTTATAATTTAAACGCTGATGATGGTGATATCTGAGGAAAATGAAAATTCTTATAGAAAGGCAGTAGACGCCAAAAAATGGCACCATCACCTTGCCAGACAAATGATTAATTTGATGGATTACATGACAATACCACTCCGAAATGTTTCAATTTCACATAAAAACAGTATGTATGTCATTAAACGTAGTTTTAAGGACACGTGTAAGAAAGAAAGCAATCCATTTATTCTAGGTTGTAATTTAACTTGACTTAAATTTAAGGTCACAGTGGTAAAATTTGTTAAAATATTTAAACAACTCCTTTCACAAACATATAGGCCTAGAGGCATAATATTTGCTGGTATGTTCTTAGGATAAAGCCAAACAACATTTGTAAAAATTAAATGATTTTTACTAAATGTCATATTTGTTTAAACATCTTAACAAGGTTTATTCATGAACTTTATGGCTGAGGGGCATATTTGGCTGGTATGTTTCTGTGTTGACATGTGACAAAATTTACAAAAGTAAATGATCTTGGCCTTTGTTCAAGATCAAGGGATCAAATTTCATAAAAAAAAAACTCTAAACAACTTCTACTCATTAGTTAATACGACCAGAGGGATGGCATTTGGCTGTTATATATATATATATATATATATCAGGTAAGCTCTGCAAGCCAATTGGGCCTCTTTTCTATATCTGTTTTCTTTAGGCGATCTCATTTAAACCATACTTCATATTTTACAGCTGTTCCATCTACTGTTCAGTTCACACCTGATCCAACATCCGGTGACTTCCCACAGAACCTAACTGGGAAATTTTACTGTGTATACCCAGTTTCCAGTCTGACTACAAAACTAATTTCTGATGATGGGGTATGTTTGCATAGTCTTACACCTTATGCAATAGTGCAGGTTTCTAGTACTGCAGTGTTCACTTTTGAATATTGTCACACTTTTTACAACGTATCTTAAACTCACTTGTCTGGACCCTACATGTTACCATGGTAGACTTTTTTATTTTCTATATATTATAGCAACATTCTCTAGATATGTCTAATGAAGTATCGCACACCAATGGGACAGATGGATGTGATCCACATGAGTATACAGTCATCAGATACTGCCAACTCAACAGCACCAGTTTGGTAGGAAAAACTGTTCAATTCCAGATAGAGGCCAGAATCATTGACCAAAAAATTGTCAGTAACCCCACAAGTCAAAGGTTTGATTTTCCAGGTAAGGATAGTTTTGCTATTTATAGTTTGTAGTTATATAAATCTTACGGGTGACACTACAAACTTTAGCATTCATATAATTTTCTAGTTAGAATCCACGAATGCACTATGTACTCGAGTCTTCACTTGTTATAGATAAAAAGGACAACACAGAATGTTCAATTAGTTGAATTTATGGTCAAATTATCATAAGTTAATGAAAATTACTGAAAGAAACTGTTCATGCTTCTGTTGGAATCATAAAACAGGAAGTAGAAATATCAACCTCTGTTAAAGAGATATATCCTTTGATTCTTGGAGATGATTTAAGTGACTGGATTCTTGGAGATGATATTAGTGACTGGATTCTTGGAGATGATTTTAGTGACTGGCTTCTTGGAGATGATTTTAGTGACTGGATTCTTGGAGATGATATTAGTGACAGGATTCTTTGAGATGATATAAGTGACTGGATTCTTGGAGATGATATAAGTGACTGGATTCTTGGAGATGAGTTTAGTGACTGGATTCTTGGAGATGATTTTAGTGACTGGCTTCTTGGAGATGATATTAGTGACTGGATTCTTGGAGATGATTTTAGTGACTGGATTCTTGGAGATGATTTTAGTGACTGGCTTCTTGGAGATGATTTTAGTGACTGGATTCTTGGAGATGATATTAGTGACTGGATTCTTGGAGATGATATTAGTGACTGGATTCTTGGAGATGATATTAGTGGCTGGATTCTTGGAGATGATTTTAGTGACTGGATTCTTGGAGATGATTTTAGTGACTGGATTCTTGGAGATGATATTAGTGACTGGATTCTTGGAGATGATTTTAGTGACTGGATTCTTGGAGATGATTTTAGTGACAGGATTCTTGGAGATGATTTCAGTGACTGGATGCTTGGAGATGATTTTAGTGACTGGATTCTTGGAGATGATTTTAGTGACTGGATTCTTGGAGATGATTTTAGTGACTGGCTTCTTGGAGATGAGTTTAGTGACTGGATTCTTGGAGATGATTTTACTGACTGGATTCTTGGAGATGATTTTAGTGACTAGAAAGGTTCCGGAAGTATATCTTGATATTCAATACATTTCTGTCGTTCTATTAGATTTTTTTTAGGTTTATTGGTTGATGTTTAGTTCCAGCATTGGCAATGTTTAGATAAAAATCACAGTGAATGGTTCATTTGTAAACATATGCAGATGATTACCTTTTTTTAAAGCTCACCTGGCCCAAAGGGTGTCCAGCGTCCATCAAAATTTCATTTAAACAACTTCTTCTGAAATACTGAAAGGCGTACAGTTATCATATTTGGCTGGAAGGTTCCTTTGATGAAGCCAAACAAAGTTTGAAAAAAAAAAAAAAAAAGACCTTGACCCATATTCAAGGTCACACAGGTCAAATGTGACAAAAAACCTTTAAACAAATTCTTCAAAAATAATGGAAGGCTTGGAATTGTTATATATGGCTGGAAGGTTCCTTTGATGAAGCCCAACAAAGTTTGCAAGAAGAAATGACCTTGACCCATATTCAAGGTCACTGAGGTCAAATGTGTTAAATCGTTTTAAACAACTTCTTCTGAAATATGGAAAAGCCTAGAATAATTATATGTGGCCAGTATGTTCCTTTTATGAAGTCCAAGAAAGTAAAAAAAAAAATGACTTCGACCCATAGTCAAGACCACAGGGGTCAAATGTGTTAAACGTGGAACATATGCACAGATATAGTAGTGTTGGTCATAAAGATCCAGGGGAGCGATACAGGCCCTCTGGGCCTCTTGTTTCTTTTATTTTAATTTCCGACATGTGCTTGCAGCCGGTAAAGATCCTCAATATCATATCTGTTATGCCTTTTTAGATATCATTTTTGTTTATAACTTCTATTTCTGACTGCAGTTATTGTCATATAATAACTCTTTCCTTTTTTTTAACCATTTTAAGAGCCCCCTATTGCTGTAGGACTTTCAAGTAAGTATACTTTAAATCTTTCATTCATTTCAAAATTGGAAATTACAGCATACTGATCTAAAATAGATTAAACTGCAGCATAGAAAGCAACAATGAAAAAAATTGAATGTACAAAGAGTCAAAGAGTTCATTTAGTGTGAAAGCATTTATAATTACTATTATGATTTATAGAATTTTTTTCTCCAGCAAAAACATTCAATATATCTAAGTGAACTAAGTGAAGCATAACGCTTATGTATCCAGGACCTTCTGTATTGCTATGTAGTTGTGCATGCATTCATATAGTGTAACCATGTGTAAACTATATTTGTACTACAATGGCCAGCAACAAGATCCTTAATATTGACCTTCATAGATGCTGGACATGAATAGAGTATCAAATTTGCACTACACGATACAAGAGATTGAAATGTCAAATTATAAAGGGATGTAGATTTTCCTCTTAATTATAAACAGAAGAGTGGCGCCTTTTTATGTATTCATTCATAAAATAAGCAATGCTATTAAAGACGTTTGGTCAAGTGTTGCATGATATGTAAATGTAAAATAGACTCTTCCTGCATTTAGTCCTTAACAACATGAAATTTAGATATTACAGAAGAGATCAGGAAAAGGGTTTATGGAATCAAAAGACATACAACCACTTTCTGAGGGATGACATATATTATTAAACCTCTCCAAGTCCGTCAACTGTAGATCTAAATTGAACAGCAATATTTCAGCAAATCACTTTAAGATAACATATCTTTGCCATTGATAACAATGAACAATGCAGGAAAAATAGTATGATACATTCCTAATATTTCTTTTTTTGCAATTTCCTCATATTAATTTTGAGGGCTTATCCTAGGACGACGGAACAGCATTAGTTTGCTATTTGCAACATCAATATGAAGAATTGGTCTTATACAATCCCTTATAGATATGAAATGACCTAGCAAGATTCATATTGACCTTAAGAAGTTGAATTATTCTTCTCAGTTTGACCTATTTTACTTGTTTTCAGCTGGACTCCTGATCTTAAGCTGTAATTATGTCTTAGCATATGCCATCACTGGTAAGTCAATTAAGACTGTATAGCTTGACCTTAAAGACCATAATGTATTATGGTACTGCTTGATCAGTTTAAACCTTATATATATATATATATATATATATATATATATATATATGATCGGCATTATTTGAGATTCTGTTTACTTGAACCACAGTGCAATTCGACAGTATATAGATGAGCTAATTTTGAAGTTAATATGTCCGTATTATTGTTTGTGTTTCAACATTATATTTATGTAGTGATATTTCGTCTCTCAGTTCAGATACGTAAATCAATACTTTGGTATGACGAATTGGTAAACCTAACTGTCAGAGCCTAAGGTTGTATTTCCATAAATAACATTTTGACTAAAAAATATTTTGTAGACTTACTGCCTTTTGTTTTTTAGCCGTTTGATGTCGCCACTATAACCCTTGGTATACTTAAATTAATCATCAGAAACTTCAGTATCGTTCTCACGTTTGTTATTATGACTGATTACCAGTTCTATATATGATTTGATTATAAATAGTTTTTTTTTGCACAGAACAAGCATATCTTTTAAATATCTTGCAGTATTCTCGGTTATCATTTTAAGATTTTGAGTAGACTCCGTGACAAGAACAGGAAGTTGCACTTTCATGAAAAAAAGTAGACTTTTTAATAATCTGAAAATTGGCAATGCTTATTATTTGTTCTTTTATAATAAGTATTAGTATGAAATATTTATAGTTTTTATTTCAAACCATGAAAGCAAAGTGTTGACCTGAGATTGGAAGAACAAACTCTTATTTCATTTTAAATGAAAAGTTAGAGATCAAATTAGAGAGAGTAAAACTTACATATCAAGCAAATGTTTTCTTTTCATGGCAGTTGAGGAACAACATGACCACTGTACACCTAATTGAAATACCAGACATGTTACATCTGTACATCAGTTCTCTTTACATGTTGATGTTAAAATCTAACCACGTTTGGATGAAATATTTTCTTATTCATTTTAGAAATGCTGCTGTATTTAGTTTCAAATTTGGTACATGTTCACGCGCATCAAACTCATGCAACATTTTGGTCCCTTAGTCTCTTTGTATTATATATATTCAATACATACAGAGTGATCATGCTTTTCATATTTCTTTTTTTTCAGGCATAGTCTTACTAACATGCTGTAAACCTCGTAAGTATCAAATTTGTGACTTATTTCCTTTAATAAAATGACTTTAATCTTAATTGGCAGATGCAAAGTCTAGATATTTTACAACTCTGTCATACAATATGCACTGCTTAGTAACCTGATAAACAAATATGTCAATGGGGAGAAATTTCTCCAATAACACATTTCAACTATTTTGAAATTAGTTTTCACAACGTTGGATAATAAATTGACTCCTGAAGAGCACTGGACTATGGATCAATATCAGGGGTAATGTATACATTGATAAATACAGTGATCTTGACTAAGTTTTATTGTGTCGCCTGCAGAGCTGGCGGACACTTAGGGATCACTTAAATTTAGTATATGACTTCTTGTTGGAAGATACCCTTTAATCAGAAAAAAGTACAATTTAGGTTTAATGTGAAAAGTGGAAGACAATGTCCAACTGCATTGTTTATTAACTGTTTAAAGTGTGAGAAAGAAATACACAGAACGAAAAAAGAAACGCATTCTAAAAACATCAATTCATTCATGAATTAAAATGTGTTTTAGAGGGTAGCAGAGTTATGGTTAGTTTTTACTTTACACCACTATTATACCAGTCTGATTTGCAAAGTACTGCTTATCCCATTGGTGTTTACCCTGGAAATTTGCTTTGTATCATATGGTAACATACCCATATCTTCTTCAGGTATGGTGGTCTTTTGGCAATTAAAGAAAAAAGATGATGACAATGCATCGCTGCTGAATTCAATGGTCAAACTTGTCAAAACTTGTTATATAATACTATAACAACTTTTCTAGATCAGGAATTGTCGATGAACAATTGAAAATTGTTTTGCTTTCAGCTTTAGAATTTGTGTATCATCATACTCGCACGTAGATGCCTGATTATACACAGTGCAACATGTAACTCCGATAAGGCTTGTTACAAGGAATGATAACGATGGGTTCATGAAAATGAAGGAAAGGCGTGACACTTACTGGTTTTTATTTTAAAATAGATGATTTGGTTTCCTACAGGGAGTGATTGGACACTTCCTGGCTACTTGTAAAAAAGATAAATAAGCTTATTACAGGTAGAGACTTGGTGGTAATTGGCATATCTTATGAAATAGTTAGAAGGACATGAATATTGTGTTATTTAAAGCTGATGGAAGGATAAATATTAGTGGGCTTCAATATAAGTAACTATGAGGCTATTGTCGTATGTATATAATGATATTTCTTACATTGTAGTCTGGAACAAGCGCTTTGACCTGGTAATAGCATATATATTAGTAGGTGTCACTGGCTTGGGATGTGTAGTTGCTGGTTATATGCTATCCGATACAGTAAATGGTAAGTTTTAGTAAATTTGTTGCCATGGTTGTCGTCTGATATATTGATACCTAGTCTTTAGACTCATAACATAACTTAACTACTCTTTTACATACTGGAAACAAAATTGCAATGATGACGTTATTGCTGTTAATGTAGGCAGTTTGAAAGTAGCATCAGAAGACAGCTTGATGGCATGCGCATACATGTGTTTAACATAGTTGGCCACTAGGGGCTGACTTGTTAGACCTAAAGGGGTGAAATTGACTAAAAGTGATATGTAAAAATAAATCACTGTTCAGGAATTGTGCAATCCATTTTACTTATAAAAAGAGCCTTAACGTCTTTAACTAAAAGAATGTTGAATTTTGTGACACAAGGGTCTCACATTATCTCTTACGAAGATGGCACATACAGTCAGTTTTCACTTTTAAAAAAATGAGTGTAACTTTTTTTATTTTAAGTGGTTTAAATCCATAACAATTTGGATGACAGCTATGTTATGCACATTCTACATTTTCATTAGGTTTCAACGTGATTCACGTATTTTTATTGTGTTGGTAATATCATTTCCCTGAAAGCACCATGACCCTGTTGATCGTTATAGAGGCATAAAAATACATCTGTGTTGTTTTCTTGCAGAGGACATTAGCTTGGCATTGACCATTGTTGGATTGGTGATCAGTTTAGTTTCGTTGTCCATCGTCATCGCAATTATTGTTTTTGTGATCAAGTCCAAGCATGACAAACGTGGTAAGTGTTGTTTTGTTTTAGATGTCAGCTGTACTAAATTCTGATTATAACAAACACTTTCTTAATAATTACTTTTTATGTTAGTAAGTTTTGATTTGTAGAAATACAGAGGGCGATATGGATCCCTGAGGCGCTAGGCACAATACAGAGGGCGATATGGATCACTGAGGGGCTAGGCACAATATAAAGGGCCAAGGTGAATTTATAGAAAATGAAGCAGAAATGAAAAGGATTTGTAATAACTAAGGCGGGGGAGTCAGCTTTATAGACACACAGGGAGATTAACACCACAAGAGGCAAAAATACAAAGTGTAAGGGAGGTTTATTGAGAGCGAGTCATAAGGCAGTCAGTAAGCTCATGGGACAAAATTACAAAGGAAGTGAGATTTATAGTGGGTGAGGCAGAAACTTAAAGGTGCAGACATACACGCAGTTTGTGAAAATCACAAAAATAGGAAGTCTACAACAGTTTTCTGTATCCTCATATGAAATGGCAAATTATTTGAGATCATTCATGAAAATTATGAAAGTTTAAATTAGTAGAGGAAATATTTCTATTTGCACACATGTGGAAAACGTCTGTTTGCTGACATGTTTTGTTTATATATGAGGCTGAATATAGGTCACTAGACCTTCAAGGGTCACTTTCTTTTTCAGCTATGTTTATTGACCATGTACATCGTATATTCCCCTCAGAATTTGAAATTATGCATGGACTCGATAGGTTATTCTACATCCACCGCTTATTTAAATCTGTTACCATAATGAGTTCAACATTGACAGTTTTCCATCTAGCTGAATTATAAGCACAATCACTCCAGTTTTCTTTACTGTGAACTTTCCATTTCTGGAGAGCAGCAATCTTGTTGTCCTATCCTTCAGTGTTTACATTCTTGTTGTTAATTCGAAATGCATGTGCTTTTCCAAATATCGCAAAAGATGTAGTTTACTGACAGACAAAATCAAAACACGGATTCGAAAGATGCAGGTTTGATATTAATTATGGAAAAAAATTACGATGGTCACAGTGATCTCATTTGGAAATATTCTGTTTCTTTGTGCGAAGTGAAACTTGTTATGTTTGAGGTTTGTTACCTTCATCCATGCCTGTTGATTCCGTTGTTCTATCTGTTGTAATCATTAGAGAACGTGACCTAGCATATTTGGATTACGATGAATTATCTGTCGGATGTTATCGTTGAAACAGATGGCCAAAATACATGGCCTTATCTACTTGTATGTTTTCAAGAGTCTTCTTCTCTCTTTGGCCTAGTTTTCCTGAATTGTATTTTGTAGAGGACACTATTCTGAAACTTATGGCATTATTCCATTGTATGTTTTCAAGAGTCTCAGTGTAAATCTGTCTTCCAGTCAGACTATGCCTTAGTTTTATTGAATTTTGATTGATGAGTGATCCTGGTCAGGTATTGATATTTTCTTTTATCATTATTTAACGAAGTATCACACCAAAGGATCTAATAAATAAATGTCTTGTTTATACACAGCTTTCTGCTACCATACATAATAATATAATCATTCTGTGTTTTGTTTGTTACAGATGGTTCATTGACTCAGGCCGTAAACAAGGGACTTTTGGACATGACACCAGTATCAAATGAACAATAGAGGCAAAACTAGATTATTTAGACAACAACACATCAAGTACCTGGCTGTTATGCTGATTCCATATATATCTCTTTTTAGTGAAATATTTTAAATATTCATTTCAACATTAGAGATATTGCATTGTAACTTTAAAAAAGGGTCAATGTATTTGTTTTTCTTTGGAATAGGAATACTCTTATGATGTTTGTCAAAAAATACACTAATACTACACCCACCTATCATTCATTGCTATCTTTAAAATGCTAAATCATTCATTTACATTGTTTTTCACTCATGAATGATATAGCATAATAAGCAAGTATATTATATATATATATATATATATTCTTGAAATATGAGTAGTAATGTATGCCAGGGAATTTGAACAACAACAACCCATTCTAGTTTTTATTGAAAGGTGTACTTTCGATAATTAATCACGTCTCACGGATGCTTGGTTTGTAGTGTGTTTAACCTTATATCGATATTTAAGATATACTGCGTTTTACTCAAAACACGTTATTTTAGATAAAAGTGATGGATTCACACCACCTTAATTACATATGTATGATAGGAAGTTTGTATGTATTGTTGTCACTAAGATTTTTTACTAATCTGAATGAATTTCATGAAAAGTGATGGCGAGATGTTTATTGCAGTCATTTTAATGCAAATAAACATGGTGTTATGAGCTACATCGATATCTTTTTATACTACATAAGTCTGATGTATTAACACAAATATTATGTATTTGTGTGAGATTTTTAACAGGTCACATGACACTGGTGTCCGAATATAGGTTTTTTGATTACATGTACAAGTCTGCCTTTACATACTGAGTTTGTTCTCTGGTTCCCTCTCGTACATTGAATAACTGTTTTTTGCTGGTGATGGCACCTGCTCAACTGATTGTTTTTTTGAAAATAATGTTTAGTTGATATCTCTAAGAATCAGCGGGGACTTTACAGATTTAATCATTCATTGTGTAATATGTAACAGTGAATAAATATTTTTATACATTACTTTTATAAAAGTAAATAGATGTCTTTTTAAATAAATGCATTATCAGTTTTATGATGAAATCCCATGACTGACTTTGTCTTTGATGAATATACTACATTACACTAGTGTAAAATGATAGTAACGTTATATATATATATAATTATGTGTAAATATAGATTATTGTGACGTTGCCATAGAAAATGCTATGACGTTACATATTTACAGATTGTGTTGTGCCTGAACAATAACAACCTCAGATGTACAGTTGAAATATTTATCATAGAAATGATTGTTTTCTTCATCATTTGCATATTCAATTCCATTTGGTATGTGATTTATAAGACTCCTCATTTGTACTCGCAAAGGCTTGTTGAAACAAAACAGAAAAAAAACTAGTTTCCTAAATTTATCTGTCAGGTTTACAATTATTTAAGTTTAAAAAATAAGTTGCTAAATTACTTGTCGATAAAATTCAAAAGATGATAAATACATGTTTATATTATTACACTTAAATGATTTGTGTGTTGATTGATTCCTAATCAGTCCTGCTGATTTTAGTGTGTTCATTCAGGTCATCTAACGTAAATCTGTACCAAAATCTGTATAATCTGTATTATAATGTTGTCTCCCTTAGTTTTATATTAAATCAGTGAAGATCATATAGAACTTTTAGATGAATTACTGTTTTAATCATAAACAAATGATTTCTTACTGTTTCTGATAGTAATTGTCCTAAACATTAATTACCATACAAACACTGTATACAGTGGCTGATTAATATCGTAACATTCCGACTGGAGTTGATTCAGTGGTACATGGTTATATATCTGTTTTGTTTTTATACTTATATGTAATCAAGTTTATATAACATTTTTATCTTTTGATTGTTTGCTACTCATTTTCACGGATCTCTTGAAGGATTGAGAATATAACGAAACGAAATTTTAAACGATTAAGAGCTTAAAATGTCTGCGGCCTAAAATGTTAAAAAAATTGTTATTTTAAATGATTTTGTAAAAACATTTGCATATAGTCAAATTGTTTCCTTTGATGTCAAACCCAGTGTTAGAATTTACATAAATACCTGCTTTATTTGAAGGCTTGCTAGTGTACATTATGTATTTATGTACATCCAATATACTTTTTTTTGTAGATCAGTTTACACAATTTTATTTGTAAAAGCTCTTATAGAAAAATAGAAAATAAAATGATTAAAAAAAACTTGGTGATGTTTTGATTTAAATAACATATTTTTGTAATTACACGAAATCATATGCATCTTGACGATGTATTATTGATACAGAAAATCATAAGTTTTACTCATTTATACTGTGACAAGGTAACAATGGTACAGAAGGTGACAAAGTAATACCAGTATATAGAGTGACAAAGTGATAATGGTATATATGATGACACAATAGTTATGGTACATAAGGTGATAATGACATAGTGATACATAGGGTGACGCAGTAATAATGGTACATAGGGTGATTATGTAATATTGGTACATAGGGTGATTATGTAATAATGATACATAATGTGACAAAGTAATAGTGATACATAGGATGATTATGTAATAATGATACATAGGGTGACACAGTAATAATGGTACATAGGGTGACAAAGTAATAATGGTACATAGGGGACACCGTAATAACGGTACATAGGGTGATTATGTAATAATGGTACATAGGGCGATTATGTAATAATGGTACATAGGGTGACAAAGTTATAGTAGTATATATGATGGCAAATGAGTAATGGTACATATCGCGACAAAGTAGTACTGTAATATTGGATAACAAAGTTATAACGATGACTTTTTGAACAATACTTTCAGAGTTGTTTTCACACACAAATGTCAACAATGTGTTGTTATATTTAGCACAGCATTTAAACTTCCTCGTTGAATTAACACGGAAATTTAACATGGTAGATAGGTGGACCACCATGTTCCTCTCTATGCTGTTGATAATTACTGTAACATACGTTGTTGTACAAGGTACGTGGTTTATCGTCAGTTGATGTCATCTTATGACGACAATAACTATAATGATAATTTGATATGTTTGTCAAATCTACCTCTATCTATTTATTGATAATGACTCTCAAATTAATTGAACGCCATACCTGACAACCATCCACATAATCGGCTAAGTAGGTTACGACCAACGTGCTACATATTCACTGTTGAAAAAAAACCTGTAGATGTTATAGTACTCCCGCAAAAACAAATATCGTCTGCTAGTAAAGACTAACTCTAATATGTGTGACGTGATATGTTAGATGTTGCACATACAACAAAAAACATTTAAATGATTTCGACACCAAGCCAAATAACAAAAGATCTTTACCATGTTATATTATATTTGCGGCCTCGTACAGTCTCCCTGTATTAAATATCTGTGTTTTAGCTACAGTGATACACATAAGTAACACTATATATACAACAGCTCCACATGTGTTATACGCCTATGACAGATAGCTCAATTATTGAATTGGTTATATCATGCTTTATAATGTATTCTTCAAATCGATATAAACATACTTGACTTAGTGTCCAGCATCCTCTAAGCACTGACAGGGATGTTATATACTTTTTTTTATTTACTCTATAAAACTCTAGCAGAATAAATTATGTATAACCCGACTTTTGACTCGAAGTTGCTTAGCTGTGTTTTAGTCCTACATTTCAAAAGTCAATCTGCCAATTCTTGTTACGAATCACATCGAATTTTGGCAAATGATTAATTCCAAATCAACATCTTAATTACCTTTATTTATTTATTTCGTTTCTGGGATTCTGCAAAAATTAGCCTTGTCCCGGAAAACTGGGGAAAAGACCTGGTCTCGGATGAAACCTTAAACGTGCATTACCCACTAACACCCTCCTCTCGAATCAACACATTAACTATCAATAATTATAAGACAATTGCTATCGGCATATGCCCAAAAGAGATGCCTGTAACAGCTGACCATCTGCTATATGAAGGTAAGAAAAACCTTCTCAAACTTCAAGAGGGCAAAAAACCCCACCCCTATTATGTCATAATTTTCTACCCTTATGCCGACAGTTTGTCGGAAACACACACACACACACACACACACACACACACACACGCGCGCGCGCGCGCGCGCGCACACACACAAATATATATAAATATTTGAAAAGAATAAAATCAACAAAACTGTATCCCACTAACGGCCATCTCCAGAATGTTTGCCTGAAGATGGCCGTTAGACCTGAAAACTTTAGCGGAATACAGTTGTTGTGTTGATTTTATTCTTTTCGAATATCTTATGGATACACACAGCATTTTAAGGTACTTCTATATATATGTATGTATGTCATATATGCTATAAATATCTCATGATATATATTAGAACGAACGGTAATAATGATATACAGATGATCAGCCAAAATAGTACAATTGTTTAACAAATAAACAAGGATGAATGGTGCTTTCTCACCTCTATTTGGAGAATCCAACACAATGGTGCTAATCTAATGGAGAATTCGTTGCGACTAAATCCAACCAAATATTTGACTCATATCCTGTATTATAATGTTAATAGATTTGCCGTTTAATATCAATCTATCAATGCAATTGATGGCCTTAAGACTGAACTTTTCTAAAAAAAAAAAAAAGACTGTCATATACCTTCTAATATATTTGTGAAAAATTCTCATGCAGAAATCATTTGACGATTTCAGGCCAAAGCATCACACCAGTATATATCCAGATTAACACCCCCGTCACATTGACCTGTCCGGCTGATGACCAGGCTACGATTCTTAGCTGGACTGCACCCGGAGGTACCCTGTATGTCACAGGAACTACAGTTGAAGCTGATCTTTCTGGCATTGTTAAATCACGGATATCTGCGAGTCACACAGGAGGGAGTTATACACTCTCATTTACAAAGTTCCAGTCGCTTGACATCGGGATATATATATGTATGGTTGACGGGACAATGGATCTACAGATGGTCATTGTACAAGGTATGCATAAGGATGTGTCACACAGGAAAGTTTCAGTCCAAGGACGCTAGGATATATACATGTACATATTTGAAATGCGATAATCGTGCATTAGATTATTTACATTTACAAATATGGCAAAGCTGAATAATCGGTATCCATGGATTTCACATGTAGTTAGAAATAAACTATTGGTGTTTTGGCAACAGACCTCTAATAATAGAACGAGTGTTTGTAAGATATATAACGATTTACCAACAAAACAATGTTTAAATATTGTCAAATAAAAAAAATAAATTTCGATGTATACCGATATATAACACATAACATGAAATTGACGTAAACATACAACAAACACAGACTTATAAATAGCCTAAGCTCTTCTTATTATCATCTAGAAGACAAAACAATTCCAGAGTCTCATTTTTGTTTCTATTTGCATCCTGACGAATTCTGAAGGTGTGACATCAGCCAGTCCAGTACACACCAGACAGGGAGGAACAGTAACATTACAATGTCCTGATACTGGTGGTGGTACATCGTGGTCTGTCACTTCTACTGGATTTGTTTACACCGACGGAACATTAATCAACCCGAACCTAGAAGACTCAATAAAGTCGAGACTCGCTGTTACCAATCAGAACGGAATCTATAGTCTACTGATCAGCAATGTACAACTGTCAGATGTCAGGGAATACCAATGTATCATTGGACTATCAGACACATTCTATCATCTATTACTTTACAGTAAGTTATATCAGATTGGTAATACAGACACATTCTATCATTAACACTGTACAGTGAGTTATGTCAGATTGATAATACAGACACATTCTATCATTAACACTGTACCGTGAGTTATGTCAGATTGATAATACAGACACATTCTATCATCTACTACTGCGCAGGGAGATATGTCAGATTGGTAATACAGACACATTCTATCATCTACTACTGCGCAGTGAGTTGTGTCAGGTTGGTAATAGAGACACATTCTACCATCTACCACTGTACAGTAAGTTATGTCAGATTGGTAATACAGACACATTCTATCATCTATTACTGTACAGTAAGTTATGTCAGATTGGTAATACAGACACATACTATCATCTACTTCTGTAGAGTAAGTTATGTCAGATTGGTAATACAGACACATTCTATCATCTACTTCTGTACAGTAAGTTATGTCAGATTGGTTTGGTAACACAGATAATTCTGTCATCTACTACTGTACAGTAAGTTATATCAGATAAGTAATACAGCGCCTTTCTATCATCTATTACTGTACAGTAAGTTATGTCAGGTTGGTAATACAGACGCATTCTATCATCTACTATTCTACAGTAAGTTA